>NC_086454.1:297903904-298207654 GCF_028390025.1 Pseudophryne corroboree | reverse complement strand
AGTTGGTGCCATGCAGTGCAGGCATACAACAGGGGGCTGCTCCAGCTCAGAAGAGCTTTCTTAAATGAACTTTGAAGACTTCAAGGGCTGCAGCAGAGACACTGTGAGTGTTAGATGTCACTCTGACATCTCCTGCTGCAGCTCCATCACCTCCCCTAGCGGCACTGTATACTCCCGCGCCCTGGTTGCCGGGTACTTACAGCGGAGGCTCCGGTTTGCTTCAGTTAGTCACACACCCCGCCGTAGCTCTGCAGGATCGTGTGGCCGCACTTTGGGAGGAGGTAAGAGGGTTCCCCAGGCGGGACCCGCTGGAAACCACGATCTGGCATGGCCGGTGGAACTCGGGAAGCGCGCGCTGGCGTGGACACTGTGGTAGTACAAGGACCCCACTAGACCACCAGGGCAAGGGCACAGGTCGGTTTTACTAAAAACCATTTGTTACATTGCTCGCAGTACCCGGTGGTCAGGCCTGGCGCTACCCACTCAGCAAAGCGATGCAGTGCAGGGAGGCGCTGGGAAGGAGAGGCGCTGTCCCTACTCTGCATCCCTTCCCTGCTGCTGTGCCGCCTGGCCTGTCCCCCCTGCTGCTTCACTGTATGACAGGCAACGGCGCCGACAGCATGAAACGCCTACTGCCCTCCCCTCACCTGTAACAGCGGCTGTGTGCACTGCAGATCCGAAGAGGGGGCGGAGCAACACGGGATGCAGATGGCGGGCTACACGGACCAGGCTGCTGTAGCTGTACAGAGGAGGAATAATTACAGTGACAGACTTAGGTAAGTGGAGGGTGAGAGAGAAATGTATGTATGTGTGTATGGTGGGTATGTATGTATTGTGTGTATGGTGTAATGTGTGTATGGTGGGTTGTGTGTGTGTATGGTGGGTTGTGTGTGTATAGTTGGGGTGTGTGTGTGTGTGTGTGTGTGTATGGTGGGTATGTATGTATTGTGTGTATGGTGTAATGTGTGTATGGTGGGTTGTGTGTGTGTGTGTGTGTGTATGGTGGGTTGTGTGTGTGTATAGTTGGGGTGGGTGTGTGTGTGTATTGGGGATGTGAGGTGTGTCTGTGTGCGCGCATTATGGACGCTACCACTAGGGTGTCATTACATGTAAGGATGCTACTACTACAGGGGTGGGCATTACTTATAATGACGCTACTACTGGGGGAGGGGGCATTATGTATAATGACGCTACTACTGGGGGAGGGGGCATTATGTATAATGATTCTACTAAAGGGGGAGGGGGCATTACGTATAAGGATGCTACTACTGGGGGGCAATACTGTCGAAGTCAGAAAATATTACAACACACACATTACGTTCAAACACCACATAGATGGCCTCCGTGTGCGTACGTATTCGGCTGTGCGTGCACATATTCGCAAATTGCGTATGGTCGTTCCCGCAGTCCTGCGCATTAGAGCGTGGTATGAGTAGTTACAGTGGAATTTGTACTCGCATGGAAAAGCCACAAAGACATATCATAAATCTAATCTATATATTGCATAAATCCCACACTGTCTGCTTCCTCTTCTAAATAGCATGAAGATCGGTCACACATAAATTAAACTTCCAGAGACTAAAATACAATGGCCTTATTTACACTAAGATTTGAAATTCTATGAAGAAGGCAAAGACCTTTGTTCACCCCTATTTATTTATTAACAGTTTCTTATATAGCGCAGCATATTCCGTTGCGCTTTACAATTAGAACAACAGTAATAGAACAAAACTGGGTAAAAACAGACAGACAGAGGTAGGAAGGCCCTGCTCGCAAGCTTACAATACTAAGCTTTTGAAATTCTATGAAGAAGGCAAAGACCTTTGTTCACCCCTAATATCCTAGGGTAGCTTAGTTTCTATTGAAAGCAATAAGTACTGGATTGTCATTGTCTTACCTGAAGACAAGACAAACAACGAGACAATACCCAGTAACCTAGGTTGAGGAGAAACGCAATTAGCAATAGCTAACAAAAATACAAACCAGACATTTAGAAATCTGAGGTATTAACATTCATAGTCTAAACTCTTGGAGATGTATATATTTGTATATATATATGTATATATATAATTCCTAACAAATTGTAATAGCAGGAGTGTGTGTGTGTGTGTGTGTGTGTGTGTGTGTGTGTGTGTGTGTGTGTGTGTGTGTGTGTGTGTGTGTGTGTGTCGGGGTCCTCGGATCTCAGCCAGCACATTTTCCTCAGGCAAGTATAATCCATGAAGAGCGGGAAGACAGTGCCATTAAGGGGGCGTAGCTTCTCCTCAGAGTAGACCCAGCAGCATTTCAGCGCCATTTTCCTGCCTGCACAGCACTGAGAGCTAGAACAGGTCCCTCCACAGCAACTCCAGCTATCTATACACGGTACAGGGGGTTGTAGAAAGGAGGGGAGGCTGTAATACGACTGTGTGTCCTATTAAAGTGTACAGTCAGCGCTGACAAGGGGTCACCATTTGCTAAAAGCGCTGTGTGTGGGTTGGCTACAATCTCTGTGTCTCTCTTGCCATTCTTGGGGGGGAAACCCTGTCTGCCCTCACGTGTGTGTGTGTGTGTGTGTGTGTGTGTGTGTGTGTGTGTGTGTGTGTGTGTGGAGTGTTTGGTGGTTTCCTTTAGCTATGTCCAGGGACACTGTGTCATATGCTGCAGAGGATTTATCCTCCCAGGATGATCCCATTCCATGTAATCAGGATATAACTGGTTTAGCACAGATACCAGCAAGGGAGCCTGAGTGGTTTTCCTCTATCAAATCTTGGATTTCTCAGATTTCTGACAGGGTTGCAAGTAATGAATCTGCAACCCAGTTATTACAGAGTTCTATGGCAGTATGGCCGGTTTCTGGTACCTCAGGACGCCCCGCTATATACCCCCACAAACGTGCGCTTGTGCATGTCACACAAGATGACACGGATACCGATTCTGACACCACAGATGATGATGGGGATGTGTTGCGGGGGTCCACATCTTTTGCAAAGGGGGTGCAATTTTTAATAGAGGCTATCAGGGATGTGTTGAATGTTAATGATACCACACCTGAGCAGGTTGAGGAGGATTTTTTCACTGAAAATAAAAAAGCATCGCTAACCTTCCCTGCGTCAAAGGAATTGAATGCTATATTTGAAAAAGCATGGGAAAACCCTGAGAAAAAATTCCAGGTCCCTAAAAGGGTCCAGGTGGAATTTCCTTTCCCTGAGGAGGATTGGAAAAAATGGGAAAATCCGCCAATTGTTGACACATCTGTGTCCAGACTCTCAAAGAAGGTGGTTTTGCCTGTTCCAGGATCTACTGCCTTAAAGGAGCCGGCTGATTGAAAAATTGATAACTCGCTTAAATCAATGTACACTGCTTCAGGGGCCATATTACGTCCCACTATTGCTACTGCATGGATTGCAAAGGCAATAGTAAAGTGATCGGCTACCTTACTTGAGGATTTGGATACGATGGATAGGGATGACGTTGCATTATATTTACGCAACATACATGATTCAGCAGGTTTTATGGTAGAATCCATGAAGGACCTGGGTTCCATGGCTGCGGGAATATCTTCCATATCTGTTTCAGCTCGTCGGAGACTGTGGCTGCGCCAGCGGTCGGCGGATGCGGAATCCAGAAAAAGTGTGGAGTCCCTACCCTATACAGGTCAGGCTCTCTTTGGAGAAGCTCTAGACGCATGGATATCCACGGCTACAGCGGGTAAGTCTCCGTTTCTTCCCTCAAGCAGCACCTGCTCCGAATGAATCCTTCTCTTCATCGTCAACGCAGTCCTTTTCGGCCTAAAAAGCCTAGAAAGGCCAGAACATCCAATACCTTCTTTAGGGGAGGTCGGTTTAGTCCAAGAAACCTGCCACTGCAGGTTCCCAGGAACAAAAGCCTGCTTCAGATACGTCAAAGTCCTCCGCATGACGGTGGAATGCACGCCCCGGAGGTGGGGCCAGTGGGAGCGAGACTCAGACACTTCAGTCACGTCTGGGTATCGTCCGGCCTGGATCCCTGGGTGATAGATATTGTGTCCCAGGGATATAGGCTGGAATTTCAAAGTCTCCCTCCTCATCGCTTTTTCAAGTCAGGCTTACCAACTCTGTTGGCGGACAGCACTGTACTACAAGACGCTGTCCAAAAACTGGTGGAGGCACAGGTCATTGTGCCAGTACCACCTCACATGCAGAACAAAGGTTACTATTCAAACCTTTTCGTGGTACCGAAACCGAATGATGCGGTCAGGCCCATTCTGAACCTAAAATCATTGAACCCCTTTCTAAAGGAGTTCAAGTTCAAGACGGAGTCTCTCAGGGCGGTGATATCAGGTCTGGAAGAGGGGGAATACCTGGTATCACTGGATATCAAGGATGCGTACCTTCACATTCCGATCGGGCTGCCGCATCAGGCTTATCTCCGTTTCAAAGGAGAAACGGCTGCGCTTAGGGTATTGCAGATGGGTAAAGAATATGTATGGAGAGTTGACAAGAATAATCAATATAAAAATAGTTTATTGTTATATTCAATATATCAACAATAAATAAACATTATAAAAACATAAAATGTCTATACTAAGCACACCATTCTATAGGCACACAGTATCAAAAGGAAATAATGTTCACCTCATTCAGAATATTGTGATGATACTTTGTAGCAGCAATTGTAACTAAATAGTTACAGTTTATGTCTCCAGGGATTATTCACTCAGTTGGCTGGGAGAATAAACTTATTTATGTATACATACAGCAGCCACTTTTCCAATATTATAAACGGATAGGCGCCCGGCAGTCAAAATAAGATTTTACTTACCGATAAATCTATTTCTCGTAGTCCGTAGTGGATGCTGGGGACTCCGTCAGGACCATGGGGAATAGCGGCTCCGCAGGAGACAGGGCACAAAAGTAAAAGCTTTAGGATCAGGTGGTGTGCACTGGCTCCTCCCCCTATGACCCTCCTCCAAGCCTCAGTTAGGATACTGTGCCCGGACGAGCGTACACAATAAGGAAGGATTTTGAATCCCGGGTAAGACTCATACCAGCCACACCAATCACACTGTACAACCTGTGATCTGAACCCAGTTAACAGCATGATAACAGCGGAGCCTCTGAAAAGATGTCTCACAACAATAATAACCCGATTTTTTGTACCAATAACTATGTACAAGTATTGCAGACAATCCGCACTTGGGATGGGCGCCCAGCATCCACTACGGACTACGAGAAATAGATTTATCGGTAAGTAAAATCTTATTTTCTCTAACGTCCTAGTGGATGCTGGGGACTCCGTCAGGACCATGGGGATTATACCAAAGCTCCCAAACGGGCGGGAGAGTGCGGATGACTCTGCAGCACCGAATGAGAGAACTCCAGGTCCTTTTTAGCCAGGGTATCAAATTTGTAGAATTTTACAAACGTGTTCTCCCCCCGACCACGTAGCTGCTCGGCAGAGTTGTAATGCCGAGACACCTCGGGCAGCCGCCCAGGATGAGCCCACCTTCCTTGTGGAATGGGCATTTACATATTTTGGCTGTGGCAGGCCTGCCACAGAATGTGCAAGCTGAATTGTACTACACATCCAACTAGCAATCATCTGCTTAGAAGCAAGAGCACCCAGTTTTTTGGGTGCCTACAGGATAACAGCAAGTCAGTTTTCCTGACTCCAGCCGTCCTGGAAACCGATATTTTCAGGGCCCTGACAACATCTAGCAACTTGGAGTCCTCCAAGTCCCTAGTAGCCGCAGGTACCACAATAAGCTGGTTCAGGTGAAACGCTGACCCCACCTTAGGGAGAAACTGGGGACGAGTCCGCAGCTCTGCCCTGTCCGAATGGACAATCAGATATGGGCTTTTGTGAGACAAAGCCGCCAATGCTGACACTCGCCTGGCCGAGGCCAGGGCCAACATCATGGTCACTTTCCATGTGAGATATTTCAAATCCACAGATTTGAGCGGTTTAAACCAATGTGATTTGAGGAATCCCAGCACTACGTTGAGATCCCACAGTGCCACTGGAGGCACAAAAGGGGGTTGTATATGCAGTACTCCCTTGACAAACTTCTGGACTTCAGGAACTGAAGCCAATTCTTTCTGGAAGAAAATCGACAGGGCCGAAATTTGAACCTTAATGGACCCCAATCTGAGGCCCATAGACACTCCTGTTTGCAGGAAATGCAGGAATCGACCAAGTTGAAATTTCTTCGTGGAGCTTTCCTGGCCTCACACCACGCAACATATTTTCGCCACATGTGGTGATAATGTTGTGCGGTCACGTCCTTCCTGGCTTTGACCAGGGTAGGAATGACCTCTTCCGGAATGCCTTTTTCCCTTAGGATCCGGCGTTCAACCGCCATGCCGTCAAACGCAGCCGCGGTAAGTCTTGGAACAGACATGGTACGTGCTGAAGCAAGTCCCTTCTTAGCGGCAGAGGTCATGAGTCCTCTGTGAGTATCTCTTGAAGTTCCGGGTACCAAGTCCTTCTTGGCCAATCCGGAGCCACGAGTATAGTTCTTACTCCTCTACGTCTTATAATTCTCAATACCTTGGGTATGAGAAGCAGAGGAGGAAACACATACACCGACTGGTACGCCCACGGTGTTACCAGAACGTCCACAGCTATTGCCTGAAAGTCTCTTGACCTGGCGCAATACCTGTCCAGTTTTTTGTTCAGGCGGGACGCCATCATGTACACCTTTGGTCTTTTCCAACGGTTCACAATCATGTGGAAAACTTCCCGATGAAGTCCCCACTCTCCCGGGTGGAGGTCGTGCCTGCTGAGGAAGTCTGCTTCCCAGTTGTCCACTCCCGGAATGAACACTGCTGACAGTGCTATCACATGATTTTCCGCCCAGCGAAAAATTCTTGCAGTTTTTGCCATTGCCCTCCTGCTTCTTGTGCCGCCCTGTCTGTTTACGTGGGCGACTGCCGTGATGTTGTCCCACTGGATCAATACCGGCTGACCTTGAAGCAGAGGTCTTGCTAAGCTTAGAGCATTATAAATTGCCCTTAGCTCCAGTATATTTATGTGGAGAAAAGTCTCCAGACTTGATCACACTCCCTGGAAATTTTTTCCCTGTGTGACTGCTCCCCAGCCTCTCAGGCTGGCCTCCGTGGTCACCAGCATCCAATCCTGAATGCCGAATCTGCGGCCCTCTAGAAGATGAGCACTCTGTAACCACCACAGGAGAGACACCCTTGTCCTTGGAGATAGGGTTATCCGCTGATGCATCTGAAGATGCGATCCGGACCATTTGTCCAGCAGATCCCACTGAAAAGTTCTTGCGTGGAATCTGCCGAATGGAATCGCTTCGTAATAAGCCACCATTTTTCCCAGGACTCTTGTGCAATGATGCACTGACACTTTTCCTGGTTTTAGGAGGTTCCTGACTAGCTCGGATAACTCCCTGGCTTTCTCCTCCGGGAGAAACACCTTTTTCTGGACTGTGTCCAGAATCATCCCTAGGAACAGCAGACGTGTCGTCGGAAACAACTGCGGTTTTGGAATATTTAGAATCCACCCGTGCTGTCGTAGAACTACTTGAGATAGTGCTACTCCGACCTCCAACTGTTCTCTGGACCTTGCTCTTATCAGGAGGTCGTCCATTTTTTTCGAAGAAGAATCATCATTTCGGGCATTACCTTGGTAAAGACCCGGAGTGCCGTGGACAATCCAAACGGCAGCGTCTGAAACTGATAGTGACAGTTCTGTACCACGAACCTGAGATACCCTTGGTGAGAAGGGCAAATTGGGACATGGAGGTAAGCATCCCTGATGTCCCGGGACACCATATAGTCCCCTTCTACCTGGTTCGCTATCACTGCTCTGAGTGACTCCAACCTTTTTAAGTGTTCAAATATTTCAGATTTAGAATAGGTCTCACCGAGCCTTCTGGTTTCAGTACCACAATATAGTGTGGAATAATACCCCTTTCCTTGTTGTAGGAGGGGTACTTTGATTATCACCTGCTGGGAATACAGCTTGTGAATTGTTTCCAATACTGCCTCCCTGTCGGAGGGAGACGTTGGTAAAGCAGACTTCAGGAACCTGCGAGGGGAAACGTCTCGACTTTCCAATCTGTACCCCTGGGATACTACTTGTAGGATCCAGGGGTCCTGTACGGCTCCAGCGTCATGTTGAGAACTTGGCAGAAGCGGTGGAAGGCTTCTGTTCCTGGGAATGGGCTGCCTGCTGCAGTCTTCTTCCCTTTCCTCTATCCCTGGGCAGATATGCTTATGGGGACGAAAGGACTGAGGCTGAAAAGACGGTGTCTTTTTCTGCATAGATGTGACTTAGGGTAAAAACGGTGGATTTCCCAGCAGTTGCCGTGGCCACCAGGTCCGATGGACCGACCCCAAATAACTCCTCCCCTTTATACGGCAATACATCTTTGTGCCGTTTGGAATCTGCATCACCTGACCACTGTCGTGTCCATAAACATCTTTTGGCAGATATGGACATCGCACTTACTCTTGATGCCAGAGTGCAAATATCCCTCTGTGCATCTCGCATATATAGAAATGCATTCTTTAAATGCTCTATAGTAAATAAAATACTGTCCCTGTCAAGGGTATCAATATTTTCAGTCAGGGAATCCGACCAAGCCACCCCCGCGCTGCACATCCAGGCTGAGGCGATCGCTGGTCGCAGTATAACACCAGTACGTGTGTATATACTTTTTAGGATATTTTCCAGCCTCCTATTAGCTGGCTCCTTGAGGGCGGCCGTATCTGGAGACGGCTTCACTTTTCGGCATCTGCAAGGGGGGTCGGCGGCGCGGCTCCGGGACGAACCCCAGGGTGAGACCTGTGTTCCGACTCCCTCTGGAGCTAATGGTGTCCAGTAGCCTAAGAAGCCAATCCATCCTGCATGCAGGTGAGTTCACTTCTCTCCCCTAAGTCCCTCGTAGCAGTGAGCCTGTTGCCAGCAGGACTCACTGAAAATAAAAAACCTAACAAACTTTTACTCTAAGCAGCTCTTTAGGAGAGCCACCTAGATTGCACCCTTCTCGGCCGGGCACAAAAATCTAACTGAGGCTTGGAGGAGGGTCATATGGGGAGGAGCCAGTGCACACCACCTGATCCTAAAGCTTTTACTTTTGTGCCCTGTCTCCTGCGGAGCCGCTATTCCCCATGGTCCTGACGGAGTCCCCAGCATCCACTAGGACGTTAGAGAAATATATGATGGATAATATATGATATTACCTCTCCTGGGGGTTGATGTCACCGAGCGTCCCCGGTGAAGTCCTTTAAGGGCCCACAGTAAATAAATAGAGGAATTTGTGTGGGATTAATTAAGGGCCAGGATTTCACTCCTCTGGTGGCTCCAATTGCCTCACCTTCTGGAGGGCCGCAGGTTCGGGATTCAGGACTGAGTCCTAACCACGGATGCAAGCCTTCAGAGCTGGGGAGCAGTCACTCAGGAAGTAACCTTCCAAGGATGGTGGTCAAGCCTGAAAGCTGGCCTGCCCATCAACATCCTGGACCTAAGAGCCGTTTACAACGGTCTTCTTCAGGTGGCCCCACTTCATACACTACACCTCACCCTGCACCCCTTCCTCCCCACACACACTGCTCTCCTACACTACCCCTCACTCTGCACCTCCACACTACCCTTATTTCCTCCCCACACACACTGCTACACTACCCCTCATACTGCAACCCCCTCCCCGCACACACTACTCTTCCTTGCGAGACCACACCTCTTTTTGTGCGCTGTCACTATATAAAGCTTATCCCACCAATGTGTGCCAAAATCTATTCTTGCTTTCCAAATAAATTAAGATCGGCCGGCCCTGATCACTTTGACCATAAATTAACTGATTTGGTCCTGGACAACCAACCCACGGCACCCCAGGCACACTGGGTTAGCCCTAAAAATCATCATTATATGCTGGTTTATTTTGTTATTGATTGACACCAGGGGCTAGCAACCTTTTATCTGTATGCTGGCCTCCATCCAGTTACACACAGTGTGATTGTCTCTCTCTCTCTCTCTCTCTCCCTCTGTATATGTATGTGTGTGTAATATATTTAATTATTTCTTGTTTAATAATGGATTCATATTGGGACCAAAGATCAAGTTAATATATAATTTTTAATTATAGAAATATGAAATACATTTGAAACCACATCACTAACTAGACATTTTGGAGGCTATATTAACTATTTGAAGGACCACCTTTGACCAAAACACAAAAGAAGTTTGCCTGCTTCTACTTTAAAATAAAAACCTATATTAGAGAACATCTTTATATAACTACATACACAAAATCTTTTTTATTATATTTTCTTGCATAAATGTTAATCTGTTGTGTGCTTTTCTTTCTGCTGGTGATTGAACCTGATGTGACATGCATTGGAATAGTCCCGTTCCAAGGGGGTCATTCCGAGTTGATTGCTCGCTAGCAGTTTTTAGAAGCAGTGCAAACGCTATGCCGCCTCCCACTGGGAGTGTATTTCAGCTTAGCAGAAGTGCGAACGAAAGGATCGCAGAGTTGTTACAAAATATATTTCTGCAGTTTCAGAGTAGCTTCAGACCTACTCAGCGCTTGCGATCACTTCAGACTATTCAGTTCCTGTTTTGACATCACAAACACGCCCTGCATTCGCCCAGCCACACGTGTGTTTTTCCTGGCACGCCTGCATTTTTCCGAACACTCCCTGAAAACGGTCAGTTGACACCATGAAACGCCCCCTTCACGTCAATCACTCTGCGGTCAGCAGTGCGACTGAAAAGCTTCGCTAGACCCTGTGTGAAACTACATCAGCCATTGTAAAAGTACATTGCGCGTGCGCATTGCGCCGCATACGCATGCGCAGAAGTGCCGTTTTTTTGCCTGATCGCTGCACAGCGACCGAAAGCAGCTAGCGATCAACTCGGAATGACCCCCGAAGTTTGGAGGAGTGAATATTGTGGTGAACTGCGTTGGTATTGCGGTGGCTATAAGAACATTGCGGTGGCTATAAGAGCCTACAACAAAGGCAAGCAGACCGCACAGTTTGGAGGATTTCCAGAGGGTCATAAATGTAGGTTTAGATCACGTAGTTCTGGAACTTGATGTTTTTTCTGTTGGTTGTTATAAATGATAGTAATAAAATCTGTATTTTGGAAGAATTTATACTTTTTTCTTTTGTTCTTTTTTAAATCGTGTGATTGGTGAATAGATAATATAAGCTGCGCCAAATGCTGGGGCTACTAGAGCGTGAACTCCTATAATAAGTTGGCGACTAAAACAAGATGGATTTTCTCAGAAGTATAAAAGTTGTTGATTATATTTTTTGCTGGTCTCTTAGGGGAACATTGCTGACACGTTTCACGTTAATCATCTAGCGACAGTAGAGATGGTGATGAATGGGCCAGACACTGATAGACAGTAAGGAGTCCTAATTACCACAGCCAGCATCACCAGCAATTTAACCTGGAGAGACCCTTTCACACGGAGACCAGACCCAAGTTGCCCCTGGCAATATCCCAGATTTTTCAGTCAGTGTGAAAGGGGTATTTATGATTAAAAATAAGAATTTACTTACCGATAATTCTATTTCTCGGAGTCCGTAGTGGATGCTGGGGTTCCTGAAAGGACCATGGGGAATAGCGGCTCCACAGGAGACAGGGCACAAAAAAGTAAAGCTTTTACCAGATCAGGTGGTGTGCACTGGCTCCTCCCCCCATGACCCTCCTCCAGACTCCAGTCAGGTACTGTGCCCGGACGAGCGTACACAATAAGGGAGGCAATTTGAATCCCGGGTAAGACTCATACCAGCCACACCAATCACACCGTACAACTTGTGATCTAAACCCAGTTAACAGTATGATAACAGAAAGAGCCTCTTAAAGATGGCTCCTTAACAATATAACCCGAATTTGTTAACAATAACTATGTACAGTATTGCAGATAATCCGCACTTGGGATGGGCGCCCAGCATCCACTACGGACTCCGAGAAATAGAATTATCGGTAAGTAAATTCTTATTTTCTCTATCGTCCTAAGTGGATGCTGGGGTTCCTGAAAGGACCATGGGGATTATACCAAAGCTCCCAAACGGGCGGGAGAGTGCGGATGACTCTGCAGCACCGAATGAGAGAATTCCAAGTCCTCTTTTGCCAGGGTATCAAATTTGTAGAATTTTACAAACGTGTTTTCCCCCGACCACGTAGCTGCTCGGCAGAATTGTAATGCCGAGACCCCTCGGGCAGCCGCCCAAGATGAGCCCACCTTCCTTGTGGAATGGGCCTTAACAGATTTAGGCTGTGGCAGGCCTGCCACAGAATGAGCAAGTTGAATTGTGTTACAAATCCAACGAGCAATCGTCTGCTTAGAAGCAGGGGCACCCAACTTGTTGGGTGCATATAGTATCAACAGCGAGTCAGATTTTCTGACTTCAGCCGTCCTTGAAATGTATATTTTTAAGGCTCTGACAACGTCCAACAACTTGGAGTCCTCCAAGTCGCCAGTGGCCGCAGGCACCACAATAGGTTGGTTCAGGTGAAACGCTGATACCACCTTAGGGAGAAAATGCGGACGAGTCCTCAGTTCTGCCCTATCCGAATGGAAGATTAGATAAGGGCTTTTATAAGATAAAGCCGCCAATTCAGATACTCTCCTGGCGGAAGCCAGGGCCAGTAACATAGTCACTTTCCATGTGAGATATTTAAAATCCACCTTTTTCAATGGTTCAAACCAATGGGATTTGAGGAAATCTAAAACTACATTTAGATCCCACGGTGCCACCGGAGGCACCACAGGAGGCTGTATATGCAGTACTCCTTTAACAAAAGTCTGTACCTCAGGAACTGAGGCCAATTCTTTTTGGAAGAATATTGACAGGGCCGAAATTTGAACCTTAATAGATCTCAATTTGAGACCCCTAGACAATCCTGATTGTAGGAAATGTAGGAAACGACCCAGTTGAAATTCCTCCGTCGGAACACTCCGATCCTCGCACCACGCGACATATTTTCGCCAAATGCGGTGATAATGTTTCGCGGTGACTTCCTTCCTTGCCTTAATCAAGGTAGGAATGACTTCTTCTGGAATGCCTTTCCCTTTTAGGATCTGGCGTTCAACCGCCATGCCGTCAAACGCAGCCGCGGTAAGTCTTGAAAGAGACAGGGACCCTGTTGTAGCAGGTCCCTTCTCAGAAGTAGAGGGCACGGGTCGTCCGTGACCAACTCTTGAAGTTCCGGGTACCAAGTCCTTCTTGGCCAATCCGGAGCCACTAGTATTTCTTACTCCTCCTCACCGTATAATCTTCAATACCTTTGGTATGAGAGGCAGAGGAGGAAACACATATACTGATTTGTACACCCAAGGTGTTACCAGTGCGTCCACAGCTATTGCCTGTGGATCTCTTGACCTGGCGCAATACTTGTCCAGTTTCTTGTTGAGGCGAGACGCCATCATGTCTACCATTGGTCTTTCCCAACAGTTTATTAGCATGTGGAAGACTTCTGGATGAAGACCCCCCTCTCCCGGGTGTATATCGTGTCTGCTGAGGAAGTCTGCTTCCCAGTTGTCCACGCCCGGGAAGAACACTGCTGACAGTGCTATTACGTGATTCTCCGCCCAGCGAAGAATCTTGGCAGCTTCTGCCATTGCACTCCTGCTTCTTGTGCCGCCCTGTCTGTTTACATGGGCGACCGCCGTGATGTTGTCCGACTGAATCAACACCGGTTTTCCTTGCAGGAGTGGTTCCGCCTGGCTTAGAGCATTTTAGATTGCTCTTAGTACCAGAATGTTTATGTGAATAGACTTTTCCAGGTTCGTCCATACCCCCTGGAAGTTTCTTCCTTGTGTGACTGCTCCCCAACCTCTCAGGCTGGCGTCCGTGGTCACCAGGATCAAATCCTGTATGCCGAATCTGCGGCCCTCCAATAGATGAGCCTTTTGCAACCACCACAGAAGATATACCCTTGTCCTTGGCGACAGGGTTATTCGCAGGTGCATCTGAGGATGCGACCCTGACCATTTGTCCAACAGATCCCTTTGGAAAATTCTTGCATGGAATCTGCCGAATGGAATTGCTTCGTAAAAAGCCACCATTTTTCCCAGGACTCTTGTGCATTGATGTACAGACACCTTTCCTGGTTTTAGGAGGTTCCTGACAGGTCGGATAACTCCTTGGCTTTTTCCTCGGGAAGAAAAACCTTTTTCTGAACCGTGTCCAGAATCATCCCTAGGAACAGCAGACGTATCGTCGGAAAACAGCTGCGATTCTTGGAATATTTAGAATCCAGTCGTGCCGTCGAAGAACTACTTTAGATAGTGCTCTTCCGACCTCCAACTGTTCTCTGGAACTTGCCCTTTTTAGGTCGTGCAAGTAAGGGATAATTTAGATGCCTTTTTTCTTTGAAGAAACATCTTTTCGGCCATTACCTTGGTAAAAAGGCCCGGGGTGCCGTGGATAATTCAAACGGCATCGTCTGAAACTGATATTGACAGTTCTGTACCACGAACCAGAGGTACCCTTGATGAGAAGGACAAATTTTGGACATGGAGGTAATCCTTGATGTCCAGGGACACCATATAGTCCCCTTTTTTCCGGTTCGCTATCACTGCTCTGAGTGACTTTATCTCGATTTGAACCTTTTATGTAAGTGTTCAAAACATTTTAGATTTAGACTATGTGTCACCAAGCCGTCTGGCTTCAGTACCACAATATAGTGTGGAAAAATAATACCCTTTTCCTTGTCGTAGGAGGGGTACTTTGATTATCACCTGCTGGATATACAGCTTGTGAATTGTTTCCAATGCTGCCTCCCTGTCGGAGGGAGCCGTTGGTAAAGCAGACTTCAGGAAGCTGCGAGGAGAAGATGTCTCGACTCTCCAATCTTTACCCCTGGGATAATACTTGTACGATCTAGGGGTCAACTTGCGAGTGATCCCACTGCGCCCTGAGACTCTTGAGACTACCCCCCCACCTTGAGTCCGCTTGCACGGCCCCAGCGTCATGCTGAGGACTTGGCAGACGCGGTGGAGGGCTTCTTTTCCTGGGAAAGGGCTGCCTGCTGCAGTCTACTTCCCTTACCTCTATGTCTGGGCAGATATGACTGGCCTTTTGCCTGCATGCCCTCATGGGAAAGGAAAGATTGAGGCTGAAAAGACGGTGTCTTTTTTAGCTGAGATGTAACTTGGGGTAAAAAAGGTTGGATTTCCCAGCTGTTGCTGTGGTCCCCAGGTCCGATGGACCGACCCCCAAATAACTCCTTCCCTTTATACAGCAATACTTCCATCTGCCGTATGGGATCTGTATCACCTGACCACTGTCGTGTCCCTGACATCTTCTGGGAGATATGGACAACGCACTTATCTTGATGCCAGAGAGCAAATATCCCTCTGTGCATCTCACATACATATATATAGAATGCATCCTATTAAATGCTCTACATGAATAAAATATTTTCAGTCAGGGAATCCGACCAAGCCAACCCAGCACTGCATCTCCAGGCTGATGGCGATCGCTGGTCGCAGTATAACCACCGTATGTGTGTATATACTTTTTAGGATATTTTTCCAGCTTCCTATCAGCTGGCTCCTTGAGGGCGGCCGTATCTGGAGACGGTAACGCCACTTGATAAGCGTGTGAGCGCCTTATCACCCTAAGGGGTGTTTCCCAACGTACCCTAATTTCTGGCGGGAAAGGGTATAACGCCAATATTTGCTATCGGGGTAACCCTACGCATCATCACACACTTCATTTTATTTTATCTGATTCAGGAAAAACTACAGGTAGTTTTTTCACTCCCACATAATACCCTTTCTTGTGGTACTTGTAGTATCAGAAACACGTAACACCTCCTTCATTGCCCTTAACGTGTGGCCCTAATGAGAAATACGTTTGTTTATTCACCGTCGACACTGTATTCAGTGTCCGTGTCTGTGTCTGTGTCGACCGACTGAGGTAAATGGGCGTTTTTTAAAACCCCTGACGGTGTTTCTGAGACGCCTGGACCGGTCCTAATAGATTGTCGGCCGTCTCATGTCGTCAACCGACCTTGCAGCGTGTTGACATTCTCACGTAATTCTCTAAATAAGCCATCCATTCCGGTGTCGACTCCCTAGAGAGTGACATCACCATTACAGGCAATTTCTCCGCCTCCTCACCAACATCGTCCTCATACATGTCGACACACACGTACCGACACACAGCACACACACCGGGAATGCTCTGACAGAGGACAGGACCCACTAGCCCTTTGGGGAGACAGAGGGAGAGTCTGCCAGCACACACCAAAAACGCTATAATTATATAGGGACAACCTTATATAAGTGTTTCTCCCTTATAGCATCTTTTATATATATACAATATCGCCAAAATCAGTGCCCCCCCTCTCTGTTTTAACCCTGTTTCTGTAGTGCAGTGCAGGGGAGAGCCTGGGAGCCTTCTCTCCAGCTTTTCTGTGAGAGAAAATGGCGCTGTGTGCTGAGGAGATAGGCCCCGCCCCTTTTTCGGCGGCCTCGTCTCCCGCTATTTTTGAAGTTAGGCAGGGGTTAAATATCTCCATATAGCCTCTGTGGGCTATATGTGAGGTATTTTTTGCCTCTAATAAGGTTTTTATTTGCCTCTCAGAGCGCCCCCCCCAGCGCTCTGCACCCTCAGTGACTGTTGTGTGAAGTGTGCTGAGAGGAAAATGGCGCACAGCTGCAGTGCTGTGCGCTACCTTTATGAAGACTCAGGAGTCTTCAGCCGCCGATTTTGGACCTCTTCTCTCTTCAGCGTCTGCAAGGGGGCCGGCGGCGCGGCTCCGGTGACCATCCAGGCTGTACCTGTGATCGTCCCTCTGGAGCTAGTGTCCAGTAGCCAAGCAGCAAATCCACTCTGCACGCAGGTGAGTTCACTACTTCTCCCCTAAGTCCCTCGTTGCAGTGATCCTGTTGCCAGCAGGACTCACTGTAAAGTAAAAAACCTAAGCTAAACTTTCTCTAAGCAGCTCTTTAGGAGAGCCACCTAGATTGCACCCTTCTCGTTCGGGCACAAAATCTAACTGGAGGAGGGTCATGGGGGGAGGAGCCAGTGCACACCACCTGATCTGGTAAAAGCTTTACTTTTTTGTGCCCTGTCTCCTGCGGAGCCGCTATTCCCCATGGTCCTTTCAGGAACCCCAGCATCCACTTAGGACGATAGAGAAAAGAACATTGTGCACATATGTTAATAGGGGTATATAACAATTGCTACATATGCCCTATAACATATATGTCAGGGGGTTCCAACTCATCCACATGAAGTATATCATACACATTAATGAATTAGAGATATGAGACTACCTAAGATGTGTATGAGAATATGACATAGAAATGTGATATATTCAGGCTCGGACTGGCCCACAGGGGTACAGGGGAAACCACCGGTAGGCCCCACTGCCTGGGGGGCCCTCCTCCTCTAGGGATCAGGTTCTAGACTGTGCACTTGAATTATATATTATACATGTGTTACCTTATACTGTACAGGATTATGATGTATTCTCTACAGTACATTGCTGTCATTAATCTGGCACATTATCATGCATGCACTAGCATTAATTACTATATAAATTATCAAGGAGTCCAGACCAGGTACTCTATAATGGTTAGCCAAACCTCTGTGGTGGCTGGCCACACCCCCTTTGGAGGCTGGCCGCATCTCTAATCATGTGCCCCTACCACTGCATACCCCCGGTGGGCCCTTCATGTTCCAGTCCGACACTGGATATATTCACCTTGGTTATCGCAGAAAGTCAGCTGTTGCTACTGTAGTAGAGCTCTGTCCTCCCCTTCTATTATCTAGTATATTAGTAAAGAGATTTGCTAGTCTGTAACCATGTTACATGTATGTTTAACCCCTATGGACATTGCTGTGCAGCTCTGGCATGCTATATAAGTAAGCTGCCTATTGGCTCACAGGCCACAAACACATCCCCTCTTACCTCTGCTAAAATACACACAGGTACAGCTCAGTTGTCAGTAAAGGTTATAATAACCTCCTAATGGCTGAGGATTGCCCTGTGTATGCATCAGTGATAACTAACATAAACCTTAAATAAAATAACGACAAGGAGACATGACTTTGGCAGAAACTATTTGCTATTTATTTAAATGAACTTTAAATAAAAGAGAAAGTAAAATTAATGTATGGCGTAAACTTAAAGTCATAAACCTAGCCGGGTTCGGTATGAATTACCGGTGGCTGGGATGATGGCTGTCAGTATAGCGTCTGCAGTATTCCACAAAGAGTCCACTTGGGGGCTCGGTGGCTCGCTGCGCCCACCACAGGTTCTATTCCCACTCTATGGGTGTCGTGGACACCCACGAGTGAGAATAGTCCTGTGAGGCCGGTATTCCGGCTGCCCGCATTGCCAGCTGTCGGGATTCCAGGGTCGGTATTCTGAACGCCAGGATCCCGACACCCAGCAATTTAAACGTATACCAGCTAGCCAAGCACAAAATGAGTGACCAGCTATGTAAATCTTGCATCTATCACCAAACCTATAAGGGAGGGAAAGAACCAGAGAAAAAGTTCACATTGACATGTAAAATAGAAACAGTTCTGTTGGAAACATAATGAAATGAGGATCTGCCAAAAAGAAAAAAAATGCATAGAATTTCCATTTACACAAGCTTCAGGCCAATCGAAGCAACATAAAGATACAATAGGATAGGTCAAACAAATAAACGGGGGAGAAGGGGGGGGGGGGTCACACAAGTAAACTCGGCCAGAGGTTAAACTTAAAACCTGCTGAGGGACATATAATGAAATCTAATTAGCCGAATCAAGTATAATAAAGCCGAATTAAGTCCATCAGTCCAGGTAAAAAATTGTCAAATCCCTCTAAACTCCCACTGCCAACAGTGGCGAGTAGCTAATCCCCGAGTAGGAAGACAGGGGGAGACATACAAGACCAACAAACAATACAAGTCCTGCTTGCACCTAAATGCTGCTAAGCCCTGAGCAGACTGTCTAAAACCCTCTGGAGCTTAACCTATCAGGGTTCAGTATGACTTGCCGATGGATGGGATGCCGGCTGTCAGTATACCAACAGTGGCATCCCATCTATCAGAATCCCAACAGACCCCCATTAGTTCCTCTAACCCTCACCTTTTCCCAACCCTAACTCTCCCTTGTGGGCGCCTAACCCTAACTCTCCCTGGTGGTGCCTAACCCCCCGCTTGGTGCCTAACCCTAACCCTCACTTCCCTGCTGCCTAAACCTAATCTTCCCCATTTAATGCCTAACACTTACCTCCCACTCTAAGTGTCTAAACCTAACCCTCCCTCCCCGGTCCTTAGCCCTAACCTTCCCATCCCTGCTCCCTAACGCTAATCCCCCTTCTCCTGCCTAAACCTAACCTCCACCCGCTACAGGACGCCAGCGTGTTCCGCTGCGAGGATGATCGGGTAACCTGCAATCAGTAATATGGCGGCAACATCCCATGCAGCATCTGTATGTAGACACCAGCATTGCATCCTCTCTCGGGATCCCGGTGTCAGTATAATGACTGCCAGGATCCCATCCCTGCCTTGCTGATTCGAGCCATTCCAGCATTCTGAAAATCTGCCTTGCTGGTTCAAGCCACTCCAGTCTGTTGTGAACTCCCGAATCTCTTGCTGTATACAGACAGGGTGCAGTTACCATCTATAGCACTTCCTGGCTCCCTGGGGAATCTTAAAGGGCTGCTACTGCAATAACATTGCAGGATATCCAGGTCACTGGCATGCCGTCCCAGTGTTCCTGATGGAGTGTTCTGCTTTTCACCGTGGCATAAGTACTTTGCTGGTTCAAGCCATTCCAGCATTCTTAAAACCTACCTTGCTGGTTCAACCCATTCCAGCATTTCTGAAAACCTGCCTTGCTGGTTTAAGCAATTCCAGTATTCTGAAAACCTGCTTTGGTAGTCAATACAAGCCAGTGTTCAGTACAACTAGCTCCTGATCATTGATCATTCATTGGTCACCACATCCTGGCGACACTCTGTTACTGGTGACACTCCAGCTATCTATTGCACTGGTGGGTCTCCTCACCAGTGTTCCAGTATCCACATAGCTGGTCATCTTCTGCTACCTTTCAGCCAACTGCCATGTCTGCATGCGAAGATCTTATATTAATTCTGCACAATTCTGTCCTCAACTCTCAAATCCAGACCTACTGTAGTGTCTAGTCCTAGTCTGGATTCACAAATAACCACAGCTGTGAAAGTAAATACTGACCCAATGGATCTGGCAGGCAGTGCTGTTTTAAGTTAAGACTTGCTTCAAACTATAGCAGCTCATCTGGAAGGACTCAAGACAGTACAGCTATGGTCAAAGGCCTACAGGATCTCTCTGTTCAATAAAATGGATTTCAGGCAACCCTGGCTACTTCCACAACTCCGCCTACTGCTTGTGTTCCAGTCCAGAATCCTCCTGGGATCTGGAATAACCAAGACTGTCTGTCTTCCCACACCAGGGAAATTTATCAAAACTGCACCTGCAGCTAAATCAGGTCCTAAATATTAAAATGACAAAAAAGAAAAAAAAAATGCTGGCCTCCAACCTTCCCCTTCTAGCCAGCCCATCACACACCTGTTTTGATGTTGTTATTATTATATTATAAAAAAGCCTAAAACATGAACACACAAAAATCTTAAAATGGAAAAAATGGAAAACCTAAAAATTAAATTTTTCTAACTGTAACAAACATTTCTGCAAATTATAAAATACTTCTACAATCTACTAATTCAAGTGTAAATGTAAAAATCAAAAATAACATGTAAAAATAGTTAAAAATAATGTTTCTTATCACAAAACCTGTGGTTTAGCGCTACCCAGCCGCGCTCTGGCTTACCGCCGCCGCAGACCATAGCGCTCTCCTGCCTTGCTGGTTCAGCCAATTCCAGCATTCTGAAAACCTTCCTTGCTGGTTCAGCCAATTCCAGCATTCCAAAAACCTGCCTTACTGGTTCAGCCAATTCCAGAATACAGAAAACCTGCCTTGCTGGTTCAAGCCATTCCAGCATTCCGCAATCCTGTTTTGCTGGTTCAAACCATTCCAGGATTCTGAAAACCTGCCTTGCTGGTTCAAGCCATTTCCAGCATTCTGAAAACCTGCCTTGCTGGTTCAGCCATTTCCAGCATTCCGAAAACCTGCCTCGCTTGTTCAATCAATTCCAATATTCTGAAAACTTGCTTCGCTGGTCAAGACAAGCCCATCGCTCTGTTTAACCAGCTCCTGAACATTCATCATCCACCCAGTCACTGGTTACCTCATCCCAGTGACATTCCACTACAAGTGACACTCCAGCTATCCATTTCACTGGTGAGTCTTCTCACCAGTGTTCCAGTACCCACATAGCTGATCACCTTCTGCTTCCTCTCTGTCTTTTCATCCAACTATTATGTCTGCATGCAAAGTCTTATATTAAACCTGCACAGCTCTGTCCTCAACTCTTAAGTCCAGACCCAGTGTCTACTCCTAGTCCGTATTCACAAATAACTACAGCCATGACAGTAAGCACTGACCCCCAATGGGTCTGAAAGGCAATGCTGGGTTAAGTTCAGACTTGCTTCAAGCTATAACAGTTTATCTGGAAGGACTCGAGACAGTACTGCAACAGATGGTCAAAGGCCTACAGGATCTCTCTGCTCGACAACATGGATTTCAGGTAACACTGGCTACTTCCACAACTCCGTCTACTGCTTGTGTTCCAGTCCAGAATCCTTTTGGGATCTGGGATAACCAAGACCCTCTGTCTCCCTACACTAGGGAAATTTATCAAAACTGCACCTGCAGCTAAATCTTGTCCCAAATATAAAATAAAATAAAATGCTGGCCTCCAACCTTCCCCTTCTAGCCAGCCCATCACACACCTGTTTTGATGTTGTTATTATTATATTATAAAAAAAACTTTAAAAAAGTGTAACAAACATTTCTGCAAATTAGAAAATACTTCTACAATCTACTAATTCAAGTATAAATGTAAAAATCAAAAATAACAATATGTAAAAATTGTAAAAAAATCTTTTCTTATCACAAAACAAATGCTTTAGCGCTACCCAGCCGCGCTCTGGCTTATCGCCGCCGCAGACCATGGCGCTGTCCTGCCTTGCTAGTTCAGCCAATTCCAGCATTCTGAAAACCTTCCTTTCTGGTTCAGCCAATTCCAGAATACAGAAAACCTGCCTTGCTGGTTCAAACCATTCCAACTTTCCAAAAACCTGCCTTGCTGGTACAAGCTTTTCCAGCATTCTGAAAACCTGCCCATCCGAGGCTTATCCGGCTCTCCTGGCCTGCTGTGCATCTGGGGCTTATCTGGCTCTCCTGGCCTGCTGTGCATCCGAGGCATATCTTGCTCTCCTGGCCTGCTGTGCATCCAAGGCATATCTTGCTCTCCTGGCCTGCTGTGCATCCGAGGCATATCTTGCTCTCCTGGCCTGCCGTGCATCTGAGGCTTATCTGGCTCTCCTGGCCTGCTCTGCATCCAGGGCTTATCTGGCTCTCCTGGCTTGCTGTGCATTTTGGGCTTATCCGGTTCTCCTTGCCTGTTGTGAATCTGGGTCTTATCTGGCTTTTCTGGCCTTCTATGCATCTGAGGCTTATCTGGCTCTCCTGGCCTGCTGTGCATCCGAGGCTTATCTGGCTCTCCTGGCCTGCTGTGCATCCAAAGCTGTTTAAGTAAACTATCCTGTGATGTCTCTTGGATCCAGCACCAATCTGTGTGCCGGCTATTGAACTGTGACTATGAATTTCTGCTCCCATCTGGGATTAGGCAAGTCTGCCTATCACCTCAGTTATTCTTGTTTCATTGTTTCCTGTATGCGGATAAGTTATATAAAACCGCCTTCAAAGAAAGGGGAAGCTGGGGCGCTCTGGTGAGTGGTGCTGTGTAGATATGTCAGCAACCACTGGGAGAAGGGAATTGCCAGTCCCCTTCAAAGAACACACTGGAAAAAACAAAACCAAGTGGCGCTCAACAATACCAGTAAAATGGAAACATCTATTACAAATGGAGACAGTTCACAAACAGACCTCCCAGGAGTACAATACAAGTAAGATGACAAAAAAGTGTTGTCACAACAATATTCTTTGTTACTAAACTGTCCAAATAAGTAGTGGGAGCAATATATGTGACACTAAGTAGTTGAAGAGTTCCTTTTTAAAGATATAGAATAACTCCCACGCACGCAGGGGGGGTTTCCGAGTACCTAGAAACACCCCCCTGGCAGCGGATCCATCGGAGAACTTAGGCAGGGTTTCCTCCTGCGTGCTTACACGGCTGCCGAGAAGAAGCTGGCTGTGTGGCTGCTGGCTGCCTGTAGGGGGAGCAGCAGCGTCACCACACAGCTCCTCTCAGGCAGATCAGAAGTGAAAGTTAACGTGGAGCTTGAGCTGGGAGACGCTGTGGTTGTCACCAGTATTCCCAGTGACTCTACAGCAGCCAGGTGGGTGTTACATATTTTCGGGAGGGGGAGAAGGAAGGCCAGTAATGTCAGTGGAGTTACACGATGTCCCAATTACAGCAGCAGTTTGTGTGAATTGTCTGAAAAACATGTGTACAGGGAGGGGGTGTCCTTCTGAGTTTCATGTTAATGGTATGTACGTATGCTGTGTGCATGTGTGTGTGTATGTATGTATGTATGTATGTATGTATGTATGTATGTATGTGTGTATGCATGCTGTGTGCATGTATACTGTGTGTGTGTGCTTTGTGCATGTATGCTGTGTGTGTGTATATATATGTGTGTGTATGCTGTGTGCATGTATACTGTTTGGGTGTGTATACTGTGCGCATGTATACTGTGTGTGTGTATCTATGCTGTGTACATGTTTACTGTGTGTATATGTATGTAT
The DNA here is from genome assembly GCF_028390025.1 of Pseudophryne corroboree. Classification (NCBI taxonomy): domain Eukaryota; kingdom Metazoa; phylum Chordata; class Amphibia; order Anura; family Myobatrachidae; genus Pseudophryne; species Pseudophryne corroboree. The sequence continues at coordinate 298,183,886 of NC_086454.1, read as the reverse complement.
GTGTACATATGTGTGTGTGTGTGTGTGTGTGTGTGTGTGTATGCTTTGTGCATGTATATTGTGTGTGCATGTATGCTGTGTGTGTGTATATATGTGTATGTTTGTATGCTGTGTGAATGTATACTGTCTGGGTGTGTATACTGTGCGCGTGTGTGTGTGTGTATCTATGCTGTATACATGTTTACTGTGTGTATATGTATGTATGTATGTGTATATATATATGTGTGTGTGTGTGTGTATATATATATATATATATATATATATATATATATATATAAATGCAGAACCCCCCCCCCCCCCCCCCCATGAAAATCCTGCGTTTGCCACTGAATAAAATACATCAGGCTGGCAAAATGAATAAACTATTCCAATGCTGCACCGTGATGAATTATAATACAAACAGATGTCACTCACTCTATCTGTGCAGCTCCAGGGCAATCCGATTCCATTTATATGGGCACTGGGTCCAGCGCTCCAATAGGAAGTGATTCCCGATGTGAGTAACCATGTGATACAGTATACTCTCCACAGATAACCGTTGGTGATGGTGATTTAGATCTTCATCTTACCGTATTCAGGAGATCTGACACCGGATCCGCCTTGGGGTACACTCACTGCGGCACAGGGGACAGCTGGAATTTGTTTCATACCACTCTGATATGCAGCTTGGATGATACGTGTGGCTGCAGGGCAGGACAGACACTCGTTCCCCAGCTTCGTACTCCATTAGACAGATAACACACGATTGTCTTGCTTCATCCTCTGCAATAATGGTAAATGGGAAATAGCTGACATCCACCGTCAAGGACTGGAGATTCTGCCTATTCATCTCCTCCACCAATGCTGGCATATTCTGTCTGAAGCTCTCTTCCAACATGGCCTGGAGATTCTGCCCATCGTTAGCTTCCACCAAGGCTTCGATATTCTGCATGATGGCCTCTTGCAGAGTGGCCGAGACATTCTGCTCATTCTCCACTGGCTGCTGAGAGGCTGGATGTAGATGACTTGGACCAGGGAGAGGATCTGGACTTGGTCTGCCTCTTGGTGCTGTCTCAGGAGCAGGAAGAGGAGAGCAGTTTCGGTGTCTGTGCTCCCTCTGAGGTGTCTGTAGATGAGCGGATGTTTCTCCTCTTGATAGATATTCCTGGGTGTTCTGACGAGTTATTGCACCTCTTCGGCGCTCGGACCGCAGCCTCTCCTCAAAAACGGTTGGGGGTGAATCATCTGAAAAGATATACCTTTATATAGTAGCCATAATAATTACCTATAGATAACATGGACCAATCAATTGTTGATCAATAACTTGAGTTACAATAACATTTTAGTATATCATTGATAATGTTACACTGTAAGAGACTGTCAGAATAAGACTTGTTTCATTTATTGTAGTTATGTTTTTGTAAAAAATTTTTTTTATTTTATTTTGAAGAAAAACAAACATTAAGAGCAATAGTACAGCATTAAGCAAAGAAGGAACCAATAAGGAGCCGCTGTCATTGGGAGAATGGATCTCTAGGTGTTCCAGTAAGAAAATAACAGAGACACAGAATAATGCAGGTAAAACAAGGCCTGAGGGGAGCTGCACTAAACAGAAGCGATATAGGGAGACAGCAAAAGTGACAAGAGGGGAAATGAAAGGTAATAAGGAGGGGAATGGAGGAAAGGGAGAAAGAAGAGAGTGTTAGTAAGGGTACAGGCAGGAAGGGAGAAGGAAGGGGGAGTGCTGGCATGACAAATCATTAAGAAAGTGATAAAATATGAGACCTAAGCAGGGGATATAGTGGAGGAGGCCCCGTTGTGACAAACTCAAGGTGCCAAAATATTTCCAAACTGGCTAGGGTGCTCAGGCAGGATGCTAGAAATGTACTTGAGGTGTAGATTTTCCAAACAGTGTTGAGTAGAGCAGAGAAGGGAGGTTCCTCTGGTTGTTTCTAATGGTCAGCAACAGTACAGTTATCTGCATAAGTGAGTAACTATTGTGTGTGTCTGCAGCGGAGTAGGGTATAGTAATACCAGTGAGTGTAACATTCAGACTATGAGTCGCAGACCAGAACCCTGTTATTTTCAGATAGAACCACCATAAGTATCCCAAGAAGCCCCTCTAACATCTATGAGTGGTCGGAGGGAAAGTAAATGAGAAGGCACCAGCGGGACGAGTGCAGCTCAGAGTGGAGATTGGGCTAGATGTGAGGCTGCATTAATGGGGGTAGAGATGGGAATAAGGGTGCGAGGGCTGTGGGAGAGTCGGGCCTAGCCTGTAAGGAACTGTATACAGTGAGTGGATAGCGGAACGGGAAAAACACTTATTAAGAAACATGAAAAAATGGAACTAGTCTTTAAATAAAAAAAAATGCTGAGGACTGAGCTTTAATAGTTCTGGTCAGTGTTTCTTAAACTTAGTCCTCAGGACCCCTAACAGGTCATGTTTTCCAGACCCCATATGGCTCCCTAGACTGTCAGTTAGGAATGAATGAATATGCTGCAACTTTTGAAACATGACAGATACAGCGAGTGATGAGCCCACCTGTGCCCCAGCTAGGGGTCTGCAGCATGTGACCTGTCAGCGCACCTGAGGGCTGAGTATGAGAAACCCCTTAGATAATACAATGATTTGTTGATTTTGTGAACTCTGAGACATTATGTCACTTTGGACCGATCTGGCTGTGTCCATCTCTGTTCAGCTGCCCACTGACCTCCGCTGTCAGCATCCTATTTCTCCATCTTCATTAGTTCCCCATCACTACGTCTCCTCGCTAGTCTGCACCCATGATCTGCTTTGTTCCCTGCACCAGTGCACTCTCAGGCTTACATAAGCAGGAACACCTCACACCCACAATTCATCCGGGCATGTCCTCTATCTCACCCTGCATCTTCTCATGGCTGCTGGTGACATTTTGTCTAAACCTGGACCCCCGTAGACTCCCCACTATCTGCTCACACTCCACTTTCCACCCCAAAACTTTCCAGCTCAGACGCCGTCGCCGCACAGCGCACACATAGGTTAGCTTTGGCCCGCCCACAACACTCCTCCTCGTCGGCACAGCCACTGCTAGGAATCAAGACAGAGGCTAGGAGGCAGGCTGTGGGACAGATGCTGCTGCAGTGCTGCTGTCCCTTCCCGCGCACGCCGAACACGACCGGACTCACCAGACCAGTCCAGACTAGTTCTGCTGGCTGCTGTGCCACTTCACTCGCCAGGGCACGGTCGGCGCAGGCGGCAAACAGCAGGGTGCACTATCCAGACTGGATCCTCCTGTCCTGAGCAGTGTGAACCCACTTGAAGTAAGCCCGGCCGTAAGAGTATTTCTTTCTCATATGGTGCACTGTGACTGTTCTAGCAGTTTAAACTTCTCACCATTGCATATAAAGCCACTCCTGCCCCTCCTAAATATCCATCCTCATGTCTATCTTCACCCCTATCTGGCACTTCTGGGGGGCATATCTTGTGTATCTGGCACTGCTGCGGGGCATTTTATGTGTATCTGGCACTGCTGGGGGGCATATCATGTGTATCTGGCACTGCTGGGGGGGCAAACCAAGTGTATCTGGCACTGCTGGGGGGCATATCATGTGTATCTTACACTGCTGGGGGGCATATCATGTGTATCTGGCACTGCTGGGGGGCATATCATGTGTATCTGGCACTGCTGGGGGGCAAACCAAGTGTATCTGGCACTGCTGGGGGGCATATCATGTGTATCTGGCACTGCTGGGATGCATATAATGTGTATCTGGCACTGCTGGGGGGCATACCATGTGTATCAGGCACTGCTGGGGGGCATACCATGTGTATCTGGCAAAGCTGGGGGGCATTTCATGTGTATCTGGCACTGCACTACTGGGGTCATTATGTGTATCTGGCACTATACTGGAGACATTATGTGTATCTGGAACTATACTAGAGACATGTGTATCTGGAACTATACTGGAGACATTATGTGTATCTGGAACTATACTGGAGACATTATGTGTATGGAACACTACTGTGGCTGTTATGTATAAGGCTGCTAATTGTGTGCGTGTAGAGGGGGTGTGGAAATATATTTACAGCTTGATAATATGAAGTTGCAAGGCCATGGCCACTTTTCCAGGAGCGCGCATGGGGGGGCGGGGCACTTAAAAAATTGCTCGCTCAGGGTGCTAGTAGGCCTGGACCGGCCCTATATATATATACAGGTTTAGTATCCCATATCCAAATATTCCGGAATACGGACTTTTTTGAGTGAGACTGAGATAGTGAAACCTTTGTTTTTTGATGGCTCAATGTACACAAACGTTGTTTAATACACAAAGTTATTAAAAATATTGTATTAAATGACCTGCAGGCTGTGTGTATAAGGTGTATATGAAACATAAATGAATTGTGTGAATGTACACACACTTTGGGGTAAATTTACTAAGATGGGAGGTCTATTTAGGATGGGATGTTGCCCATAGCAACCAATCAGATTCTACTTCTCATGTATCTAGCACCTTCCAGAAGATAATACCTGGAATCTGATTGGGTGCTATGGGCAACATCCCATCTTAAATAGAACTCCCATCTTAGTAAATCTACCCCTTTGTTTAATGCACAAAGTTATAAAACATATTAGCTCAAATTAACTTCAGTCTGTGGGGTAAAGTTACTAAGAAGGGAGTTCTATTTGAGATGGGAAGTTGCCTATAGCAACCAATCAGATTCCAGGTATTATCTTCAAGAAGGTGCTAGATAAATGAGAAGTAGAATCTGATTGGTTGCTACGGGCAACATCCCATCTTAAATAGATCTCCCATCTTAGTAAATTTACCCCTCTGTGTATAAGGTGTATATGTAACATAAATGCATTCTGTGGTTAGATTTAGGTCCCAACACCATGATATCTCATCATGGTATGCAATTATTCCAAAATACGGACAATGGATAAGGGATACTCAACCTGTATATATGTATGTATAAAATTAAAGCCCAAATACAGTACATCAGCACAAAATGGGATTCAGTGATTCTGTCCCCCCCCCACATTTAACCACTTAACTGGCATGGTCAGATCACATGCGATCGCGCCACTCCACTGTGGGGGTAATTCCAAGTTGATCGCAGCAGGAAATTTTTTAGCAGTTAGGCAAAACCATGTGCACTGCAGGGGAGGCAGATATAACATGTGCAGAGAGAGATAGATTTGGGTGTGTTGTGTTCAATCTGCAATCTAATTTGCAGTGTAAAAATAAAGCAGCCAGTATTTACCCTGCACAGAAATAAAATAACCCACCCAAATCTAACTCTATCTGCACATGTTATACCTGCCTCCCCTGCAGTGCACATGGTTTTGCCCAATTGCTAAAAAAAATCCTGCTGCGATCAACTTGGAATTACCCCCTGTGTCCCTTAGTTTGTGACAAGGAGATCCTTTCTGCAGATGTGCATAATATAAAATTGAAATAAAAACTTTTTAAACTATATTAATTTAAAGAAAAATAACGCTATCAATGGTTTTAAAGGGAAAAAATTGTCAGTTAAGTGGTTAAACATCCCCCAATCTGCTCCCATTCATTTCACATATTGCTCAGTGATTTGCAGATCATTTTCAGCAAATACAGATCCGCTGAATCTTGAAAGGCTCACCGTTACTAGTAATGGTCTGCAAATCTGCTGATTGTTACCATAAACCAGCAATCCACAGCTTTAATTCATCTGTGAAAATCAACATATTTAAAAACCTGATTTACCAATCACTGGTCAGAATCTGCGATCTGTGAACCACATGTATTGTATACTTTGTATACACAATCCTCTGCAAAATGCCAAATTGCCCTAATTTATTGCTGATGTATGTATCTCCAAGTGCTACCCGCATGCTACACAGGGTAACATAGCATTGGGGTGATAGTTATCAGTGTTTGGAGAGAGATAAAGTAGCAGCCAATCAGGTCCTGTCATCATTCAAACCCAGCCTGTAACATGGCTGATTGGCTTGTACTTTATCTCTATCCACTATATCACTCTAAGATTTAGTACATCTCCCCCTCTGTCTGTAAAATGACCATTAAGAGCTGATTGGTTGGTACAGTGGGGTCTAGGTATAAAGCCTGGGATAAAGTGTATGGAGATAAAGTACCAGCCAATCAGCTTCCTAACTGCCAAGTCACACGCTGTGTTTGAAAAAAGACAGGAGCTGGTTGGTTGGTCATTTATCACTCCTTATGCATCTCAACTTTATCTCTTGTTAAGGCTTAATACATTTGGGCCCAAGTCTTAAATACATAGACCTTGTTATCTCTCTCCAAGCTTTCATGAATCTCCCACAAAGTGTAAAAGGCAGGACATATAGGTAACGTGCCGCTAACTCCAACTGCCGCCCGCATGCCACACAGGCTGAGAGGACATAGGGGGAGATTTATCACAGCTTGTAGAAAGGTAAAGTGGGGAGAGATAAAGTACCAGACAGTCAGCTCCTGTCACTTTTAATGACAGTTGGTAGCTGATTGCTTGGTACTTCATCTCTCTCCAATCTTTGATAAATCTGCCCCTTAGATTGGAATCACTGGCCCAAAAATCTCACTTACCATGATCTCCGAGACGGCTCCAGCTCCTCTGGTCCTCCAGGAGCCGCCTCAGCTCCCGTCTGCCGCTCATCTCCAGATGTTCAATAAATCCACAAAATAAAAAATAAAATAAAAAAATTTTTCAGGAAAAGCACAGATATTATAGTGCTCTGAACAATGGGAAATAATGCCAGAAGTTTTATACTAGTTGTAAAAAACAAACTAGGTCGCTCTTCCGAGACCAGACTAAAGCATCAGCAACAAGTGCTTCCACCACAGAAATGGCACTGATGCCACTGTGAGCTGGGGTTTTCTAACTGCCATAGCAAAATGGCCGACCTGCCCTGACAGTCAGGCGGCCATATTTCTTACTGGCATGGAGAAAACCAGCTCCTGAGTATCTGTATTTCCATGAATTTTACTGCTGATTAGTTTAGACAATATTTCTATAAACTTTACAGTGAAGCTCCACCCACTACCCCTTAAGCACCACCCCCTGTAACCCCTGTAAGGTCACAGATTGGGACTGTTTGTATGTAATAGTGACAGTTGGCTGGTATGTCTCATGGTAAATTCTGCTCAATTGCAAATCATTACAGTCTGCACCATACTAATCCATATGCACCAATTGACAATGTAATAATTTGCATATTATTTCTTATCTGCAGCCCTGCTTAACGATCCTGTGGCCATGGCCAGACTTATTACAGCCACTATAGCTATCCCCACCAGGAGCTGCTGAACTGCGCCTCTTCCAGATTATAACACAATGAGTGTGAGTGACAGGACATAGCTCCGTCGTGACGAAACGTATTGGATGTTATCCGCTGGTTAGCTGTTGTCAGTTCAGATATGGTATCCAGCTTTTATTCATTATACATGCAATATTGTATGTCTTTCCTGATATATGTGTAAGCAGGATTACGCTATGTGTTCTTGTTTATATTTCATTCAGTTTATGATATGGAGCCATTTTCTCATATTTTTGGTATGGTTTAATTATATATTTTGCACAATTGGTGTTTCCACTTGTTACTGCACTAGGGGGCGCCCTCGTCTGATCTATGTTTCAGAAACTGTGGGGTAAATTTACTAACATTCGTATTTTCCCGTTTCAGGTCGAAGTTCAATCACGAATGACATCGAAAGTGTAAAACTGCAACTTTTTGAATTTGTTACGACGGATTTACTAAGCTGCCGTATTCGGGTTTTTCTTTTGTTCCGATGTCGATGTCATTCGTGTTTTTTTTAAATTTTTACGGCAGTGATTAGCAAAACACTGCCGACTTTTTTACAATGAATCTCGGCCGGATCTGTGTGATCCGTGCTGGGGTTCATTTTTTTTTTTTTTTTTTTAAATTAAACACTGTAAAATCCTTAAAAAAAATTGCGTGGGGTCCCCCCTCCTAAGCATAACCAGCCTCGGGCTCTTTGAGCCGATCCTGGTTGCAGAAATATGGGTAAAAAAATGACAGGGGTTCCCCCATATTTAAGCAACCAGCATCGGGCTCTGCGCCTGGTCCTGGTTCCAAAAATACGGGGGACAAAAAGAGTAGGGGTCCCCCGTATTTTTAAAACCAGCACCGGGCTCCACTAGCTGGACAGATAATGCCACAGCCGGGGGTCACTTTGATATAGTGCCCTGCGGCCGTGGCATCAAAAATCCAACTAGTCACCCCTGGCCGGGGTACCCTGGGGGAGTGGGGACCCCTTCAATCAAGGGGTCCCCCCCCCCCAGCCACCCAAGGGCCAGGGGTGAAGCCCGAGGCTGTCCCCCCCCATCCAATGGGCTGCGGATGGGGAGGCTGATAGCCTTTTGTGATAATGAAAAGATATTGTTTTTAGTAGCAGTACTACAAGGCCCAGCAAGCCTCCCCCGCATGCTGGTACTTGGAGAACCACAAGTACCAGCATGCGACGGAAAAACGGGCCCGCTGGTACCTGTAGTACTACTACTAAAAAAATACCCAAAAAAAGACAAGACACACACACCGTGAAAGTAAAGATTTATTACATACATGCACACAAACATACATACATACTTACCTTATGTTCACACGCAGGTCGGTCCTCTTCTCCAGTAGAATCCAAGGGGTACCTGTTGAATAAATTCGACTCACCAGATCCAGGGTCCCAGGCTCCTCGGGGCATCCATTTGTAATCCACGTACTTGCATAAAATAAGAAAACGGAAAGCCGAGCCACGAACTGAAAGGGGCCCCATGTTTTCACATGGGACTCCTTTCCCCGAATGCCAGAAACCCACTCTGACTGATGTCTAAGTGGGTTTCTTCAGCCAATCAGGGAGCGCCACGTTGTAGCACTCTCCTGATCGGCTGTGTGCTCCTGTACTGTATGACAGGCGGCACACGGCAGTGTTACAATGTAGCGCCTATGCGCTCCATTGTAACCAATGGTGGGAACTTTCTGCTCAGCGGTGACGTCACTTTAGGTCAACCGCAGGGCAGAAAGTTCCCACCATTGGTTACAATGGAGCGCATAGGCGCTACATTGTAACACTGCCGTGTGCCGCCTGTCACTCAGTACAGGAGCACACAGCCGATCAGGAGAGTGCTACAACGTGGCGCTCCCTGATTGGCTGAAGAAACCCACTTAGACATCAGTCAGAGTGGGTTTCTGGCATTCGGGGAAAGGAGTCCCATGTGAAAACATGGTGCCCTTTTCAGTTCGTGGCTCGGCTGTCCGTTTTCTTATTTTATGCAAGTACGTGGATTACAAATGGATGCCCCGAGGAGCCTGGGACCCTGGATCTGGTGAGTCGAATTTATTCAACAGGTACCCCTTGGATTCTACTGGGGAAGAGGACCGACCTGCGTGTGAACATAAGGTAAGTATGTATGTATGTTTGTGTGCATGTATGTAATAAATCTTTACTTTCACGGTGTGTGTGTCTTGTCTTTTTTTGGGTATTTTTTTAGTAGTAGTACTACTACAGGTACCAGCGGGCCCGTTTTTCCGTCGCATGCTGGTACTTGTGGTTCTCCAAGTACCAGCATGCGGGGGAGGCTTGCTGGGCCTTGTAGTACTGCTACTAAAAACAATATCTTTTCATTATCACAAAAGACTATCAGCCTCCCCATCCGCAGCCCATTGGATGGGGGGGGGACAGCCTCGGGCTTCACCCCTGGCCCTTGGGTGGCTGGGGGGGGGGACCCCTTGATTGAAGGGGTCCCCACTCCCCCAGGGTACCCCGGCCAGGGGTGACTAGTTGGATTTTTGATGCCACGGCCGCAGGGCACTATATCAAAGTGACCCCCGGCTGTGGCATTATCTGTCCAGCTAGTGGAGCCCGGTGCTGGTTTTAAAAATACGGGGGACCCCTACTCTTTTTGTCCCCCGTATTTTTGGAACCAGGACCAGGCGCAGAGCCCGATGCTGGTTGCTTAAATATGGGGGAACCCCTGTCAATTTTTTCCCAATATTTCTGCAACCAGGATCGGCTCAAAGAGCCCGAGGCTGGTTATGCTTAGGAGGGGGGACCCCACGCAATTTTTTTTAATAAAATAACAACTTTCCCACCCCTTCCCACTGATATACATGCACGGATCTCATGGATCCCTGCATGCCTATCCAATCACGGAAAAAAAAAGCAGGTCTGTTTTTTTTTAGCACTTATTTACGAGTTGTAATTTTTCACGGCAGTGTTTGTTTGTTTTTTGCTTTGCACTTCTTAGTAAATTACCGAGATTCATACTTAAACAGCCGCGTTTTGACCGATGGTGTATTCATTCGTAATTTTTTTCTTGGACTTGCAAAAAATTACGAATGCCCTCATCACTGCCGTGATTATTGCTTAGTAAATTACCGAGATGACACTTTGATGAAAAAACGGCATCTCGGTCAAAATCGGGAGCTTAGTAAATTTACCCCTGTGAGAGTTCTTGGTGTGTATTCTGACGATTAGCTTTGCCCTCCCTTACATGTGGATTTTCCTATGCACATAACTGGCATGTTATCATTTTTTTATAGTTGATTCTTGTGAATAGATTCAGTATGATATCCCAGCTGTCGGGATCCTGGTGGTCAGAAGACCAACACCGGGATCCCGACAGACAGAATACCGGTGACGAGTGCAGCGTGTCCCCGTACTTCGGGCCTGGTTGCGACCGTTACATTCCCCCTTGGGCGGTGGCGTGGACCACCAGCTGAGTAGGGATTCCGGGCGTGGATTCCGACCGCCGGTATATCACCGGGTGTCGGGATTCCGGCATCGGTATCCTGACCGTCTGGATCCCGGCAGCCGGCAACTTGAATGCCTCCCATGTGAATGGATGGGTAGGGGTCACAGGGCATTGCTTTGCCCAGGGCCTACAATTCTGATAAGTCGGCCCTGGGTGAAAGTAATTTGATGGAAAGGGAAACAGTGCTTGAATGCATTGAGATGGAGAGTAAGTAACTTGGGCCCTGATTTATCAAGCCTTGGAGAGTGATAAATAGCACGGTGATAAAGTACCAGCCAATCAGCTCTTAACTGCCGTGTTACAGTCTGTGTTTGAAAAATGACACTTAGCAGCTGATTGGTTGGCACATTATCACTTGATAAATCTGGGCATTGATTTGATCCCTATAGGATACTGGTGCACGTGTAAGGATCTGCAGAGTGGTGCAAGCATTAGAGAATGGCTGTATTTCGCCTCTGAGTGGACGTGTTACTGCATTGCTAGTTACACACTATACAAGGACTGGGGTAATTGCCTGGTGTAATTGTGTAGTGTGTAGGCATGAGGGTTTTGGCCAAAGGCTGAATAAAAGGTAACAGAAACACCCGGCTTCGAATATCCATTGGGTCAGTCCTTATATCGGACACAATCCTGATATCGGGGGTCATTCCGCGTTGGTCGCTCGCTAGCAGGTTTTAGCATCCGTGTAAACGCATAGTCGCCGCCCACGGGGGAGTGTCTTTTTGCTTTGCAGGAGTGTGAACGCCTGTGCAGCAGAGCGCCTGCAAACACATTTTGTGCAAAACAAGACCAGCCCTCTAGTTACTTATCCTGTGCGATGATTGCTGCGATGAGTGACACTGTAATGACATCATATACCCGCCCAGCAAACGCCCGGCCACGCCTGCGTTTTTCCAAATGGTCAGTTGACAACCAGAAACTCCCACCTCCTGTCAATCTCCTTGCGATTGGCTGTGAGATTGGAATCGTCGCTAGAACCAGTGCAAACCACAAAGGACTTCGTACCCATATGACACGCGTGCACATTGCAGTGCATACGCATGCGCAGATTAGCCGTTTTTTTTCACTGATCGCTACACAGCAAACAACGGCAGCTAGCGATCAACTCGGAATGACCCCCATCGTGCAGTGTGTGGGCATCTGAGCACATTTCCTGTGGTTTATCCTGACTACCTCATCTTCTTGTGGCTGACATTTGCGCATTCAGTGCGGTGTGGCAGAAAATCGCAAATAAGAACAGATTGCTCAGTGTGTAGCACAGATATCGGGACCTTCCAATAGCAGAACAATAGGTCTACAGTATTTGTCAGATCAACGAAAAAAATGCCATAGAGTGTATCTAGATGTATTATTGTCACTCACTTCATTGTCTAAATACCTTGCAGTAAATGCTTGCTCCTGTCTAGGAAATATGAGAATTTTAACTATATGAAGATACTTCTCTGACAATTACACGCAACTTCCTATAGGTAGAATTCTCATTCTTCCTCTACAGGAGCAAATAGCTCCATCAGTAAAGTGCCTGCTGTCAGTGTAACAGGTCATGGGTTCTAATCCTGGGTATGACTGCTAAGAAATGTGTGATTTAAAATAAAAGACAATTAAATGTATAAATACAGTATATAAAAAAATTTCAGAACACTCCACACACGCACGCATACATACATACATATATTTATCTTAATATAGGAAATAGGGGGGCACCAATATTTATCTTGCCTCCGGGCGACTGTGACGAACTTACGCCACTGAGTAGTAGGCAACCTTTCACAGTAAGCCATGGTGGTGGGCGGCTAGAGCAGGCACCGGTGGAGTGATGGCAGCTGTGTCCTCAGACTGCAGCGCCCTGGGTGGTAGACCTGCTTTCCCGCCCCTAGAACCGCCCCTGAGTTTGCAGACAGCATGTCAGCTCTCTGCTCTAATAACATTAGTGGCTGCTGGAAAGTAAGAAAATCAATAATGCGCACAGGATGAATTTCAGCTTCTGCCTGTCATTCCCACCACCATTCACAGTGACCTACACTCAATGGTTAGCTGGTGATATTGGCAGATCATCAATCTGAATTGCAATTACTGTGATATATAGGAGCCCATCCCCCCACCAGGGGGTGCTGTATGTTACTCTGCATGCCCATTAATGGCCAGTGTGGTTGTAGCTAAAGGCCCTGTGGCCTCTGTGCATAATCTGAGCCGAGTCCCCGATGTGGAGGACAGACTAATAGACACAGGACTAGTTCTCACCAGGGGTTCCGAGAAGTGGGGGAGAGTGGGTACTACTTACACAGGTCCAGGACATTTGGAAAGGCGTGGCCCGGGTCAGTGGCACATTGGGTAGGGAGAGAGGAGACAGCTGCAGCAGTCTCTCTCACCAGCCCAGCACAGGCTGCTGTTTGCTGGGCTGTGGAGGGACCAGGGAGGCTGCTGCTGCTCCTGGAATCCTCATTCTCCCTGCATGTGTTATGGAGGGGAGATCGGTGAATGCACTGATCAACTCCCTCGAATCTGCCACCTGGCCAAGGGGGACAAATCAACCCCCCCCCCCCTCCCAGCGAGAAGCACCATGCATAGTTTTATTTTATTTTATTTTTTAAAAGGGAGTGATCACACCTGGGTGGTCATTCCGAGTTGTTCGCTCGTTGACGTTTTTCGCAACGCAGCGATTAGGTGGAAAATGCGCATGGTACACAGCGCGCATGCACTATGTTATTTAACACAAAACGTAGTAGATTTGCTGGTGTTCGTGCGGCGCTTTTCAGTCGCACTGCTGATTGGTGAGTGATTGACAGGAAAGGGGCGTTTCTGGGAGGTAACTGGTCGTTTTCAGGGAGTGTGCTAAAAAATGCAGGCGTGCCAGGGAAAAACGCAGGAGTGGCTGGAGAAACGGGGGAGTGGCTGGCCAAACGCAGGGCGTGTTTGTGACATTAAACCAGGAACTAAACTGACTGAGGTGATTGCAATCTGTGAGTAGGTCTGGAGCTACTCAGAAACTGCAGGGAAATATTTAGTAGCAGTTCTGCTAATCTTTCGTTTGCAATTCTGCTAAGCTGAGATACACTCCCAGAGGGCGGCGGCCTAGCGTGTGCAATGCGGCTAAAAGCAGCTAGCGAGCGAACAACTCGGAATGAGGGCCATGATTCCTACCCCCCCCACACACACACTCTTTCAAGTACCCAGGACCCGGGGTGTAGCTATGACTAGTGGGGCCCCATAGCACATTTTTCTTCACCGTCCCCCATTCCCACCCCCCAAAAAAACAGAACAAAAAACAACCTGTTGCATTATGTGACTGGTCCCGCTTCTTGACCTGATCGCAGAGAAGCGGGCCAGAACTTCGGCGCAATGTATTCTCTGTGTACTCACCCACCTCTCATGATTACGACTGTACGGGCGGGCACTCACCTCCTGTGCCCCGTGTCTTCTCCTCTATCAGCAGTGTGCTGCTCCTGCTGCAGGCACATCTGCTGTCAGTGTTACGGATGGCTGTCTCCCCGTTCTCTCTGATGCTGAGGAGCCGCGGCATGGCATTGCTTAGCATGGCTCCTCCCAGCATCAGTGAGCATGGAGAGACACGGAGCCTGCCGGTGTTATAGGAGAAGACACGGGTCACAGGTCTCTAAAGGCAGCATATCCAGGTGCAGGGGGAGGGCCGGGCCCTGGAGGTGACCAGGGCCCCGTAGCAACCGCACTCCCTGCACCCACGATACCTACGCCTATGCCCAGACCCCTCACTGTTCTCAATGGACCTGGTTCTCGCATGTGTACAAGATGACAGTGCACAGTGCTCTCAGGTTTGTATTCCTCCTATAGCTGCTGAACGAGCTAGTGATGCCACAGGAGCAGAGAGAGAGAGCACCACACAGCCAGAGCTCCTGCATGCTTGGCTCATGCATTCCTGAATTAGGTTTCAATCATATCTCCTCTGTTCCTTCTCTAAGCTGTGCACGTTCTGCTCCTGATAAGCTGCGCTAAGCACCCCGGGCACTGTCTTAGTAGCCGTTCTCTGGCTATTCCACAGTGCGCTGACTCTATGGTTACATTAGTCGTGTAGGGATATGGTCGTTAGGTCGACACAGCTTAGGTCGACAGTCATTAGGTCGACCACTGAAGGTTAACATGCATTCGGTCGACATGGTCATTAGGTCGACACGTACTAGGTTGACAGGTCAAAACGTCGACATGAGTTTTTCACTTTTTCTTTTCTTCATTTTTTGGATATTTTCATACTTTAAGATCCACGTGGACTACGATTGGAACGGTAACCTGTGCCGAGCGCAGCGGTAGCGGAGATCGAAGCGAGCCATGCGAGGGGAGACAGTGCACTAATTGGGGTTCTCTGTCACTTTATGAAGAAAACGACTCCAAAAAAATCATGTCAACCTTTTGACCTGTTGACCTAGTACATGTCGACCTAATGACTATGTCGTCCTGTTGTCCCTGTTGACCTAATGCATGTCAACCTTCCATGGACGACCTAATGACTGTCAACCTAAGTTGAGTCGACCCAACGACCCATACCCACAACGACACAAATAGAACAAGATATCGCTTAGGGTATTAATGGAGACAAAAAGCAAATGCAAAATCACACTTATAGTATAAGGGCTCTATGTACCAAGGGGCAGATTTATTATAGTATAAGGGGTTTATGTACTAAGGGGTAGATGTATCGTATATGGGGTCTAGGTACTAAGGGGCAGGCTTATAGGATAATAGTCATTGCGTTGACAGTAAAAAGGTAGGAGAAAGTCCTTGGCAATACTGTAAGTCATGGTCTGAAGCCTTTGCTGTCAGGGGTATGACCTATTCTTCAGGAGTTCCAGTGTGGCCAAGGATTCACTGCTGCCTTTTTATTTGATCCCTTGCTCTGCATTACACTGTAAGTGGGATATGTACAATGGGAGCCTCAGACAGATTCCAACGTCAATTAATAAATTTACATTAAGAGCCTGATTCTGCTTCTCCATGTCTGTGTCAGTTGACGGCGCTACAAAGCCTTTCCGTAGTGTACAGCCGCACATCCGACTCTGCATATCCTTGCGTCTCACCAGCCTCATGTCCCCATGTGTCTTTCCAGACTTATGTCCACCCCTCGTGTCTCTCCAGCCTAATGCCCTCCTGTGTCTCTCCAGCCTCATGTCACCCTCTGTGTCTCTCCAACCTCATGTCCTCCTGTGCCTTTCCAGCCTCATGCCACCCTCTGTGTCTCTTCATCCTCATGTCCTCCTGTGTCTTTCCAGCCTCATGCCACCCTCTGTGTCTCTCCAACCTCATGTCCTCCTGTGTCTTTCCAGCCTCATGCCACCCTCTGTGTCTCTCCAGCCTCATGTCCTCCTGTGTGTCTCTCTGCCTCATGTTCTACCCTGTATCACTCCATCCTCATTCCACCCTGTATTCATGCCCTCCTGTGTCTCACCAGCCTCATGCCCTCCTGTGTCTCACCAGCCTCATGCCGTCTTGTATCTCTCCAGCCTCATGTCCTGCCCCATATCTCTCAATCCTCATACCATTCTGACTTTCCAGCTTCATACCCCCCATGTTTCTGCAGCCTCATGCCCCCCCCCCCCCCTCCCCCGGTCCGTGTTTCCAAATCCTCTTGCTCTCCTGTGTCTCTCTGCCTCATGTCCCACCCCATATCACTCCATCCTCATTCCACTCTGTGTCTTTCAAGCTCCATGCGCTCCTGTGTCTCGCCAGCCTCATGCCCTCATGTGATCACTCCAGGCTCATGCCCTCCTGTGTCTCTTTAGCCTCATGCCCTCCTGTGTCTCTTTAGCCTCATGCCCTCCTGTGTCTCTCCAGCCTCATGCCCTTCTGTGTCTCTTCAGCCTCATGCCCTCCTGGTTCTTTCCAACCTCGTGCCCTCCTGTGTCTCTCCAGGCTCATGCCCTCCTGTATTTCTCCAGCCACATGCCCTCCTGTGTCTCTCCAACCTCGTGCCCTCCCGTGTCTCTCCAGCCTTGTGCCCTCATGTGTCTCTCCAGGTAATAGATATATGGTACTTGTCACCTATCTGTATGACGACGTAGTGTGTTACTAATGGTAACCTTTGTGACTGTGGTCCCAGCTCTCTTGAGGTCATTGACCAGGTCCCCCCGTGTAGTTCAGGGCTGATCCCTCACCATTCTCAAGATCATTGATACCCCACGAGGTGAGATCTTGCATGCAACCCCAGGTCGAGGGAGATTGCCAGTGATCTTGTATTTCTTCCATTTTTTTATAATTGCGCCAACAGTTGATCTCTTCTCACCAAGCTGCTTGCCTATTGTCGAGTAGCTCGTCCCAGCCTTGTGTAGCTCTACAAATTTGTCCCTGGTGTCCTTCGACAGCTCTCTGGTCTTGGCCATGGTGGAGAGGTAGCAGTCTGACTGTTTGAGGGTGTGGACAGGGGTCTTTTATACAGATAACCAGTTCAAACAGGTGCCATTAATACAGATAACAAGTGGAGGATAGAAGAGCTTCTTAAAGAAGAAGTAACAGGTCTGTAAGAGCCAGAAATCTTGCTGCTTGGTAGGTGTTCAAATATTTATTTTCCACAAGAATAGTAAATTATTTAACAATCATACAATGTGATTTCCTGGGTTTTTTTTTCTTCAGATTCTGTCTCAGTTGAAGTGTACCTATGATGGAAATTACAGACCTCTCTCATCTTTTTAAGTGGGTCAACTTGCACAATCGGTGGCTGTCCAAATACTTTTTTGCCACACTGTGTGTATACACACACACACACACACACACACACACACACACACACACACACACTCACACACACGAGACTGTAATATTATTGCATGATACTACTGTATCTGAGCCAGCCGGACAGTCGTTTAAATTCCTACAGGCAGGCTCACCTAGTGCTGGTTGCCGGGAGCCACGGCTGAAATCTACTGTGCAAACAGGAGGGGAGGTACGGAGTGTTCTCCGATGAACATCCTCATACTGTCTGCAGGAAATACTGTGGAGCATTGAAGCAACCCGACCACTCTCACTGCACACTCGCGGCCGGACAACTTCTTCAACTTGTCTCCCGATGGTTGTGGGGGATCTAGGCACTACCGTCTCCCCGCTGCCCGCTGTGGTGCGCAGCTCAAAGCCTGGGGAAGGGGGGAAGGAGAGGAGAGAACGGGACGGCGGCGCTGAGCACTTACGGTGTGCCGGGACTTCTTTAACATAAGCAGTGTCCTGCACTTGCGTTCCACGGCTGCTCTGCACCTGTACCTTGTGGTCTCTGACTGATCTTACAGGTGTGAGCCGTGTGGCACAGGCGGCAATAAATCGGCACAGGGGGGCTTCTGAGTACTCAGGAACCCCCCCTGCGTGCGCTACTGGTTGGGTAGTTGGTGTGGGGAACTCATGACTGTGTATTTGAGTTGGCAACAGCACTGGCTGGGGGAGAAGTGAGGTGGTTGTATCTAGCAGGGAGCCAGTGAGAGGTGTGACAGGAGGGAATGGTCTCAGGGCTTCTCTCTAGCTTTCTACTAGAGCAGAGGTTCCCAAACGCGGTCCTCAAGGCACCCCAACGGACCAGGTTTTAAATGTATCCATGCTTGGTCACAGATGACTTAATTAGCACCTAAGTAAATTTGATTTAACCATCTGTGCTGAGCCATGGCTATACCTAAATCCTGGACTCTTGGGGTGCCTTGAGGACCGCATTTGAGAACCTCTGTACTAGAGTCTAATCTAGATGGACATTAGCAGCATTATAAAATACGTAGTACAGAGTATTATATTTAATTGTACAAAAAAATAAACTAATTATATGGAGTTGTTTAAATCATGTAAATGCTTAAGGAGTGGTTTGATACAGTGGTGGAACTTCATTTGAGTTGCCCGGAGGCAAGATTAATGTTGATGCCCCCACTCCATGCTGTATATTTTTTTAAATGAGCAATAGAATTGTAAAGTGAATACAATATTGGTCATGAAATGTGGATTTGTTGGAATCAATAATTCACTTTACATTTAAGAAGTCTATGGAGTGCCACCTTATCCTTGCAAGACGGTGTGTTCAAACTGAAATCTAAATTGCAGTGTAAAAATAAAGTAGCCAGTATTTACCCTGCACAGAAACAATATAACCATAGGCGTGCGCAGCTAATTTTATTAGGGGGTGCACCGCAGGAGGGGTGTGTCTAGCACTGCCTTTTGGGTGTGTCTATCACCACCCAGGGGCGTGTCTAGCACTATTTTACATTCTCTCAGTAAAATCACATGGCTTAATCTAATTTCTCCCTAGTTCCTAATAATACAAGTAGATATAATAAACCCTAGAGAAATAAATAAAATAAAACTTAATGGTGCTGACTGTCCGCTACGGCATAACCCTGAGCCCTAGTTGGCGCTGCACCCTATCACTGCTTACACTTCCCCAACCTATCCTTGACCCAGTGGCGGAAATAGAGAGTGGTGGACCTAGGTGCATATGCATTCCGCACCCCTAGCACATACACTCTGATTTTGAGTGGGCCACTCTGAAAAGTATGGGAGATTTAGGGGGCTGAACATATGAGTTTTAATATAACACGAGTAAAGTTTAAAATGTACACATGTGCAGGACACTGGCATTTGTCCCACAGGTCCCCATGCTCACCAGCAACTGACAGTAGTGCCCCTTATTCACATTACCCTACACAGTATGAGCCAAAATCCATGTTATGCCACACAGTATGAGCCGAAATTCACGTGTTATGCCACACAGCATGAGGAGAAATTCAAGTTATGCCACACAGTATGAGGAGAAATTCACGTTATGCCACACAGTATGAGGAGAAATTCACGTTATGCCATACAGTATGAGGAGAAATTCACGTGTCATGCCACACAGTATGAGGAGAAATTCAAGTTATGCCACACAGCATGAGGAGAAATTCAAGTTATGCCACACAGTATGAGGAGAAATTCACGTTATACCACACAGTATGAGGAGAAATTCACGTCATGCCACACAGCATGAGGAGAAATTCAAGTTATGCCACACAGTATGAGGAGAAATTCACGTGTTATGCCACACAGCATGAGGAGAAATTCACGTCATGCCACACAGTATGAGGAGAAATTCAAGTTATGCCACACAGCATGAGGAAAAAATTCAAGTTATGCCACACAGTATGAGGAGAAATTCACGTTATACCACACAGTATGAGGAGAAATTCAAGTTATGCCACACAGCATGAGGAGAAATTCAAGTTATGCCACACAGTATGAGGAGAAATTCACGTGTTATGCCACACAGCATGAGGAGAAATTCAAGTTATGCCACACAGTATGGGGAGAAATTCACATCATGCCACACAGTATGAGGAGAAATTCACTTTATACCACACAGTATGAGGAGAAATTCAAGTTATGCCACACAGTATGAGGAGAAATTCACTTTATACCACACAGTATGAGGAGAAATTCAAGTTATGCCACACAGCATGAGGAGAAATTCAAGTTATGCCACACAGTATGAGGAGAAATTCACGTGTTATGCCACATAGTATGAGGAGAAATTCACGTCATGCCACACAGTATGAGGAGAAATTCAAGTTATGCCACACAGCATGAGGAGAAATTCAAGTTATGCCACACAGTATGAGGAGAAATTCACGTTATACCACACAGTATGAGGAGAAATTCAAGTTATGCCACACAGTATGAGGAGAAATTCACGTGTTATGCCACACAGCATGAGGAGAAATTCAAGTTATACCACACAGTATGGGGAGAAATTCACATCATGCCACACAGTATGAGAAGAAATTCACTTTATACCACACAGTATGAGGAGAAATTCAAGTTATGCCACACAGCATGAGGAGAAATTCACTTTATACCACACAGTATGAGGAGAAATTCAAGTTATGCCACACAGCATGAGGAGAAATTCAAGTTATGCCACACAGTATGAGGAGAAATTCACTTTATACCACACAGTATGAGGAGAAATTCACGTCATGCCACACAGTATGAGGAGAAATTCACGTCATGCCACACAGTATGAGGAGAAATTCACTTTATACCACACAGTATGAGGAGAAATTCACGTCATGCCACACAGTATGAGGAGAAATTCACGTCATGCCACACAGTATGAGGAGAAATTCACGTTATGCCACACAGTATGAGGAGAAATTCAAGTTATGCCATACAGTATGAGGAGAAATTCACGTGTTATGCCACATAGTATGAGGAGAAATTCACGTCATGCCACACAGTATGAGGAGAAATTCAAGTTATGCCACACAGCATGAGGAGAAATTCAAGTTATGCCACACAGTATGAGGAGAAATTCACGTTATACCACACAGTATGAGGAGAAATTCAAGTTATGCCACACAGTATGGGGAGAAATTCACATCATGCCACACAGTATGAGGAGAAATTCACTTTATACCACACAGTATGAGGAGAAATTCAAGTTATGCCACACAGTATGAGGAGAAATTCACGTTATGCCACACAGTATGAGGAGAAATTCAAGTTATGCCATACAGTATGAGGAGAAATTCACGTGTTATGCCACACAGCATGAGGAGAAATTCAAGTTATGCCACACAGTATGGGGAGAAATTCACATCATGCCACACAGTATGAGGAGAAATTCACTTTATACCACACAGTATGAGGAGAAATTCAAGTTATGCCACACAGTATGAGGAGAAATTCACTTTATACCACACAGTATGAGGAGAAATTCAAGTTATGCCACACAGCATGAGGAGAAATTCAAGTTATGCCACACAGTATGAGGAGAAATTCACGTGTTATGCCACATAGTATGAGGAGAAATTCACGTCATGCCACACAGTATGAGGAGAAATTCAAGTTATGCCACACAGCATGAGGAGAAATTCAAGTTATGCCACACAGTATGAGGAGAAATTCACGTTATACCACACAGTATGAGGAGAAATTCAAGTTATGCCACACAGTATGAGGAGAAATTCACGTGTTATGCCACACAGCATGAGGAGAAATTCAAGTTATACCACACAGTATGGGGAGAAATTCACATCATGCCACACAGTATGAGAAGAAATTCACTTTATACCACACAGTATGAGGAGAAATTCAAGTTATGCCACACAGCATGAGGAGAAATTCACTTTATACCACACAGTATGAGGAGAAATTCAAGTTATGCCACACAGCATGAGGAGAAATTCAAGTTATGCCACACAGTATGAGGAGAAATTCACTTTATACCACACAGTATGAGGAGAAATTCACGTCATGCCACACAGTATGAGGAGAAATTCACGTCATGCCACACAGTATGAGGAGAAATTCACTTTATACCACACAGTATGAGGAGAAATTCACGTCATGCCACACAGTATGAGGAGAAATTCACGTCATGCCACACAGTATGAGGAGAAATTCACGTTATGCCACACAGTATGAGGAGAAATTCAAGTTATGCCATACAGTATGAGGAGAAATTCACGTGTTATGCCACATAGTATGAGGAGAAATTCACGTCATGCCACACAGTATGAGGAGAAATTCAAGTTATGCCACACAGCATGAGGAGAAATTCAAGTTATGCCACACAGTATGAGGAGAAATTCACGTTATACCACACAGTATGAGGAGAAATTCAAGTTATGCCACACAGCATGAGGAGAAATTCAAGTTATGCCATACAGTATGAGGAGAAATTCACGTCATGCCACACAGTATGATGAGAAATTCACTTTATACCACACAGTATGAGGAGAAATTCACGTCATGCCACACAGTATGAGGAGAAATTCACGTCATGCCACACAGTATGAGGAGAAATTCACGTTATGCCACACAGTATGAGGAGAAATTCACGTCATGCCACACAGTATGAGGAGAAATTCACGTCATGCCACACAGTATGAGGAGAAATTCACGTCATGCCACACAGTATGAGGAGAAATTCACGTCATGCCACACAGTATGAGGAGAAATTCACGTCATGCCACACAGTATGAGGAGAAATTCACGTCATGCCACACAGTATGAGGAGAAATTCACGTCATGCCACACAGTATGAGGAGAAATTCACGTCATGCCACACAGTATGAGGAGAAATTCACGTCATGCCACACAGCATGAGGAGAAATTCACGTCATGCCACACAGCATGAGGAGAAATTCACGTCATGCCACACAGCATGAGGAGAAATTCACGTCATGCCACACAGTATGAGGAGAAATTCACGTCATGCCACACAGTATGAGGAGAAATTCACGTTATGCCACACAGTATGAGGAGAAATTCAAGTTATGCCACACAGTATGAGGAGAAATTCACATAATGCCACACGGTATTAGCCACTGTCTGTTAAGTTCCCTCTCTCGTTATTCCCATGTTTAGTGATATGACGGGTGCAGGGAATGTGGGACCCTGTAATAAATGGACTCAGTGGAAGGTATTCAATTGTTTGAAAAGTCAGTTGGGTGTCTTTTTTTTTCCTATCTAATTGACAGGAAAAACAGACACCCAACTTTTCAAACAATTGAACTCCCCCCATATCTGCAGTTCACTTCCACACTTCCTGTTCCCACCCTCTCCTGTTTTCTTATACTTACCCCCTCCCCCTCATTCCCATTGCTGTGGCAAACATGTAAAAGTGTAAAAAAAATAAATATATATATATATATATATATATAAAAAAAAAAAAAATTATATATACATATATATATATATATATATATATATATATATATACACACGCACACATAAAATAGAAATGTAAAATAAATATATATACAGACGCACAAAATAGGAATGTAAAATAAATACATATCTACAAACATAAAACAGATATGTACTGTAAATAAGTATATATAAACATATGTAAAAACAGAAAACAAATAAACAAATATATATATATATATAAAATTATTATTATTTTTTCACACAAATAAAGAAAAGTTATAAAATGATTATCAATGGAAAATTGTGCTTACCTACTATCCTGTTGACAAATTATGTGGCGCTGTATATGGTCTTCACCACTGATCTCAGACAGCCATCAGCCATAGCGGGGTGGGGGTGGCAGAAGAACACATAAGGAAGCAGCAGAGGTACAAGGAAAGGGGCAGGGGCACACATTGTGGGGGGTGGAAGGGGGGGTGGAGATAGTGTCAGAAGTACAGAAAGCAAATGGGCAGAGGCATAGAGGAGGGAAGTGGGAGGCACATATGGGAGAGGGAGCTGAGGCATGGAAGGATGGTTGATTCTATTTCGGAGTGGGAGAAGGGACCCTCTGACGTATCTAGGGGAGGAGACACGTCACCAGGGGAGGAGCTACGGGCGAACAGGGTACCCGAAAAGTACCCTCGCGGGCTCGCTTCGCTCGCCACGCTTCGGGCTCGGTGGCTCGCTCCGCTCCGCTTCGCTCGCCACCTGATTACTAAAGGTAATAGTTGGTGGCGTGGATAGTAGAGGAACTATCCCGCTGGCCTTGCTCCTCCCCCTTGTGTTGTGACTCCTCCCCCAGACGGAAAAGGTCCCTTAGCCCACTTGATTCTAGCATCTACCATGGAAGGATGGGGAGGAGCAGAGACACAGCTGGGGAATGGCTTCTGAGTGTCTCTGTGTAGTCCAGCCCCAGCCAGGGCAAGCAGAGGGTGGGGGAGAAGGAAGGAGCTGCCATATGGGGGCGGGTCAACACGAGTGAGGAGTGGAAGCTGAACTAAGTTCAGAATGAAGAAGTCCCTTGGGGATTGGGGCATACAACCCCATACCTCTATTTTTTTAAGCCTGGATGTAAAACAAAGGCTGGCAGTGGGTCCCGCTAGTGCTGATGATCCCAGTCCTGAGCTGCTTCTTGCTCACACTATCACAGGCATACATGTGCCTGTGAGTGAAAAGCAGGCTGCAGCCACGATCATCAGCTCCATAGTGTCCCTCTGTCAGTTGTCCTTCCTGTATCCACCTTAACCCACCACCAACCTCCCACCACACCAGTATGCAGGATATTACTGTCCCTCTCATTTAAGTCGGCTCCACCTGCTGGCCGCTTCGTCAGTCAGCCCGGGTTCTAAGCACAGCCAGCATACTGAATGATTTTGAGAACTCTGGGCGGCCCCCACAGCTCCGCCTGCTACTCAACCCAGCCCCGGCTCTGTGTCAGCTTGATGTCTGGCCAGTACCCACACACATCTGTCCTCAATAAATAATGCGGTCCGGCGGCCCTGCAGTGCACCCGAACGGCTGCCTGTCATACACGTCAGGAGGGGGGGGTGATCATCCGAACAACAGGCAGTCCAACCAGCGCGCCGGTGTGCGGGGGTGCCGGACATTAGGGGGTGCTTGTGCGCACCAGGCACCCCCCGTGCGCACGCCTATGAATATAACCCACCTAAATCTAACTCTCTCTGCCCATGTTATATCTGCCCCGCCTGCAGTGCACATGGTTTTGCCCATTTGTGTGCTTTTTTGGTTTGCTAACAAACCTGAATACATACTTACCTACTCTCCCGGATTCTGCGGGAGACATCCGATTTCTCGGGGAGTCCCCCGCAGCCCCGGAACAGTGGGACCCCTCCCGCATTCTGCCCACTTCCGAGGGAGGTGGGCAGAATGGGTAGCTAAATAGGGCAAAATTGCGAACCTGACGGAGAGGGCGAGGCTTAATGACGCGTTTATTTATATGCAAATTGTGTCATTGAAGCCCCGTCCATATGCAAATACCGACCAATCGTAGTATTTTCTCGTGCAGTGGGCAGGGCCTAATGATGCCATTGGCTCGTTCCCGCCCCCTTTACTGCCCACCTGCTTCTCCTCTCCAGGTATCTCCCAGAGAGGAGAAAAGAAATGTAGGTAAGTATGCCTGAATAACTTCCATTGTTCCTAGATGCCAGGACGGGGGGTTTCCAGATATTGGATTATATATGGCGGAACTCGGACACTTGATAAAGTGCAGAAAGGTGCTGTTTATTGAAATAAACAGCACCTTTTTGCACTTTATCAATTCTCTGAGTACGGCCATATTGCCGGATATTTTGGGGGTCGTTACTCCATGTAGGGCACCGAAGCAAGTATATACTGCTTATAAGCACAGCGAATGCCGGATATATTTGTAACTATAGGACTGGATGTAATGAAGTCAGAGTTCGCCCGAAGTGCAGGATGCCAGCCGAACTCAGGCATTGTTTAAAGGGGCAATCATTTACAAGGCATTGTTATGCCTTGTAAATGACTGCCCCTTTAAAAAAAGTTCGGCTGGTATACCTAACATCAGGCGAACTTGGGATTTCATTACATCCCACCCATAGAGAGAGACAGAGAGAGAGAGAGAGAGAGAGCCAGGGGACACATGGGGAGAGAGAGACATGGAAAGGGAGGAAGAGAAAGAGAGTGAGATACAGTGTATGGGAGGGAGAGAGAAACATGGCGAGAGAGAGAAAGTCACAGATTTATCAAGCCTTGTAGAGTGATAAATCGCAAGGTGATAAAGTACCAACCAATCAGCTCCTAATTGTTATTTTTCAAACACAGTCTGTAACATGACAGTTCAGAGCTGGATGGTTTGTACTTATCTTATTGGAAGGGCTGTCCATTGCGATACTACTCGCATATGTTAGTACATATGTGATTAGTATCAATGCAATGTGTGGCGGGATGTACCAAAAATGGTTAGTACATACCACCCAAAGAGACATGGCGAGAGAGACGTGGCGAGAGTGAGAGAGAGACATGGTAAGGGAAGACGAGAAAGAGAGACATGGGAAGAGAGGAAGTAAAAGAGAGAGACATGGAGAGGGAGGGAGACACATGGTAAGAGAGAGAGAGACAAGGTGAGAGAGAGAGGAAGGAAAAGAGAGAAATTTGGTGAGAGAATGGGATGGGAGGAAGAAAAAGAGAAATATGGCGAGTGAAGGAGAAACACATGGCGAGAAACAGACACGGCGCAAGAGACAGAGACATGCAAAAGGGACAGACAGACACAGAGAGAGAGAGAGACATGGTGCAAGAAAGAGACATGGGAAGGGAGGAAGAAAAAGAGAGACATGGTGAGTAAGGGACATAGAAACACGTGGCGAGAGAGAGAGAGACATTGCAAGAGAGAGACATGGCGAAAGAGAGAGAAATATGGAAAGAGTGAGCAAGAGCGACATGGAAAGAGAGAGGTGTCTCAGCAGCAGCAGAAAGACTGGGCACTCTGAGCTGTGAGATGCAGGGGAAAGCAGTTACCTGGAAGTCTCTGTGTGGAGGGTGAGTCGTCTCTCCAGCCAGAAGCCCAGGAATGTGCCATGGCGCAGACGGGGTCCTGGACTGTCACCCACCTGTAGACAGCGGTCCGGTGGGGAAGGAGGGCAGAGACTGGACGGCTGAGTCACCTATGTGCAGAGAGTGGTCCGGCAGGTGGTGTGTGTGTGTGTGTGTGGGGGTTAGGCAGAGACCTGGCTGGCGGCTGATTCACCCACTGTAGGCAGCGGTTCGGCGTGTGTGTGTGGGGGTGGTTATGACCGGGTGCTCGATGCAGGGCGGTGTGAGGAGAGGAGCCCACATGCCTGCCAGTACTATTATATTATTTAAATTATGCATTTGGGTGACGGTGTGGTTTTGGGATTGGTGCAGCATACAGGGAGAAGGAAAAAGAGGACAAGCTGTTAAAAAAATGCAGACTAGTGCATGACAGACTACCGCGGCTAATTAAATATGTCCGAGTGTGTGAGTGAGTTGGTCTGTGTGTGTGGGCTGTGGGAAATAGCTGTGCCTGCTGGCTCCTGAGTCCTCTCCTCAGAACAGCAGCAGCGGCAGCCACAGGCAGTAAGAGGAAGGCTAGATCACTCAGCGGCGCCTGTCAGGAGATTAGACACTGGTAGGCGGGTAGCAACAGTGGTGACTGACATGTCAGTAAAGCGGGTGGTGGGCATTGTTGCCGCGGTAGCAGCATACTTGCGGCATGGCATAGCGTAAATTGTCTAATTGGCTGGCTGGCCGGCCCTGCATGCACTCCAGTCTCGGGGCCAGGGTTACAGGCTCAGTCGACAGTCACTGCTGCTCCCCGCTGGACTCCTTGCGCTTTCGCTCCCGTCCACGGACTCCACTCAGTGCACACAGTCACAACAGCGGCTCCTCCGCGCCTGCAGATGCACACTATGACCCGTCACCCGGCTCCTCACTCAGTCAGGGTCGCGGACGGACGGAGTGTAACACGTCACGACCACGACCTGAACAGACCACAGAGAGTACAGCTCACAGAGCAGGCGCGCCAATCTGCAGATCCGATCCTCCTCCTCATCTGTGGCTCCTGTTACAGGATTAGAGCAGCACGTAACTTGGGGGGGACAATGGAGAAAGTGCCCCCTTCAGGGCTAGAGCCTGGCGGCAAATGTCTCCATTGTCTCTGGCAGTTCCGCCCCTGTATCCTACAGCTGATTATTACTGCCAGCAGGGGGAGCTCTCTCATTGTAGTCTCTGGAAATGGTTCAGATTCCTGCACTGTTCAGCCTCTCACCGCAGCAATGTACAGTGTCCTCCCCTCCACAACTTGTGAAAAGAAACTACTTGTAAGCACTCCATGTCTTTATACACTTATAATCACTGTAAATGTGTGCAAGAGCATGGGAAACGATACTGACATAGAGGTCAATTGACCATTTCTGTGTCAGTGCGTACGCTTGGTATGGATGCAGTAGAATGCCATCTATTTATCAAAGAAACAGAGAATGTGACGGCAGGTAAGAACCACTTGGCCCAGTTAGTCTGCCCTAAACACATGGATATACACACACTCCCACATTAGGGTTATTTTTTGTTGGGAGCCAATTTACCTACCAGTATATATTTGGATTGTGGGAGGAAACTGGAGCACTCAGAGGAAACCCATGCAAGCATGGAGAGAATATACAAACTCCACACAGTTAGGGCTGTGGTGGGAATTGAAGCCATAACCTCAGTGTTCTGAGGCAGTAATGCTAACCATTACACCATCCATACTGCCATAAATCAATACGGGGATCCTATTTAACATAGCTGGCAAGGATTTCTAGCAATATACGAGTTCATGGCCATTCGTCCATATTCTGCCGAACAGGGATCTATAGAAAAAAATGTGAGACTAGAACCAGTAGCCTACAATGGCTAACAGAACCTAATGGTCTAACACAAAGAAATAGAGTAACCTGAATTGTGCCAGAGGTGTCTGCACCAGATATCCTACAAAGTGTCACTTCACTATACCGTATACTGGTGCTTATACAGGGATGGACTGGGATTTTTTTTTTTTTGTGTAAACTGTTTTTATTAGTCAAAGCAGTATTCAAAAACATTACAGAAACATTTTCAAAAACAAAAGGAGGGCATACAAAAATATCGCGTAGCATATATACATCAGTACACCACACATAGAGCGCCCTTAGCCGAAAAATATCTGTCTGCATTTCAGACAACATTAAAGCTTATAAAAGAAGAGCATAATATCAAAACAGCATCAATGAATGGGAGAGAGAAAAAAGAGAGAGAAGAGAGGAGGAAAAGAGGATAAGTAAGGGAAGGTTAGGGTGGGCAGGGTCCGGTGTGACAGTCTGCATAGTGCGGGCAGACTATTTGGGGAGCGTATGGGCGGTCCCCACCAATCCTGAGTCTGGGCCACAGTACAGAAACAACGTTGTCAGAATGTGAGTATGGGTATAAATAATGATACAGGTATGGATATGGGCCCGTTTACCAACATGAGGGGCATGGGCGTCGGAACTGGGGGGGCAAGGGGGCAGCTCGCCCCCCCCCCCCCCCAAATATAGAGAGGCGCCGACAATGCTCATGCAGGCGCCTACATTCACTGCACGGAGCGGAGGTGCGGTCTTTCTCCTGACCGCACATTGCTCCTCCGCTCCTCCTGTACATTCACTGCACGGAGCGGAGGTGCGGTCTTTCTCCTGACTGCACATTGCTCCCCCGTGCGTGCCTCCTCCTGTACATTAGCGCTCGGTGAGAACTTCTGCGCATGCGCAGAAACACCGTAAAGACCAGCAAGACATGGCCGCCGGGGGGAGCTGCTGCGCATGCTAGTCACTGCTTGCAGAGCCCGGCCCGCGGTTTCTACCGGCGCGTATTTGATTGCCGCTGGCCAGCCTGTCACTCAATACTGTGCTGCCCCACATCATAGCACAGTAGGAGGGAGAAGGGAGGCTACTGAGAGACACACAATGAGGGGCACAGAGTGAGGGGGTAACAGAGTGAAGGAGTGGCCACACACACACATATTTTATATATATATATATATATATATATATATTATGTGTGTGTGGCCACTCCTTCACTGTTACCCCCTCACTCTGTGCCCCTCATTCTGTGTAACACACACACACAGCCTCCGCCGACCACAGCCTCCTCTGCACCGCTGCTGCTGATCACAGCCTCCCCCGCCGACCTCAGTCTCCTCTGCACTGCCGCTGCCGACCACAGCCTCCTCTGCACCGCTGCTGCTGATCACAGCCTCCTCCGCCGACCACAGCCTTCTCTGCGCCGCTGAAGCCGATCACAGCCTCCTCCGCCGACCACAGTCTTCTCTGCACTGCCGCTGCCGACCACTGCCTTCTCTGCACCGCTGAAGCCGATCACAGCCTCCTCCGCCGACCACAGTCTTCTCTGCACTGCCGCTGCCGACCACTGCCTTCTCTGCACCGCTGAAGCAGATCACAGCCTCCTCCGCCGACCACAGTCTTTTCTGCACTGCCGCTGCCGACCACAGCCTCCTCCGCACAGCTGCCGCCGACCACAGCCCCCTCCTCCTCACCGCTGCTCATTAGGTAATCTAACCCTGCTGCCTTTCTCTCTCTCTCTACTGTATGTCCTTGCTGTCTCTCTGTCACTCTCCCTGTCCCCGCTGTCACTCTCCCTGTCCCTATGTCCCCGCTGTCACTGTACCTGAATTTTGGCTCATACTGTGTGGCATAATGTAAATTTCGGCTCATACTGTGTGGTGTAATATGAATTTCGGCTCATACTGTGTGGTGTAATGTGAATTTCGGCTCATACTGTGTGGCGTAATGTGAATATCGGCTCATACTGTGTGGTGTAATGTGAATTTCGGCTCATACTGTGTGGCGTAATGTGAATATCGGCTCATACTGTGTGGTGTAATGTGAATTTCGGCTCATACTGTGTGGTGTAATGTGAATTTCGGCTCATACTGTGTGGGGTAATGTGAATTTCGGCTCATACTGTGTGGGGTAATGTGAATATCGGCTCATACCGTGTGGTGTAATATGAATTTCGGCTCATACCGTGTGGTGTAATGTGAATTTCGGCTCATACTGTGTGGTGTAATGTGAATTTCGGCTCATACTGTGTGGTATAATGTGAATTTCGGCTCATACTGTGTGGGGTAATGTGAATATCGGCTCATACTGTGTGGTGTAATGTGAATTTCGGCTCATACTGTGTGGTGTAATGTGAATTTCAGCTCATACTGTGGTGTAATGTGAATTTTGGCTCATACTGTGTGGCGTAATGTGAATTTCAGCTCATACTGTGTAGGGTAATGTGAATATCGGCTCATACTGTGTGGTGTAATGTGAATTTCGGCTCATACTGTGTGGTGTAATGTGAATTTCAGCTCATACTGTGGTGTAATGTGAATTTTGGCTCATACTGCGTGGCGTAATGTGAATTTCAGCTCATACTGTGTGGCGTAATGTGAATTTCGGCTCATACCGTATGGTGTAATATGAATTTCGGCTCATACTGTGTGGTGTAATGTGATTTTTCACTTTGATCTACAGTATGGTGTCCAATCATGTCAGTTATTATTATTATTATTATTATTATTATTATCCCCTTTGGCTATTGTGCCTATATATAGGTATATACAGATAGATATAGTGTTTGTGACATATATTTGGGTTGGGGTCACATTACCGGCGGCCGGGATCACATAGCTACATTCCATATATTTTCCGTACAGTATGCTGCAGCATGTGTGGTGAGATGGTCACTATAATGTCACGCCAGCTTCTGAGGGGGTTAACCATTAACCCTCCCTAATCCTTTAATTGAATGAATATATTAACCCCCTCATTACCTCCCTCACTACAATCAAAATAAGTATTTCATCTTCATCTAGTTAATATCCCGGCTATCAGGATCCCAGCGTTCAGGATTTTGACAGCCAGGAATGCCGACAGCACTCGCCAAGGCTATTCCCACTTGTGGGTGTCCTCAACACCCATAGAGTGTGAATAAAACCTGGCGCATGACGAGAACAGCAAGCCCGAATGGGGACTCTTTTCGTTCACCCCGCTGCCGGTTTCTGGCAGCCGGGATGCCGCTGTCAGTATATTGACAGCCGGCATCCTGTCCGCTGGGAGATCATTACCATCCCATAAGGATATACAGATATAGCCATGCTCATTGTTGCCGCAATGCGTACGCACGGCGTATGCATCGCGGCAGTGCGCATATGCACTGCACTGTGACTAAGTGCAGTCAGCGATGACACCATAGTAGTCAATTGCATGTGCGTGCGTACGCTACATGCGCCATAGACGTGGGCACACTAGTCGCACCACGCATCATGGCAACAATGAGCTTGGCTACATGTGTAGGGTAATGAGTGCCAATGTTCTGTAAAAAAAATGTAGTGTCAAATATATGTTTATGTAAATGCTGTGATGGCACCTGCAGGAAAGGAAAAAAGTGCGGCAACTTAGTTGTTCAGTGCCACTCGTTTTCCCCACCAGTCATACCAGCAGAAGCAGGTGGTGACACTAGCTCTAGCTGACCCTACCTCATGTGGCAGTTTGAGATCATTAAGGGGGGTACTCACGGAGCGATATTCTAAGCAATCTGACTAGATTGCTTCGAATATCAGCCTGATCGCTCCGTGAGTACCCCTTACAGCGATAGCGATGCGCAGCTCCGCACATCGCTATCGCTGCTGCTAGATTGGCCTGCATGCAGGCCAATCTAGCAGGTCGCTCACTTCACCCACTGGGTGAAGTGAGCGGCCCCCCGTCTCCCCCCGCACGCTCAGCACAGATCGCACTGTGCTGAGCGGCGGGAGAGATGTGTGCTGAGCGGTTCGCTCAGCACACATCTCTCATGCATCGGCCCGTGGGTACTGGGCTTTAGCCCCATCTAAGGTGACTGGTAGCCAATTCAAGTGTTTCCCTGCTACGTGGGGCACATGGTGGGAAAATTTAAATTGCACGAGCGTTCGCAAGCTGATTGACAGGAAGAGGGCATTTGTGGGTGGTAACTGACCGTTTTCTGGGAATGTCAGGGAAAACGCTCCAGACCCGATCGCCCTGATTCCTTCACACTGGAGGAGTAAGTTTTGAGCTACGCACAGACTACACACACTGCACAGAATGGGAAAAACATTCGATGGTGAGTGTGATGTGAACGGATTTGCAGCTGTCCGCTGCCTGAGGGGAATTTTCGCACAGCGTACACAGGGAATCGCACACTTGCACGTGATGAATTTTCACTCCCCTTGGGCGGAGACAATCTGATCGCAGGACAGTGTAATTTGCAGCACAGCAATCAGGCCCTGTATTCGGCTTTTCTGGGTGTGGTAATTCAGTGTGGATTCAGCCTTTTCAATGCATTTCATAAGCGATTCAGCAATTTAGGGGCGCCGAAATGAGATTATATCTTGCCCCCCCCCAACCTAAAAACGTTCTGACGCCCCTGATGAGGGGGGTTATGTCGCAATATAGGACCGATACTGCGATGTGTCCTTAAAGTCGTACCAGGGAAACCAAATAGCTATGAAGTTAACTGTTTTCCCAGATGAGAAGGAAACCAGGTCTTCCATGTCTAAGAAGTGATCAATCTTTGTGAACCACATTTTAATTGAGGGTGGAGAGGTGGATCTCCAAAGAATTGGGATCACCGCTTTAGCAGCGTTGCAAAGGTGTCTTAACAGGGAATGTTTGTAGGAGTGTGACCCTGCGGGGGGGTGATTAAGGAGCCAGAAATCTGGGTCTCTCGGGATTTCGTCACCTACTATCTGTTCGGTGCATTTAAATACTTCTGCCCAGAATGGAGTTATAAGAGGGCAATCCCACCAAATATGTATAAAACTCCCTGGGGCATTTTTGCATCTCCAACACATATTCGAAAGAGAGGGAAACATTTTATTGAGAACACGAGGGGTCCTATACCACCTATATATAAGTTTATAAAGGGTCTCTAGTGTCGAGATGCATAAAGAACTCGCCTGAGCGTTCTTAAACACGGATTCCCAGTTAATTTGAGTAGGTAGCCCCGACAATTCCCTCTCCCAGGAAGCCAAAAAGGTAGGAGGTTGTGGGAAGAAATTTTCCATAATCAACGTATAGATTTGTGAAATAGTATGCGTGGGTGAACTGGGGGAGATACATAGTTTCTCAAACCCAGTGAGGTCCCTAGTTACGTCAGAGAAGTTCTTAGGAGATGATACAAAATGGTGGACCTGCAGGAACCTCCAAAACTCAGCACTGTGTAGGTTCCAAGAGGATTGAACATCTGAAAAAGAGCGCACCCTACCCGAGCTCACCAGCCGACCGACTCTAAAGATCCCAGCTTCTGCCCATGGGGCGAAAGCAGTCCCTTGAAGGCCAGGGGCAAATTCGGAGTTATAGAGAAAAGATGTTAAGGGGGACCATTTGGAGGATATATGACTCTGGGATCTCAGCTTGGCCCATAATCTGAGCGTGGGAGAGACCGTGGGGTGTGACACCTTCGGGAGGGTAGGAAGCCAAGGTGCAATTTCAATATAATGTGGGAGACAGCCCTCCTCTAGGAGGACCCATTGTTTGCGATCCTTGGCACGTGTCCATTCCAGTATCCTATTTAGGTGTACCGCGTGGTAATAGTTAGGGATATGTGGGAGTTGTTGCCCCCCTTGATGTTTTCTCCTGAACAAAATGTCATGTTTAAATCTAGGTGTATTACTACCCCATACAAATGTACGGATAAGCCTCTGGACATCCCGAAGCCATAGCAGGGGGATGTGTATCGGAAGGGTCTGGAGAAAGAATAAAATCCTGGGGAGGGCGTTCATTTTAACTACGTTGATCCTTCCGAACCAGGACAGTCTCAGCTTTTTCCATGACAGGAAGTCTAAACGAAGCCTAGACAATAAGGGTTTAAAATTTAGGGAGAACACTTTGGATAAGTCATTGGTCAGTAACACCCCTAAATATTTTAATTTATGATCATGCCAGGTGAAGGGGAAGGCTTGTTTCAGGCTTTCTACCATAGCAGGAGGTGTAGTTAAGTTCATGGCAATAGATTTGGAATAATTTATTTTGAAGTTAGAGAGAACTCCAAACTTCTCAAACTCCACCATTAAGTTTGGCAAAGAGGTGACCGGATTCGTGATTATTGCGAGTAGATCATCGGCATATAATGCCAGTTTGTATTCGGTCCCCCTTACCAACAAGCCCGAAATATTTGGGTTAGCCCTAATGCTTCAGGCTAGTGTTTCCATGCAAAGGACAAAGAGCAATGGGGATAGCGGGCATCCCTGTCGCGTACCGTTGAAAATTGGAAAGGAGTCAGAAAGGAGCCATTAATCCTAATTTTGGCGGATGGGGAGGTATAGAGGGATAGGATTCTGTGGAGACAGATGCTACCAAGTCCCAGATGCCTCAACACTCCGGTCAAAAAATCCCAGTCCACCCTGTCAAAAGCTTTTTCTGCATCAGTCGACAGTAGGACAGATGGGGATGAGAGCTGGCCGGCATAGTGAATCATGCTGAGCACTTTGGAGGTATTGTCCCTGGCTTCTCGGCCTAAAACAAACCCAGCTTGATCTCCATGTATCAAGCCAGGCAACAATAGTTTAAGGCGGTTTGCAATCAATTTAGCGAAAAGCTTTATATCAATATTTAATAGGGAGATTGGGCGGTAGCTGGAGCAAAGACTGGGGTCCTTACCCTCTTTGGGTAGAACTGCAATATGGGCTTCGAGAGATTGTGGGGAGAAGGGCGATTGATCAGATATGGTGTTAAAGGCTCTTGTGAGTATAGGGATTAATTTCTCCTTAAAAGCTTTGTAATAGGCAATGGTATATCCGTCGGGGCCGGGACTCTTGCCATTGGGAGAGGATTCAATAACTCTCTGAACCTCCTCAGTAGAAAACGGGGCGTCTAGATCTTCTACTTCTGTTGCGGTCAGTGTGGGGAAGTGTAAGGTCCGTAAATAGTCAGCTATGGCTTTTTGATGGGGACGACCTGTCGATTCTGCCGGTTGGGCCGGAGAGGTTATACAGAGTGGAGTAATATGTCCTGAAGGCCCTGGCTATGTGGGATGTCTGGTGTTGGGGTTGGCCATGATTGTCTTTAATTGTATGAATAAAAGTAGGAGCATGTTGTTCTCTAAGTGCTTTGGCCAGTAATTTTCCAGGCTTATTGCCCCATTGATAGTATCTGCTACGGCACTTCCGATAAGAAAACTTGACTCTATCTGAGAGTAGCTTATTCAGAGCCGCCCTAGCAGTTTCGAGATCGGCGTAGTGTTGTGGGGTTTGGGATTTTTTATGTAGAAGCTCGAGAGATCGTATTTTAGACAGTAAATCTTCTCAGAGTTTCTCCCTCTGTTTATTGCGAAAGGATCCTATTTGAACACAAACCCCCCTGATGACACATTTGTGGGCTTCCCATACTGAGACTTTGGAGATGTCATCTAAGTCGTTGGTACAAATATAAGAGTCCAGAGCGTTGCCAATTCAGGACTTACAGTCTGCATCTTGCAGGAAAGTGTCATTAAAACGCCAGGACCATTGGCGATGTGCGTTGGGAGGTAAGCGTATGGTGAGGTTGACTGGGGCATGATCGGACCATACAATCTGTCCTATGGAGGCATCAGATAGAAGGTGTAAGTGTCGGTGACTCAAAAATAAATAATCAATCCTGGAATATGTCTGGTGTGGGTGTGAGAAATAGGTGTAATCTATATCAGTGGGGTGTGTCAATCTCCATGTGTCGATCAGCTGGTGGTCGAGCAGAGCACGTCTCATTCCCCTATGCTCCCTCTCTGGCTTGCTGGAGATCTTTTTAGAATTGTCCTGGCGAGGATCCAGGGTCCAATTTAAATCACCTCCCATCACTACCACCCCCTCCAAAAGAGGTTCCGCGTCTTCTAGAACTGAGGATAGAAAGGAAGGTTGTTTAGCGTTAGGGGCATATATATTTAAAAAAGAGAAACGTTGGCCATGTATGTCGCATTTCACCAGCAACCCCCTACCCTCAGCTATTCTGTGGGAGGCTACATTGAGGACAGGCAGGTGGCGGGCAAGTAGGATGGCTACACCTAGTGTCTTACCAGCCGAATTATTGGACAGGAAAACATGCGGGTAATAGTGACATTTTAGGGACGGCACGTGTCCCATCTTGAAGTGTGTTTCCTGAATAAAAGCAACGTCTATTTTCTCGTCTCTAAGCCATTTAAGAAGTTTAGACCTTTTTTCAGGGACATTCAGCCCTTTGACGTTAAGGGTAGTTACGTGTAAATCACTCACCCCCATTATCAGTCAGATCCAATCGTTTCACGATAGTCTTCTCTTCGGCAGACCCTGGGAAAGGTGAGGGAAAAATAACAGGGGGGGGAGATAGGAAAAAAGGAAAAGCAAAGAAATAGAAAGAAAAAGCTGCGGCGGGGGAATCTCCGCCAAAAAGTACTTTAACATTAAACAGAAGTGGTGTTACTACAAAAACTGCTGCAAAAAGGACAGGAGCGGAATCCTACCGACTCCTGGTCCAAAGAAACAGAAGATGCAGCATATTGGGGTCCTTCGGGGGGCTCAGGACAGCGACCACTCCCAAAATAGAAACTCGTTAAAAATACGATATTACCGAGGTGTGCATTAAGCACATGCGAAACATGAAAAATAGAGCATACAAATATATAAGTATATATATTGGCATAAGAGTGTACAGATAATCCTCAAGTTATCAAACCGGGTTTCAGTAGACTTCAGCGTCTGTACACTATTATCCATCTACATAAACAAGAACAACAAAAAATAATAAATAATAATAAAAAAAAAAACGATCACATTGGTGAGCAACACATTGCACTATAAAGAGAAAAACTCAATGTATAACATATTCAGCAAGCAAATTTACATCCACTCGGGACAAGGCATCTCACTCAAGGAGGCTTCGAAGGTCGTGGGCCAGGAGTGGATCCCCGCATCCGCGGGGTGCGACCTTGCTGCCACGCGTCATCTGGAGGGAGCACAGCAGGCAAGTCCGGAAGGTGATGAAAGGCGTCCCAGTCAGGAACCGGAACCGGAGGGATACTCAGGATCGTGAAGAAAGCCTGTAAGTCCGACGGTCTAGAAAGACTCGCAATTTTGCCACCATGAGAGACCTGGAGGGAGAATGGAAAGCCCCATCTGTATTTCAGCTCGAGCTTCCTGAGAGAGTCTGTAAGAGGTTTCAAGGCGCGCCGTTGTTGTAAGGTTGACCAGGCAAGGTCAGGAAATATCTGAATCTTGTCGCCTTGAAAGTCAATGCTGTCCAGTTGACGGGCCGATCTCATTATTTCCTCTTTTTGGGCGTAATAGTGGAGCCTACAAATCACGTCCCGTGGTCTGTTGGAGGGCAAGCCTCGAGGACGAAGGGCTCTGTGAGCTCTATCGAATATAATGTCTTTGTTCGGGTCCAGGTCAATAAGTTCCCCAAATATCTTAGATAAGGCGTCTACCAGGTCTGTTTGCTGGACGCTCTCAGGCAGGCCCCTGACTCTAATATTATTTCGCCGGCCGCGATTATCCATGTCCTCAATGCGTGACTTTAAGAAGGAGATATCGTCCCGTTGGTGAGATAGCACTTCCCGAAATTTAGTCAGAGAGTCCACAGTAGACAATTCATGGCGTTCCAGGACATCAACTCGAGTCGCGATTTGAGACATATCTTGTCGGAGCGCTGTCACTTCCTGAGTGATGGTAGATAGTAGACGAGTCTCCAGGGCTGAGAAGTCCTGTTTCGTAGGAAGTGATCGTACATGAGACAGTATTTCACTTATCTCCGCAGACAGAGAGAGGGCCTGTGGGGGCTCCGGAGTCCCAGGGGAGGCCATGACGTCCACCGGATCGTGTAAAATCGAGAAGGTCGGGACGTTAGAAGGAGCAGCGGGGGTCGAGGTCGGAGAAGTTAGGAACTGACGTAGATCTGATGAGCGTCGATTCGCGGGGGGTGGGATTGCGTCCGGCTTAGTCTTGGCCTTCTTTTTTTTCTTTATCCCTTTCACCATGAGATCGGTCTTTAGATAAAGCAGTTTAGAATTACACTTTCACATATCCTCGGCACTATGAAGCATGAGCGCCGTCACCGTGCAAGAACCCCCCTCGTGGTCTTAGGGTAGCATCAGGCAGGCATGCATGAGGCTAAGGGCTCATTCTTTCACTTGCAGCACCCCTGATATAACCCGATGGGTGTGTAGTTACAGGACCCCAGGCCACTGAGCAGGAAGTCAGCCAGCAAATGTACTGAGTTGTTAAATGGATGGATGGATGGATGAATGGGTGGATGGGTGAGGGGAGCACTGTGACTGTTATTATAATGTGCCCAGGCCTATATGGTCCAGCCTTGTGGGTCCCCCCCTGTCCCTTATACACAGGTGCTGCAGCTGCAGAGAAAGCTCAGCACCTTTCACTGACTTCAAGATGGCCGCCGAGCGTCCCGTCCGACGGGTTGCCGTGTCCCCGCCGGGCGGATACACAGCAGTGGGAGCTGAGAGCAGTGAGACACCACTAGCCGCGGCAAGCGGCCGACGGCAGCAGTGGTTATGAAGCTCCGTGTAGCGTCCACGGCCCGAGCAGCGGGTCCCGGAGCCGTCCCCGGCCCGATGCCTAAATCGAGGCCCCGGCTTCTCCAGACCCGCAGGCCGCAATCCGCGGGAGCAGTTAAAACTGCTCCCCGATTCCGCGGCGCTTCGGGGGTCCCAGCCGGGGGGCACACGGAGGGCAGCAGAGGAAGTAGGGCGGCCCAGGAGGCGCAGATGTAAGGGGAATGAATAGTTTGGGCTATGGGTCTAAGGAGCTCTCATCCAACACGTCTGCCTCCTTCAGACCCCAGACCACGCCCCCGGACTGGGATTTTAATGGTCCACCCGGGGTATGATGGGAGTTGTAGTCCGCATCTCCTGCGCAGCCCCTACAGGTGTCACAGACAGGTCATAGGTGGGAGGGACTTGCTGCACCTACACTGTCAGGCGATTGGCTAGCGGCCTCGCCGACTTCTTCCTCCTCTCAGTGCGCACTTAGGGGGTCATTCCGAGTTCATCGCTCGCTAGCTGTTTTTAGCAGCCGTGCAAACGCTAAGCCGCCGCCTTCCTGGAGTGTATCTTAGCTTAGCAGAAGTGCAAACGAAAGGATCGCAGACCGGCTACAAAAAATATATGTGCAGTTTCAGAGTAGCTCCAGACCTACTCAGCGCTTGCGATCACTTCAGACTGTTCAGTTCCGGATTTGCTATACCTTGTGTAAAACTGCATCGCCATTGTGAAAGTACGTTGCGCGTGCACATTGTGCCGAATACGCATGCGCAGAAGTGCCGTTTTTTTTGCTTCATCGCTGCGCAACGCACATTTTCTGCAAGCGATCAACTCGGAATGACCACCTTAGTTTTTTTTTTTGTTAAGGAGGCGGGAGATAGCCGCTACTAGTCCAATAGCAACAGAAGGGGGCGTGGATTCGGAAGTAGTCTGAGCATCTGTGGGTGGGTGGGAGTCGTCGTGATGGCGTCATAGGTTTGGGAATCCGTAAATGCAATATGTAGTGGGCAGGGCTGGCGCCAGAACAGTGTTTGCTGGGCGTGGGTGTGACAGGCACATCACACTTGGCGTCACCCGTGATCCGCAGTGAAGACGAAGCAGAGTTCCTCATGGTCTGTGCCGCTGCCTGCCTGCAATGTCACCAGTGCGCAGTACAGAGCACACTGACTGTCTGCTGAGGACTGGGGTCTCAGGGGCAAACGCAGGATTTGTAGAGGGGGTTTCCAGAGAGGGGTAGAGCCAAGCACAGGGGTGGAGACTGAGGTGACCCAATATATGCTGGGTGGATTAAACTATTGTAGATAGACATACCTACATGAGATGATAGATTAGATAGATTAGATAGATAGATAGATAGATAGATAGATAGACAGACAGACAGACCAAATGTATTTTATAAGGGTTCAGTATGGGATCCCGGCTGTTGGGATGCCGGTG
Source organism: Pseudophryne corroboree (assembly GCF_028390025.1). NCBI lineage: Eukaryota > Metazoa > Chordata > Amphibia > Anura > Myobatrachidae > Pseudophryne > Pseudophryne corroboree. The sequence goes on along the minus strand of NC_086454.1, from coordinate 298,143,037 downwards.
GTCACATGATCAACACTGGCATCCGACATTGAGAATGCTGACAGGGGATGGTTTAATTATTTTACCCCTCCACTGTCTCCTACCCTAACCCGCCTGGAGTGGCATCTAGGGAAAAGACTTGGGGGGTGGCAGCTATGGCCAACCCCCCCTCTAGCATCTAAACCTAACCCCCCAACCCCCGGGCCATAACAGTAACCCCAATACTTACCTTCGGTATGTCAGCGGTCGGTGATTCTGCGCCCAGGATTCCGAGTGGTGATGGGATTCCGGCACTGGTCACCTGACCGCTAGCATCCCGACTGCCGTGATGCTAAATGAATCCCATTTTATAATAGTCATAGGGCAATCTCCATTATAAAAATATGTTAGAAAATCACCACTGCATAGATATATGACAATTCCAGGTGCTAGACCTTGAAGATGTTATACAGAAGCCAGATTAAGGAAACCAATATCCATACTATATGTGTGTGTGTGTGTGTGTGTGTGTGTGTGTGTGTGTGTGTGTGTGTGTGTGCATATGTATAAAAATATATACTCTACATATATATATTCGTATGAAACCAATATCCATACTATATGTTTATGTATGTATATGTGCATGTGTATACTGCTATATATATATATATATATATATATATATATATATAATATGGAGACAGGCGGCACTCAAGCAGACTCAAATCATGTGAAGAAAAAGCGGTCTGTTTATTCCGACATGTTTCGGGGATCTCCCCGTCCTCAGGGCCTAACAAGCCAAACTAAACCACAATAACACCTTAAATACCCACCTAACAGTAATGAGACATACAAACACAGCTATACTCACCTGTGTCACGGCGCCAAACGTCCGCCCGAGAGTCCCGCCGCGCACTAGAGTCGCCCGCCGATGACGTCACACGTGGAGATCACGCCGGACCGTCACCATGCCAACGGGACGCTCCTTCCTTCAACTCCACTGTCCGCCCCGGCCAGAGGCGTACAAACGCGTCACTGGACCCTGTGCAGCCGATTGGTCCATGGCACAGGGAGGTTACCATGACAACCTGTAAATATAAACAGGACAAAACAAAACAATAAGCCAATAAACATAATTAAAAATAAACAACAATAAAACATATACAATAACATATATATTAAAAGAGCAGTTGCAAGGGACTAATGCCCCTGATTCCCAATATCACAGACGGCCAGTTAACCGGAGAGAAATCCTAGTAGAATATACAGCTGTACTAACTATAACAGCACCCTAATCGGGGAACATCAGTGAATATATTATAAGTAACACTGTAGTCCTAAATTTTCATTAAGGCCCCCTGGGGACAGTGTACCCAATGTAAAAATCCAGCGTGTCTCCCTCTGTAATAATATCCTACCCCTATCTCCGGTTTAATACTTTGTTCTGCCGCCGGTGGGTTGCAATCCTTAACAAATGCTCCATGGACCTCATATTGCTAGTAGTGGAGGAGTCCACAAGAGAGCTCAATAGCATCAGAGAGCAGCTCCTAGCATTTGAGGGTGAGCATAAGCCAATACTTCAGTTAGATACGCAAACCGATTGGATGACCAGATTGAATAGTCAGGTCGAACAGTACAGACAGGATCTGGTGCGTTTTAAAAAAGAGAAACTAACTACGGTCCAGAGGGATTATCAGCAGCGGCAAGTTTATCCCTGGTTGAATGGAACTCGCACAACACAGGATTCTAAATACGGGGGACGCAAGCACATTCCACTCGCACACCAGGCACAGGACGAGGACGCGGAGGGTGGGGCAAAACCAAAGATGCCTACGTTCCCAAGCCCCCGCGAAACTAAAAGAGACTGTATTTAATTTGTCCTCCACACCATTGACGGACATTGAATATCGGACATAATCCAAGGGTCTCTCTTTTGTCCCCACTACCTTCCCCGATGCTTTGGAGAGAAAGGTAGAAGTACAACGGCTGGGTAGAACACTTCGGAGACGGGAATATTTCAACCACAGAGAGGAGGACAATGTTACCACTTCTAGTCAAGCAATCCCTATACAACTGCAAAGGATAGCCCCTCGCTCTCAGTTTGACCCCCCCCCAGCTTCAACCCTACGATCCGTACTTTCACCAGAATGTTGGACACTGAGGTTCAGACTGGACCAATGGGTGACATTCAATTGAATTTATCCAAGCTTGAATTGGATGCCCTCAAGGGACTGTCTCAACGATCGGATATAGTCATTCGTAAGGCTGACAAGGGGGGGTCCATAGTGATACAGGATCTTACTGATTATGTTAAAGAATGTGAGCGTCAGCTCGGTGATCAGAATACTTATGCACGACTCACTATGGACCCTACCCGAAGCTATAAGTTAGAGCTCGATACCTTTCTCGAGACCTCTGTGGGCCAGGGTTTGATTACTACACACAGGGCCGTTTCTAGCCAATTTGGCTCCCAGTGCGAGATTTAAAAATGCGCCCCCCCCCCCCCCCCCCATTCACATAAAAAAAAAAGCGCCACCCCATAGATATAAAGAGTAAAAACATGCACGGGCAAGGGGGCGTGGCCTCGCTAAAATGGGCGTGACTTTGGGAACATGGGCGTGGCCTCATCTAATCTCATCATCACGGCCACCACAGGAATAAAAAAAAAAAAGTCCTCATTTTTCACATTACAGCAGGCACGTGACCCCATTTTACACAGCACGGCAGGCAAGTGTCCCCATTTTACACAGCACGGTAGGCAAGTGTCCCCATTTTACACATTGCGGCAGGAAAGTGTCCCCATTTTACACATTGCGGCAGGCACGTGCCCCCATTTTACACATTGCGGCAGGAAAGTGTCCCCATTTTACACATTGCGGCAGGCACGTGCCTCCATTTTACACAGTACAACAGGCAAGTGTCCCCATTTTACACATTGCGGCAGGAAAGTGTCCCCATTTTACACATTGCGGCAGGCACGTGCCCCCATTTTACACAGTACGGCAGGAAAGTGTCCCCATTTTACACATTGAGGCAGGCACGTGCCCCCATTTTACACATTGCGGCAGGAAAGTGTCCCCATTTTACACATTGCAGCAGGCACGTGCCCCCATTTTACACAGTACGGCAGGCACGTGCCCCCATTTTACACAGTACGGCAGACTGCGTCCCCATTTTACACATTCCGGCAGGCAAGTGTCCCCATTTTACACATTCTGGCAGGCAAGTGTCCCCATTTTATACATTCCGGCAGACAGGTGTCCCTATTTTACACATTAAGGCAGGCAAGAGTCCCCATTTTACACATTCCGGCAGACTGCGTCCCCATTTTACACAGTACGGCAGGCAAGAGTCCCCATTTTACACATTGCAGCAGGCACGTGCCCCCATTTTACACATTAAGGCAGGCAAGAGTCCCCATTTTACACATTCCGGCAGGCAAGTGTCCCCATTTTACACATTCCGGCAGACAGGTGTCCCTATTTTACACATTCCGGCAGATAGGTGTCCCCATTTTACACAGTACGGCAGGTGGGGGGAGGGAGGGAGGGAGAGTGAGAGGGGCTGACTTACATTTGAAGCGGTTCTTCCCGCTCTTCAGCCGCCTCTCCCTCGTCTGCGCGGCGCCGCCGCCGGCCGGCTTGGTTCCCCCTTCTCCCTCCTCCCGAGTGCCCAGCTCGGGGGGCGGGGTTTCGCGGAATGACGCGATTGCGTCGTGACGTCATGACGCAATCGCGTCATTCCGTGAAACCCCGCCCCCCGAGCTGGGCACTCGGGAGGAGAGGGGGGATTCAAAGTCCTCAAGAAGTGCCGCGGCGGGCGCGCCCGCCGCAAGAAACGGCACTGACTACACATATATGTAAAAATTTACAGGTTGATCACCCGAAGGTCCCACTTTTTTACACTGTGCCTAAGGTTCACAAAAGGTTGGTGGATCCCCCTGGCCGCCCAATAGTGTCGGCTAGGGGGTCCTTATACCATCCAATATCGGTCTACCTGGATTCTTATCTTAACCCTTGTGTACAGGCATTGCCCTCGTATCTGAAAGATACTACTGATTTGTTGCTACAGTTGCAGCGGTTGGGCCCCCTGCCTGAGGGGACTCTACTCTGCAGTGCCGATGTTACCAGCCTCTACACCTGCATCCCGCATGATGCAGGTGTGGAGGCTGTTAGACTTTTGATTCAGGACAATGAGGCCTACACAGGCCCCGATGTGTCCTTCTTTTTGTCATTATTAGATCGCATTCTCAGGCACAATTACTTTATCTTTAATAGTAAAATCTGGTTACAGGTCGCGGGATGTGCGATGGGGTCAGCAGTGGCCCCATCGTACGCGAACGCGTTCATGTACCAGGTAGAGAAGAAAATGTTTTCCATTGACTCCGCTGTAGCACCGGCAGTCATCTTGTACAGACGTTACATTGATGACTTGCTCGTGCTGTGGCGGGGCCCTAGGGACAAATTGAGCACTCTGTGGGAGGAACACAATGGCACTCAGCATGCAGTACAATTCACCTTTGTCATTGATGATAGGGTAATTAATTATCTAGATGTCACCATCACCATTCAGGATGGGCAGTTGGCCACATCTCTATATGTTAAAAACACAGACCGCAATACCTTATTGAGTTTTCAGAGTTATCACCCACCTGCTTTACGCAGAGGCTTGCCATTTTCGCAGTTCATGCGTGTCCGCCGGATTACTTCTGATCCGGTAGAGACTGATAAAGCCATGGAAGCCATGCTACTTAAATTTGCGGAAAGGGGCTACCCATTAAAAGCATTACAACAGGCTAGGAAGAGGGCTATGGAAATCCCCCGAGAAATAGCGCTGTGTCCCAGGTCTAGGACTCAGGCTACTTCTAACCCCAGATTACCTTGGGTCAATAAATACACAGTTGGATCTGACGATAGGATTAGAAAAGCCAAACGACTGTGGCCTATGGTGCAGTCCGATCCGGCTTTGACATCTTTAGCACACACCTCTTTGTTACCCAGCCACACCCGTGGCAGAAATATTGGTGATTATGTAGTCAAACTAGATGTGTCTAATCTTACTAAGCATCAAGAAAAACATTTCCTTAGGTCTAAAAAAGGTTGCTATAGATGCTTAGGCTGTGCAACGTGCAATACATTAATTACAGGTACATCTTTCAACCATCCATTGACCGGTAAGAAATTCACTATTAAACACCGGCTCACATGTACATCCACACATGTGGTTTATTTACTAACATGTCCTTGTGGTCTTGCCTATGTGGGCAAGACCATAAGGCAGTTCCGCGAGCGCATGGCCCTTCATAGAAGTGCCATCAAGAAGGCACTCGAAAAAGGGAACAGTGAACAACCGTTTGCTCGCCATTGCTTAGTTGCCAAACACGGTGTGGCCAGCATTCGAGCCATATTAATAGATCAGGTGCCTAGCACACTGAGGGGAGGAGATAGGGGTAGGATATTATTACAGAGGGAGACACGCTGGATTTTTACATTGGGTACACTGTCCCCAGGGGGCCTTAATGAAAATTTAGGACTACAGTGTTACTTATAATATATTCACTGATGTTCCCCGATTAGGGTGCTGTTATAGTTAGTACAGCTGTATATTCTACTAGGATTTCTCTCCGGTTAACTGGCCGTCTGTGATATTGGGAATCAGGGGCATTAGTCCCTTGCAACTACTCTTTTAATATATATGTTATTGTATATGTTTTATTGTTGTTTATTTTTAATTATGTTTATTGGCTTATTGTTTTGTTTTGTCCTGTTTATATTTACAGGTTGTCATGGTAACCTCCCTGTGCCATGGACCAATCGGCTGCACAGGATCCAGCGACGCGTTTGTACGCCTCTGGCCGGGGCGGACAGTGGAGTTGAAGGAAGGAGCGTCCCGTTGGCATGGTGACGGTCCGGCGTGATCTCCACGCGTGACGTCATCGGCGGGCGACTCTAGTGTGCGGCGGGACTCTCGGGCGGACGTTTGGCGCCGTGACACAGGTGAGTATAGCTGTGTTTGTATGTCTCATTACTGTTAGGTGGGTATTTAAGGTGTTATTGTGGTTTAGTTTGGCTTGTTAGGCCCTGAGGACGGGGAGATCCCCGAAACATGTCGGAATAAACAGACCGCTTTTTCTTCACATGATTTGAGTCTGCTTGAGTGCCGCCTGTCTCCATCTTATATATTTTGAGGAACAGCACTGCTTCTCTAGGAGGGCACCGCAGCACGTTACCATTGGGAGAGGGAGTGCCGGGATTATCACACTGTGTATATATATATATATATATATATATATATATATATATACCATAGAACAAAATACGGCGTCCCTCCAGGACTTGTATTAGTGTAAAAAACACAGTGTATTGATCAAATCACAGTTCCAACGTTTCGGGGCCCGTAGCCCCTTTGTCAAGGTGTGAATAAGTGAATGTGTAAAACCTCTTACCTTTAAAGCTGAGATCCACCACGTGTAAGGAGGAGCTTTCCCCGCACTGTCCGTCGCTCCGGGACCCGAGGGTTTCCGGCGCTGGGCGGGGAACACCACGTCCGCGCCGTCTAGCCACTTCCGGTCTCCCGTTGCCATGACATCACGCTTGGTCCCCGGCCCGGTCGCCTAGGCAACCTTGCCGCTTTCCAATGCGCTTGCGCAGCGGGGTCTGCAAGATGAAAATAGAGAGCAGCAAGAATTCACAGCGACCATGGTACATTGGAGGCTGAATTGAACAAAGTAGTAGACAGGTTTAAAATAAGAGGGTATGACCCTATAATGCTACAGGAACAGAAAAGGGAAGTCCTTAATTTGGAGAGGAAAAAGCTGCTAATTAAATCTGAGAGAAGCTCCAAAGATGTGATACCATGGACAAGCAAGTTTAGTACCTCAAGTCCGGTAGTCCAAAGAGCCACCAAAGCACTATGGCCCATAGTGGCAAGTGATGAGAAACTTAGATGCTTCAAATCAAAAAGACTCATGTGCTGATTTACGAGGGGAAGAAATATTAAAGACAACCTAGTACATTCAGACATCACAGGATTTGTATAAAGATTCAGTAGATTGTGCATCTGCCTCATCATTTAAAGCTTGCTCAAGAAGGATAGATTCAGCTTCCACCTCAGAGAAGGTTAACAGAGTTCCCTGTGTGAGCAATGCAAGGTTAACAGTCTCCACAGATTCCATCATTGCTGCAGTATTCATTTCAGCCATAAAATAAGCTGACAGACACACTGATATAGTGAAGCTCCCACTTGAGTAAAACAGGGTGCTAAAGCCAAGCACCCTGCTTGGCTCAGGTTAAAACAAAAATAAGTGGACTACCGATATCATGCTATCACATTAAGTGACTATTATAAGGAGAAACGGATAACGCGTGGGTTCCGTATCCGTAATACACCTACGATCGGTAGGTTCAACACCATGTTCTGCAAGCGCTGGATAGCGATTTTAAACAAGTGTAGCTTCGATCTGTTACTACTGGTGATTGAAGAATCATCAAGAGAATTATCCATAGCACAGGATAAGATAACCACTTTTGGAGTCAAATTTAAATCTACACTTGCTGCTGATACCAAAAACAACTGGTTGGAGAAATTGGAAGGACAGATCACCACTTATAGAAGAGAATTGATTCAATTTAAACGTCAAAAGTTAGCTAAAGTTAATGCGGACTATGAACAAAACCGGGTTTATCTTTGGGCATGTGGCACCCGGAATGAAAGACAACAAAGATTTTGTCAAAGAAATTATAAACAGTTATGGCAATCAGACTCATCTGGTGATAGGAACACCAACAGTGACTCTGACACTAGATCTGACAATCAGGCCTCAGGTTCCAATTCCCCTTTAGGGGCTCGTACCCGCCGGGTTGCCGGCGGAAGAGGAGGTGGACGCGGCGAGGTGGCCAATGTAAAAGAGCGAGGGCGAGTTGGCAGACCCCCTCTGGCCAGGAGGAAATAATTTTCAATCTTTCGAATCATGTCTTGACCCCCACTGAGGTGTGTGTTTTGAATAGAGGCTTGTCATTTGTGCCGACAGTACAGTTCTCATCTCATCAATGGGAAATTGAAATATACAAGTTGAACCGTCAGCTCAAATTACATGAACACTTCAATGGGACTAAAAATATTACCACTAATACATCTGAGGAATCCTTACCTCCCCAGTTGGCCCGATTACAGAGACGCAGCCACTTTGATCCCGTTTCATATAATTCATCCATTAAGACTTATGGTAGAATGTTAAGTGAGTCTGTTTCTAAACAGGTGGGGGCTGGTTTGCCTAGTTTGGTTAGAAACAATTTCAGTAGAGATGAATTTCAAGCTCTAAGGGATTTGTCTCGCTATACTGATATCACGATACGCCCCGCCGATAAGGGTGGGGGTATCGTAATTCAGAATGTTTCTGATTATAAAGCCGAGTTAGAACATCAATTAAGTGATACCAGTGTGTATAGGGCACTAGCGGGAGACCCCACTCATGAATTCTCTGAGCTATTACATAATAAATTGTTGTCAGCCTTGAAAACTGGTGTGATCTCTGAGACCCTTATGAAAGCGTTAACTATTGTGACACCGATGGTACCAGTGCTTTATGCCTTGCCTAAGGTGCATAAATTATTGGTGCATCCACCTGGGCGCCCAATAATCTCGGCCCGTGATGGATTGTTTCATAGAGTTTCCGCTTTTCTTGATGCTATGCTGCAGCCATGTATCACTGTTAATGATAGGTATTTGTTAGATACTACTTCTTTTCTCAATAAGCTTAAACTGTTGGGTGATATACCTCCAGGCTGTTCTTTGTGCAGCATTGATATTTCAAGCTTATATACGGTGATTCCTAACAGTGAGGGTCTTAATGCAGTGAGGAAGTTGATCACTAAAAATCCCCTGTATCTGGGTCCAGATGTAGATTTTTTTCTTGATTTATTACAGATGGTACTTACATTCAACTATTTTATGTTTAATGGTAAACTTTATTTGCAGACTTCTGGTTGTGCGATGGGGTCCCCTGTGGCCCCATCGTACGCCAATTCCTACATGTTTTTGGCTGAACAAGAGATTTTCTTTGACAATCCCCAGTTTTCGGAGTCTATTGTATTTTTCTCTAACGTCCTAGAGGATGCTGGGACTCCGTAAGGACCATGGTGATAGACGGGCTCCGCAGGAGACATGGGAACTTTAAGAAAGACTTTGGATCTTGGTGTGCACTGGCTCCTCCCTCTATGCCCCTCCTCCAGACCTCAGGTTGATACTCTGCCCAGTGGAGACTGGGTGCATTTCTGGGAGCTCTCCTGAGTTTCCTGTAAAGAAAGTATTTTAGTTAGGTTTTTTATGTTCAGGGAGCCTGCTGGCAACAGACTCCCTGCATCGAGGGACTGAGGAGAGAGAAACAGACCCACTTCTCTGAGTTTCAGGGCTCTGTTTCTTAGGCTACTGGACACCATTAGCTCCAGAGGGATCGGTACGCAGGTCTCACCCTCGCCGTCCGTCCCAGAGCCGCGCCGCCATCCTCCTCGCAGAGCCGGAAGATAGAAGCCGGGTGAGTATGAGAGGAAAAGACTTTAGAGGCGGCAGAAGACAGCTTAATCTTCATAGAGGTAATGCACAGCAGTGAAGCTGTGCACCATTGCTCCCATTCACCTCACACACATCTCGGTCACTGTAAGGGTGCAGGGCGCAGGGGGGGGCTGTACATGTATATAAAGAGCCCCCGCCATGTTTTTAAGAATTTTGAGCGGGACAGAAGCCCACTGCCGAGGGTGCGGGGCTTCTCACTCAGCACTCACCAGCGCCATTTTTCTCCACAGCACCGCTGAGAGGAAGCTCCCCGGACTCTCCCCTGCTTGATACCACGGTGAAAGAGGGTTTTAAAGTAGAGGGGGGGGGGGCACATAATTGGCGCATATACATACTTGAAAAGCGCTACTGGGTAAACATTCTGTGTTTTTTCCTGGGTCATATAGCGCTGGGGTGTGTGCTGGCATATTCTCTCTCTGTCTCTCCAAAGGGCCTGGTGGGGAACCTGTCTTCAGAAAAGAGCTTCCCTGTGTGTGTGTGGTGTGTCGGTACGCGTGTGTCGACATGTCTGAGGTTGAAGGCTCACCTAAGAAGGAGGGGGAGTGTATGAATGTAAGGTTTCCGTCGGCAGCGCCGACACCTGACTGGATGGATATGTGGAATATTTTAAGTGCTAATGTTTATTTATTGCACAAAAGATTAGACAAAGCTGAAGCTAGGGTACAGTCAGGGAGTCAACCCATGTCTGTCCCAATGTCGCCGGGACCTTCGGGGTCTCAGAAGCGCCCACTATCCCAAATAGTAGAACCGACACGGATTCAGACTCCAGTGTCGACTAAGATGATGCAAAATTACAGCCAAAAGTGGCTAAATGTATTCGATATATGATTATTGCAATAAAAGATGTTTTGCATATCACAGAGGAACCCTATGTCCCTGACACGAGGGTACACATGTATAAGGGAAAGAAACCTGAGGTCACCTTTCCCTCCTCACATGAGCTGAACGAATTATGCGAAAAAGCGTGGGAAACTCCAGACAAAAAACTGCAGATTCCCAAAAGGATTCTTATAGCGTATCCTTTCCCGCCAAAGGACAGAATATGGTGGGAATCCTCTCCTAGGGTAGACAAGGCTTTGACACGCTTATCAAAAAAGATAGCGCTCCCATCCCAAGATATGGCTACCCTTAAGGATCCTGTTGACCGCAAGCAGGAGGTTACCTCCTTGAAGTCCATTTACACACATTCTGGTACGTTACTCAGACCGGCAATTGCGTCGGCCTGGGTTTGTAGTGCTGTAGCAGCATGGACAGATTCCTTATCAGCGGATATTGAGACCCTTGATAAGGATACCATTTTAATGACCCTAGGGCATATAAAAAATGCTGTCTTATATATGAGGGATGCTCAAAGAGACATTAGTTTACTGGGTTCCAGAATAAACGCTATGTCTATTTCTGCTCGGCGAGTCTTATGGACCCGACAGTGGACAGGTGATGCCGACTCAAAGAGGCATATGGAGTTTTTGCCTTACAAGGGTGAGGAATTGTTTGGAGAGGGCCTCTCGGACCTCGTCTCCACAGCTACGGCAGGTAAATCGAATTTTTTGCCTTATATTACCTCACAATCTAACAAAGCTCATCATTATCAAATGCAGTCCTTTTGTTCAAATAAAAGCAAAAGAGTACGTGGATCGTCCTTTCTTGCCAGAGGTAAGGGCAGAGGGAAACAGCTGCACAACACAGCTAGTAGGGACAGGCGGGCCGCTGGTCAGTGCACTTGGCCTGACCTTTTCCATCACTCCGGCTCCAGCAGTTGTCGGTCTCCGTGCAGGGGGACACGGAGCTCTCGGATGCGGCAGCGTCTCGGTGAGGACGGCTAAATCAAGTTCCCCGTGCACCGCAGCACCGCTCTCCATCCATCGCTGAAGCTCTGGTGTTCAACATCTCCCTGGCTTACGGGACAGCACCAGGGAGCAGGCATCGAAAGCTCCTGCCCAGTGATAACAGGTGCACATATTTCCATTTATTATAACAGTTGCTCACATTGGCTGAACAACGTATTCAACCCGAGTCACGGGTAACAACCTGTGGGCACGCCACTGTGAGCTATTTATTTGGAAAATATCCTGCAGTTGCACATCTCAGTGTATATTTCTCTAACGTCCTAAGTGGATGCTGGGGACTCCGTCAGGACCATGGGGAATAGCGGCTCCGCAGGAGACAGGGCACAAAAAGTAAAAGCTTTTGGACCTAGGTGGTGTGCACTGGCTCCTCCCCCTATGACCCTCCTCCAAGCCTCAGTTAGATCTTTGTGCCCGGCCGAGAAGGGTGCAATCTAGGTGGCTCTCCTGAGCTGCTTAGAAGTAAAAGTATACTTAGGTTTTTTTTTTTTTTTTTTCAGTGAGTCCTGCTGGCAACAGGCTCACTGCAGCGTGGGACTAAGGGGAGAAGAAGCGAACTCACCTGCGTGCAGAGTGGATTGGGCTTCTTGGCTACTGGACATTAGCTCCAGAGGGACGATCACAGGCCCAGCCATGGATGGGTCCCGGAGCCGCGCCGCCGGCCCCCTTACAGATGCTGAAGCAAGAAGAGGTCCATAAATCGGCGGCAGAAGACTTTCCTGTCTTCATAAGGTAGCGCACAGCACTGCAGCTGTGCGCCATTGCTCTCAGCACACTTCACACTTCGGTCACTGAGGGTGCAGGGCGCTGGGGGGGGGCGCCCTGGGAAGCAATGAATTTACCTTATTTGGCAAAAAATACATCACATATAGCTCCTGGGCTATATGGATGTATTTAACCCCTGCCAGTTTTCCAGAAAAAAGCGGGAGAAGAGCCTGCCGAGAAGGGGGCGGGGCCTATCTCCTCAGCACACAGCGCCATTTTTCCCACACAGCTCCGCTGGTAGGAAGGCTCCCAGAATCTCCCCTGCATCCTGCACTACAGAAACAGGGTAAAAAAGAGAGGGGGGCACTTATTTGGCAAAATAACAGATATAAGCAGCTATAAGGGATAGACACTTATTGTAAGGTTGTCCCTATACATATATAGCGCTCTGGTGTGTGCTGGCAAACTCTCCCTCTGTCTCCCCAAGGGGCTAAGTGGGGTCCTGTCCTCTATCAGAGCATTCCCTGTGTGTGTGCTGGGTGTCGGTACGTGTGTGTCGACATGTATGAGGAGGAAAATAATGTGGAGGTAGAGCAATTGCCTATAATGGTGATGTCACCCCCTAGGGAGTCGACACCTGAATGGATGGCCGTAATTAAGGAATTACGTGACAGTGTCGGCACGTTACAGAAAACTGTTGACGACATGAGACAGCCAGCAGCTCAGTTAGTGCCTGTCCAGGCGTCTCAAACACCGTCAGGGGCTATAAAACGCCCGTTACCTCAGTGGGTCGACACGGACCCAGACACAGACACTGACTCCAGTGTCGACGGTGAAGAAACAAACGTATTTTCCAGTAGGGCCACACGTTACATGATCACGGCAATGAAGGAGGTTTTGCACATCTCTGATACTGCAAGTACCACGAAAAGGGGTATTATGTGGGGTGTGAAAAAACTACCCGTAATTTTTCCTGAATCAGATGAATTGAATGAAGTGTGTGATGAAGCGTGGGTTACCCCCGACAAAAAACTGCTAATTTCTAAAAAATTATTGGCACTATATCCCTTCCCACCAGAGGTTAGGGCTCGTTGGGAAACACCCCCTAGGGTAGATAAGGCGCTCACACGCTTATCAAAACAAGTGGCGTTACCGTCTCCAGAAACGGCCGCCCTTAAGGAGCCAGCAGATAGGAGGCTGGAAAATATCCTTAAAAGTATATACACACATACTGGTGTTATACTGCGACCAGCAATCGCCTCAGCCTGGATGTGCAGTGCTGGGGTGGCGTGGTCGGACTCCCTGACTGAGAATATTGATACCCTGGATAGGGACAGTATTTTATTGACTATTGAGCAATTAAAAGATGCATTTTTATATATGCAAGATGCACAGAGAGATATTTGCACTCTGGCATCAAGAGTAAGTGCGCTGTCCATTTCTGCCAGAAGAGGGTTATGGACGTGACAGTGGTCAGGTGATGCGGATTCAAAACGGCACATGGAGGTATTGCCGTATAAAGGGGAGGAGTTATTTGGGGTCGGTCTATCAGACCTGGTAACCACGGCAACGGCTGGGAAATCCACATTTTTACCTCAAGTCACCTCTCAACAGAAAAAGACACCGTCTTTTCAGCATCAGTCCTTTCGTTCCCATAAAGGCAAGCGGACAAAAGGACAGTCATATCTGCCCCGGGGTAGAGGAAGGGGAAAAAGACTGCAGCAGACAGCTTCTTCCCAAGAACAGAAGCCCTCTTCCGCTTCTGCCAAGTCCTCAGCATGACGCTGGGTCCTTACAAGCAGACTCAGGTACGGTGGGAGGTCGTCTCAGAAATTTCAGCGCGCAGTGGGCTCACTCGCAAGTGAACCCCTGGATCCTGCAAGTAGTATCTCAGGGGTACAAATTGGAATTCGAGACGTCTCCCCCTCGCCGGTTCCTGAAGTCTGCTTTACCAATAGCTCCCTCCGACAGGGAGGCGGTATTGGGAGCCATTCACAAGCTGTACTCCCAACAGGTGATAATAAAAGTACCCCTCCTACAACAAGGGAAGGGATATTACTCCACACTGTTTGTGGTACCGAAACCAGACGGTTCGGTGAGACCGATTTTAAATCTAAAATCTTTGAACACTTATATCAAAAGGTTCAAATTCAAGATGGAATCACTCAGAGCAGTGATAGCGAACCTGGAAGAAGGGGACTATATGGTGTCTCTGGACATCAAGGATGCCTATCTCCATGTCCCGATTTGCCCTTCTCACCAAGGGTATCTCAGGTTCGTAATACAGAACTGTCATTATCAGTTTCAGACGCTGCCGTTTGGATTGTCCACGGCACCCCGGGTCTTTACCAAGGTAATGGCCGAAATGATGATTCTTCTTCGAAGAAAAGGCGTATTAATTATCCCTTACTTGGACGATCTCCTAATAAGGGCAAGGTCCAGAGAACAGTTAGAAGTCGGAGTAGCACTATCTCAAGAAGTACTACAACAGCACGGGTGGATTTTAAATATTCCAAAATCGCAGCTGATTCCGACGACACGTCTGCTGTTCCTAGGGATGATTCTGGACACAGTCCAGAAAAAGGTGTTTCTCCCGGAGGAGAAAGCCAGGGAGTTATCCGAGCTAGTCAGGAACCTCCTAAAACCAGGAAAGGTGTCAGTGCATCAATGCACAAGGGTCCTGGGAAAAATGGTGGCTTCTTACGAAGCGATTCCATTCGGCAGATTCCACGCAAGAATTTTTCAGTGGGATCTGCTGGACAAATGGTCCGGATCGCATCTTCAGATGCATCAGAAAATAACCCTGTCTCCAAGGACAAGGGTATCTCTTCTGTGGTGGCTGCAAAGTGCTCATCTCCTAGAGGGCCGCAGATTCGGCATTCAGGACTGGATCCTGGTGACCACGGATGCCAGCCTGAGAGGCTGGGGAGCAGTCACACAAGGAAGAAACTTCCAGGGAGTGTGGTCAAGCCTGGAGACTTCACTTCACATAAATATACTGGAACTAAGGGCAATTTACAATGCTCTAAGCCTAGCAAAACCTCTGCTTCAGGGTCAGCCGGTGTTGATCCAGTCGGACAACATCACAGCAGTCGCCCACATAAACAGGCAGGGCGGCACAAGAAGCAGGAGGGCAATGACAGAAGCTGCAAGGATTCTGCAATGGGCGGAAAATCATGTGATAGCACTGTCAGCAGTGTTCATTCCGGGAGTGGACAACTGGGAAGCAGACTTCCTCAGCAGACACGACCTACACCCGGGAGAGTGGGGACTTCATCCGGAAGTCTTCCTCATGATTGTGAACCGTTGGGAAAAACCAAAGGTGGACATGATGGCGTCACGCCTCAACAAAAAACTAGACAGGTATTGCGCCAGGTCAAGAGACCCGCAAGCAATAGCTGTGGACGCTCTGGTAACACCTTGGGTGTTCCAGTCGGTGTATGTGTTCCCTCCTCTGCCTCTCTTACCCAAGGTACTGAGAATTATAAGACGGAGAGGAGTAAGAACTATACTAGTGGCTCCGGATTGGCCAAGAAGGACTTGGTACCCGGAACTTCAAGAGATGCTCACAGAGGACCCGTGGCCTCTGCCGCTAAGAAGGGACCTGCTTCAGCAGGGACCCTGTCTGTTCCAAGACTTACCGCGGCTGCGTTTGACGGCATGGTGGTTGAACGCCGGATTCTGAAGGAAAAAGGCATTCCAGATGAAGTTATTCCTACCCTGATTAAAGCTAGGAAGGATGTAACCGCACAGCATTATCACCGTATTTGGCGAAAATATGTTGCGTGGTGCGAGACCAAGAAGGCCCCGACAGAGGAATTTCAACTAGGTCATTTCCTACATTTCCTGCAAACAGGACTGTCCATGGGCTTAAAGTTAGGGTCCATTAAGGTTAAAATTTCGGCCTTGTCGATTTTCTTTCAGAGAAAATTGGCTTCATTTCCTGAAGTTCAGACTTTTGTAAAAGGGGTACTGCATATACAGCCTCCCTTTGTGCCCCCAGTGGCACCTTGGGATCTCAATGTAGTTTTGGGATTCCTAAAATCACATTGGTTTGAGCCACTTGCCACGGTGGAATTAAAATATCTCACATGGAAAGTGGTAATGTTGTTGGCCCTGGCTTCTGCCAGGCGAGTATCTGAATTGGCGGCTTTATCCTATAAAAGCCCTTACCTGATATTTCATTCGGATAGGGCGGAATTGAGGACTCGTCCTCAATTTCTTCCTAAGGTGGTTTCAGCGTTTCACCTAAACCAACCTATTGTGGTGCCTGCGGCTACTAGGGACTTGGAGGACTCCACGTTGCTGGACGTAGTCAGGGCCCTGAAAATATATGTTTCCAGGACGGCTGGAGTCAGGAAATCTGACTCGCTGTTTATCCTGTATGCACCCAACAAGCTGGGTGCTCCTGCTTCTAAGCAGACTATTGCGCGTTGGATTTGTAGTACAATTCAGCTTGCACATTCTGTGGCAGGCCTGCCACAGCCAAAATCTGTAAAAGCCCATTCCACAAGGAAAGTGGGCTCATCTTGGGCGGCTGCCCGAGGGGTCTCGGCTTTACAACTTTGCCGAGCAGCTACTTGGTCAGGGGCAAACACGTTTGCTAAGTTCTACAAATTTGATACCCTGGCTGAGGAGGACCTGGAGTTCTCTCATTCGGTGCTGCAGAGTCATCCGCACTCTCCCGCCCGTTTGGGAGCTTTGGTATAATCCCCATGGTCCTGACGGAGTCCCCAGCATCCACTTAGGACGTCAGAGAAAATAAGATTTTACTCACCGATAAATCTATTTCTCGTAGTCCGTAGTGGATGCTGGGCGCCCATCCCAAGTGCGGATTGTCTGCAATACTTGTACATAGTTATTGTTAACAAAATCGGGTTTTTGTTGTAGTGAGCCATCTTTTCAGAGGCTCCTCTGTTATCATACTGTTAACTGGGTTCAGATCACAAGTTGTACGGTGTGATTGGTGTGGCTGGTATGAGTCTTACCCGGGATTCAAAATCCTTCCTTATTGTGTACGCTCGTCCGGGCACAGTATCCTAACTGAGGCTTGGAGGAGGGTCATAGGGGGAGGAGCCAGTGCACACCACCTAGGTCCAAAAGCTTTTACTTTTTGTGCCCTGTCTCCTGCGGAGCCGCTATTCCCCATGGTCCTGACGGAGTCCCCAGCATCCACTACGGACTACGAGAAATAGATTTATCGGTGAGTAAAATCTTATTATTGTTCTCTGCTCAAACCTGAGACTCCCGTGTTAATATTGGTAATTGAACCTTCATTATGCGTTTCTAACTGGTGCTCTAATCAAACACCAAGTGTTTAGATATACTATATTGTTTATTAACATGATTGTGATGTTTTAACATTGTATCACACCCCCGGTAGGTTGTTGCATTGTATTTTATTTGCATTTTTTATTAAATGTTTCATACTACATGATTGTTAAGCGCCACTTGGTTTTCTTTGGTATTTTTGTGTATTAAGGGATTGGCAATTACCTTTTACAAGAGGCTGCTGACAATCATATTGCAGTTTCACTCACCTAAGCGCTCAGTGTACTCCCTTTTTTTCTTATAACACAGCTAGTTCCCAAAAACAGAAGTCCTCCCCGGCCTCTGCAAAATCCACCGCATGACGCTGGGGCTCCCCTGAGGGAGTCCGCCCCAGTGGGGGCACGTCTTCGACTGTTCAGCCACATCTGGGTTCACTCACAGGTGGTACCCTGGGCAATAGAAATTGTTTCCCAGGGATACAAGCTGGAATTCGAAGAGGTGCCTCCTCGCCGGTTTTTCAAATCGGCGCTACAGACTTCTCCCCTGGAAAGGGAGATAGTGTTACATGCGATTCACAAATTGTGTCTTCAACAAGTGGTGGTCGAGGTTCCCCTGCTTCAAAGAGGGAAGGGGTACTACTCAACTCTGTTTTGTGGTCCCGAAACCGGACTGTTCGGTCAGACCCATTTTGAATTTAAAATCCCTGAACCTTTACTTAAAACGGTTTAAATTCAAAATGGAATCGCTCAGAGCGGTCATCGCCAGCCTGGAAGGGGGGGATTTTATGGTATCTCTGGACATAAAGGATGCATACCTGCATGTTCCCATATATCCTCCTCATCAGGCGTACCTGAGATTTGCGGTACAGGATTGTCATTACCAATTTCAGACGTTGCCGTTTGGGCTTTCCAGTTTCCACGGCCCCGAGAATTTTCACCAAGGTAATGGCGGAAATGATGGTGCTCCTGCGCAAGCAGGGTGTCACAATTATCCCGTACTTGGACGATCTCCTCATAAAAGCGAGATCACGGGAGAAGTTGCTGAACAGCGTATCACTTTCACTGAAGGTGTTACAGCGACACGGCTGGATTCTCAATATTCCAAAGTCGCAGCTGAATCCTATGACTCGTCTACCCTTATTGGGCATGATTCTGGACACAGACCAGATAAGGGTTTTTCTTCCGATAGAAAAGGCGCAGGAACTCATGACTCTAGTCAAGAACCTGTTGAAGCCAAAACAAGTGTCAGTACATCATTGCACTCAAGTCCTGGGAAAAATGGTGGCGACGTACGAAGCATTCCCTTCAGCAGGTTCCATGCAAGGACTTTCCAATGGGAACTATTGGACAAGTGGTCCGGGTCACATCTGCAAATGTATCAGCGGATCACCCTGTCCCCCAGGGCCAGGGTATCTCTCCTGTGGTGGCTGCAGAGTGCTCACCTTCTAGAGGGCCGCAGGTTCGGCATTCAGGATTGGATCCTGGTGACCACGGACGCGAGCCTCCGAGGTTGGGGAGCAGTCACACAGGGAAGAAATTTCCAAGGCCTTTGGTCAAGTCAAGAGACTTGTTTTCACATCAACATCCTGGAACTAAGGGCCATATACAACGCCCTACGTCAAGCGGAGACCTTACTTCGCGACCGACCAGTTCTGATCCAGTCGGACAACGTCACCGCAGTAGCTCATGTAAACCGCCAGGGCAGCACAAGGAGCAGAGTGGCGATGGCGTAAGCCACCAGAATTCTTAGCTGGGCGGAGAATCATGTAAGCGCACTGTCAGCAGTGTTCATTCCGGGAGTGGACAACTGGGAAGCAGACTTCCTCAGCAGACACGACCTGCATTCGGGAGAGTGGGGACTTCATCAGGAAGTCTTCGCACAGACTGCAAGTCGATGGGGACTGCCCCAAATAGACATGATGGCGTCCCGTCTCAACAAAAAGCTATAAAGGTATTGTGCAAGGTCAAGAGATCCTCAGGCGGTAGTTGTGGACGCCCTAGTGACACCGTGGGTGTTCCAGTTGGTCTATGTATTTCCTCCTCTTCCTCTCATACCCAAGGTGTTGAAAATAATAAGAAAAAGAGGAGTGAGAACAATACTCATTGTTCCGGATTGGCCACGAAGGACCTGGTATCCGGATCTGCAGGAAATGCTCACAGAAATCCGTGACCTCTTCCTCTAAGACAGGACCTGTTGCAACAGAGTCCCTGTCTGTTCCAAGACTTACCGCGGCTGCGTTTGACAGCATGGCGGTTGAACGCCGGATCCTAGCGGAAAAAGGTATTCTGGATGAGGTCATTCCTACGCTAATAAAGGCTAGGAAGGACGTGACATCTAAACATTATCACCGAATATGGCGAAAATATGTTTCTTGGTGTGAGGCCAGGAATGCTCCTACGGAAGAATTCCATCTAGACCATTTTCTTCACTTCCTACAAACTGGAGTGAATTTGGGCCTAAAATTAGGCTCCATTAAAGTTCAGATTTCGGCCTTATCCATTTTCTTTCAAAAGGAATTGGCCTCTCTACCTGAAGTACAGACTTTTGTGAAGGGAGTACTGCATATTCAGCCTCCTTTTGTACCTCCGGTGGCGCCTTGGGACCTTAATGTGGTGTTAAGTTTCCTTAAGTCACATTGGTTTGAACCACTTAGAACAGTGGAGTTGAAATATCTCACTTGGAAGGTGGTCATGTTGTTAGCCTTGGCTTCGGCTAGGCGAGTTTCGGAATTAGCGGCTTTGTCACATAAAAGCCCCTATCTGGTTTTCCATATGGATAGAGCGGAATTGCGGACCCGTCCTCAATTCCTACCTAAGGTGGTCTCATCCTTTCATATGAACCAACCTATTGTCGTGCCTGTGGCTACACGTGACTTGGAGGATTCCGAGTCCCTTGATGTGGTCAGGGCTTTGAAAATTTACGTGGCCAGAACGGCTAGGATCAGAAAAACAGGAGCACTGTTTGTCCTGTATGCAGCCAACAAGGTTGGCGGCCCTGCTTCAAAGCAGACTATTGCTCGCTGGATCTGTAACATGATTCAGCAGGCACGTTTTACGGCAGGATTGTCGTTACCAAAATCGGTTAAGGCCCATTCCACTAGGAAGGTGGGCTCGTCTTGGGCGGCTGCCCGAGGGGTCTCGGCACTACATCTGTGCCGAGCTGCTACTTGGTCGGGGTCAAACACCTTTGCAAAGTTCTATAAGTTTGATACCCTGGCTGAGGAGGACCTCCTGTTTGCTCAATCGGTGCTGCAGAGTCATCCGCACTCTCCCGCCAGTTTGGGAGCTTTGGTATAATCCCCATGGTCCTTACGGAGTCCCAGCGTCCTCTAGGACGTTAGAGAAAATAAGATTTTAAACCTACCGGTAAATCTTTTTCTCGTAGTCCGTAGAGGATGCTGGGCGCCCGTCCCAAGTGCGGACTTCTTCTGCAAGACTTGTATATAGTTTTGCTTACATAAGGGTTATGGTATAGTTTTCATCGGTCTTGGACTGATGCTATGTTGTTTTCATACTGTTAACTGGTTAGTATATCACAAGTTATACGGTGTGATTGGTGTGGCTGGTATGAATCTTGCCCTTGGATTAACAAAAATCCTTTCTTCGTACTGTCCGTCTCCTCTGTGCACAGTTTCTCTAACTGAGGTCTGGAGGAGGGGCATAGAGGGAGGAGCCAGTGCACACCCAGATCCAAAGTCTTTCTTAAAGTGCCCATGTCTCCAGCGGAGCCCGTCTATCCCCATGGTCCTTACGGAGTCCCAGCATCCTCTACGGTCTACGAGAAAAAGATTTACCGGTAGGTTTAAAGTCTTATTTTTTCTAGATACATAGACGACCTATTTATCATTTGGAGTAATACTCAAGAGTCTTTCATTGAGAGCATTGAGGCACATAATTCTTCTGGACACCCCGTACAATTTACTTACAATATCAGTCTTGACAGTGTTTGCTACTTAGATGTTCCCTCAACTAGACGGACATCTAGTGACTGAATTATGGCCCTCATTCCGAGTTGTTCGCTCGGTATTTTTCATCGCATCGCAGTGAAAATCCGCGTAGTACGCATGCGCAATGTTCGCACTGCGACTGCGCCAAGTAACTTTACTATGAAGAAAGTATTTTTACTCACGGCTTTTTCATCGCTCCGGCGATCGTAATGTGATTGACAGGAAATGGGTGTTACTGGGCGGAAACACGGCGTTTCAGGGGCGTGTGGCTGAAAACGCTACCGTTTCCGGAAAAAACGCAGGAGTGGCCGGAGAAACGGTGGGAGTGCCTGGGCGAACGCTGGGTGTGTTTGTGACGTCAACCAGGAACGACAAGCACTGAACTGATCGCACAGGCAGAGTAAGTCTGAAGCTACTCTGAAACTGCTAAGTAGTTAGTAATCGCAATATTGCGAATACATCGGTCGCAATTTTAAGAAGCTAAGATTCACTCCCAGTAGGCGGCGGCTTAGCGTGTGTAACTCTGCTAAATTCGCCTTGCGACCGATCAACTCGGAATGAGGGCCAATATCAAAAGCCGACGGACAGGAACACTATCCTTGATTTAGATAGCTGTCACCCCAAACCACTTAAATTTGGCCTGCCGTACTCACAGTTCCTTAGGGCAGTACGGATTTGCAGTGATACTGATACTGCTAGTGCCCAGATCGATCGGATGATTGATAAATTTGTTCAAAGGGGCTATGAGTTTAAGTCTCTTCAACAGGCAAAATCTAAGGCTTTGAGTTGTACTAGGGAGACACTTTTGTCCCCGAGACACTCTTTGATAAAAAATAAGAAATTACCTTGGATTAATCATTTCAATACCTTGAGTAACAATATCTCACACACTGCAAAGAAATTATGGCCCATTGTCAGTACTGACACCAGTCTACAACTACAGGAAACTTCCATAAAGTCGTCATACACTAGAGGTAGGAACATCAGGGACTGGGTTGTCAAGACTGACATTACTGGCCTTGACAGCATTCAAAGTGAACAAAACACTTTTTTGACGCTTCAAAAAGGGTGCTTCAGGTGTCTTAACTGTACTACCTGTAGAGCCCTTACCACTGGTACATTTTTTTGCAATACTTTCAGTGATAGGAAATATTACATTCCGCATAGGGTCACATGTACTACTAAATTTATCATATACATGATTACATGTCCATGTGGCTATAACTATTTTGGCAAAACTGACCGTACGTTACGCGAGAGGATTGCCAATCATAGATTAGCCATTAGGAATGCCGTTACAACTGGTCATAGTGACCAACCAGTTGCTCGTCACTTTTTCCAGGCAAAACACAGTGTTGCCTGTTTAAAATACATGATTATAGACAGTGGTCGAAGTGGGGCGGTATACGGCGGTATGGTATACCGCCACTTCTTCCACTGACCCGGAAATGAGCCCAGAAAGTGCAGCAGGAGGTGAGGGAAGTGGCATCCTGCTGCACATGGTGCTCACCGTCCCTGTGCGGCGGCCGGCGGCTGTGTAGAGCGCTGTGTTAGCTCACAGCCGCTCACCGCTGCCAGCCACCCGCCCACGCCGCTCACCATCCGCCCGCTGCTCCCGCTCACCAGCCGGCCCCACTCACCAGCCGGCCTCCGGCCCCGCTCAGCAGCCGGCCCCGCTCAGCAGCCGGCCCCGCTCACCAGCCGGCCGCCGGCCCAGCTCACCAGCCTCCCGGCCCCATCTCACTTCTGCCAGAAACAAAAAAGGTAATGTTCCCCTGCTGTTCCTGTCGTCACCCTCCCTGTCGTCACCGTCGTCACTCTCCCTGTCGTCACTCTCCCCCCGTCTCTCTCTCTCTGTCGTCACTGTCTCTCCCTGTCGTCACTCTCCCTCTGTCGTCACTCTCCCTCTGTCGTCACTCTCTCCCCCGTCTCTCTCTCTCGTCACTGTCTCTCCCTGTCGTCACTCTCCCTGTCGTCACTCTCCCTGTCGTCACTCTCTCTGTCACTCTCTCCCTGTCGTCACTCTCTCCGTCACTCTCTCCCTGTCGTCACTCTCTCCGTCACTCTCTCCCTGTCGTCACTCTCTCCGTCACTCTCTACCTGTCGTCACTCTCTCCGTCACTCTCTCCCTGTGGTCACTCTCTCCGTCACTCTCCCTGTCGTCACTCTCGCCACTCTTCCTGTCGTCACTCTCGTCACTCTCCCTGTCGTCACTCTCGTCACTCTCCCTGTCGTCAATCTCGTCACTCTCCCTGTCGTCACTCTCGTCACTCTGCCTGTCGTCACTCTGCCTGTCGTCACTCTCCCTCTGTCGTCATTCTCCCTCTGTCGTCACTCTGCCTGTCGTCACTCTGCTTGTCGTCACTCTCCCTGTCGTCACTCTCCCTCTGTCGTCACTCTCTCTCCCCGTCTCTCCCCCTGCCTCTCTCCCTGTCATCACTGTCTCTCGCTGTCGTCACTCTCTCCCTGTCGTCACTCTCTCCCTGTCGTCACTGTCGCCACTCTCTCCCTGTCGTCACTCTCTCCCTGACGTCGCTGTCGTCACTCTCTCCCTGTCGTCACTGTCGTCACTCTCTCCCTGTCGTCACTGTCGTCACTCTCTCCCTGTCGTCCCTGTCGTCACTCTCTCCCTGTCGTCACTCTCTCCCTGTCGTCACTCTCTCCCTGTCGTCACTCTCGCTGTCGTCACTCTCTCCCTGTCATCACTGTCGTCACTCTCTCCCTGTCGTCACTCTCTCCCTGACGTCACTGTCGTCACTCTCTCCCTGTCGTCACTGTCGTCACTCTCTCCCTGTCGTCCCTGTCGTCACTCTCTCCCTGTCGTCCCTGTCGTCACTCTCTCCCTGTCATCACTCTCTCCCTGTCGTCCCTGTCGTCACTCTCTCCCTTTCGTCACTGTCGTCACTCTCTCCCTGTCGTCCCTGTCGTCACTCTCTCTCTGTCGTCACTGTCGTCACTCTCTCCCTGTCGTCACTGTCGTCACTCTCTCCCTGTCGTCACTGTCGTCACTCTCTCCCTGTCGTCACTGTCGTCACTCTCTCCCTGTCGTCACTGTCGTCACTCTCTCCCTGTCGTCACTGTTGTCACTCTCTCCCTGTCGTCACTTTCTCCCTGTCGTCACTCTCTCCCTGTCGTCGCTGTCGTCACTCTCTCCCTGACGTCACTGTCGTCACTCTCTCTCCCTGTCGTCACTGTCGTCACTCTCTCCCTGTCGTCACTCTCTCCCTGTCGTCACTGTCGTCACTCTCTCCCTGTCGTCACTCTCTCCCTGTCGTCACTCTGGCTGTCCCTGCTGTCACAATTTCTGCTGATTCGGTGTGCTACAATGTGAGTTTCGGCTCATTCTGTGTGCTACAAGGTGAGTTTCGGCTCATTCAGTGTGGTACAATGTGAATTTCGGCTCATTCAGTGTGCTACAATGTGAATTTCGGCTCATTCTGTGTGCTACAATGTGAGTTTCGGCTCATTCAGTGTGGTACAATGTGAATTTCGGCTCATTCAGTGTGGTACAATGTGAATTTCGGCTCATTCAGTGTGCTACAATGTGAATTTAAGCTCATTCAGTGTGCTGCAATGTGAATTTCGGCTCATTCAGTGTGCTACAATGTGAATTTCGGCTCATTCTGTGTGCTACAAGGTGAATTTTGGCTCATTCAGTGTGCTACAATGTGAATTTCGGCTCATTCAGTGTGCTACAATGTGAATTTAAGCTCATTCAGTGTGCTACAATGTGAATTTCGGCTCATTCAGTGTGCTACAATGTGAATTTCGGCTCATTCAGTGTGGTACAATGTGAATTTAAGCTCATTCAGTGTGCTATAATGTGAATTTCGGCTCATTCAGTGTGGTACAATGTGAATTTAAGCTCATTCAGTGTGCTACAATGTGAATTTAAGCTCATTCAGTGTGCTACAATGTGAATTTCGGCTCATTCAGTGTGCTACAATGTGAATTTAAGCTCATTCAGTGTGCTACAATGTGAGTTTCGGCTCATTCAGTGTGGTACAATGTGAATTTAAGCTCATTCAGTGTGCTACAATGTGAATTTCGGCTCATTCTGTGTGCTACAATGTGAGTTTCGGCTCATTCAGTGTGGTACAATGTGAATTTCGGCTCATTCAGTGTGGTACAATGTGAATTTCGGCTCATTCAGTGTGCTACAATGTGAATTTAAGCTCATTCAGTGTGCTACAATGTGAATTTCGGCTCATTCAGTGTGCTACAATGTGAATTTCGGCTCATTCTGTGTGCTACAAGGTGAATTTTGGCTCATTCAGTGTGCTACAATGTGAATTTCGGCTCATTCAGTGTGCTACAATGTGAATTTAAGCTCATTCAGTGTGCTACAATGTGAATTTCGGCTCATTCAGTGTGCTACAATGTGAATTTCTGCTCATTCAGTGTGCTACAATGTGAATTTAAGCTCATTCAGTGTGCTATAATGTGAATTTCGGCTCATTCAGTGTGGTACAATGTGAATTTAAGCTCATTCAGTGTGCTACAATGTGAATTTAAGCTCATTCAGTGTGCTACAATGTGAATTTCGGCTCATTCAGTGTGCTACAATGTGAATTTAAGCTCATTCAGTGTGCTACAATGTGAGTTTCGGCTCATTCAGTGTGGTACAATGTGAATTTAAGCTCATTCAGTGTGCTACAATGTGAATTTCGGCTCATTCTGTGTGCTACAAGGTGAATTTTGGCTCATTCAGTGTGCTATAATGTGAAAGGGGCACCAGTACTGGACAGTATAAGGGGTTCTACTACATGGGACACGCCCCCTATTGGGTGACCACGCCCCTTTCGAGTGGCCACGCCCCTTTTCTGAAGCGTAATTACATCCTTGACTTTTGCATACCCCCACTTCAAAATTTCCACTTCGACCACTGATTATAGATCATGAACCACTGAGGCTTCGCGGAGGTGACAGATCACGTAGATTATTACAAATAGAATCCAGGTGGATTCATGAGTTACAAACTCTTGTGCCCCGTGATCTCAATGAATCTCTGGGACTACATTGTTTCCTTTAGGTGCCTTTCAGTTGTAACATCAGTTTGCAATTTATGCCTTGGTTATTTGCTGTGATTTTATTATCATCCTCTCCTGTAATCTGTCAGCAATGCTTGGTAGCAGTTTCCATGTTTCCAATAGCTCCAGTATGTTTTTAATAGTATATGTATTATTGCACTATGTTTGTATGTTTCGTTTCACGGATCGGTGTTCTACTGATCTTGTCTAAAACTGTGGAGTCTTTTGCTTACAGTTGCCCCGGTTACGCGTCGAGCGGGGATGACATCATTTGTGGGCGTCTGCACTCGCGTCCCGCACCAGAGCTGTTTGACACGCTGTGGTGAGCTTATACAAGGTATGTTTTATACTGTCTTTGTTATCCTGATGAAGAAGTAATACACTTTGAAACGTTGCTTTATCCTGCTTGTTGCATGTCATCATTTCTGAGTGCCGCCCGTCCGTTTGCTATATATATATTATTGTTATTATTATTATTATTATTATTTTTTTTGGGGGGGGGGGGTTATGATAAATCTATTTTCCACTAATATTTTTTTATTGTCCCATGCTTCCTCTGTGTCTCTTTGGGCTCTTGTCCCCCAGGTCTCCACAGTCACATTCCATCTGTCTCTATAGAACATCCTCATTACCCCCTTTCTATTTCCACATCCTGCTTACTCTGACTCTCTCATGTCCAACTGTCTCTTTCCACATCATCATTCCTCTGTCTCTCTGCCTAATACTGTACCTCGCTCCTGTCTCTCTCTACATAATCATACGGTCATACCTCTATGTCTCCCTCTGGTCTATTCCCCTCTTCTGTCTCACTCTACCCTAACCCAACCCTCCTCTCTCTCTCTGGCCTAACCCCCCTACTCCTGTCTCTATCTCTCTGGTATCATTTTCCCCTCTCTCTTGTCTATTCCCAACCCCCTCCACACCACCTCCTCTCTTTTTTTGGCCTAATTCTCCTCCCCCTCCTATGTCTCTAACCTAATCCCTCCCCCTTCCTGTTTCACTCTTTCCTTTTCCTACTCCCCTCCTTTCTTGCTATAGCCTAGTCCGTCCCCTCCTCTTGCCTTTCTTTGGCCTAACCCAGCACCCTCCCCCATCTCTAACCTTCCCACACCTCCTCCTCATCCTGTCTTTCACTGGCCTTATCTCTGACCACTGGTAATAGAAATCCCTGCAGCTGCCGGTGACATCTACATCATCTGCGCCGGAGGAAGTGAGAGGTCACCAGTGCATCTGCCTTGCTCTCTCTGACTGGACTAATCCCACCCCTCTCCACCTGTCTCTTTCTGGCGTTATCCCCTCCACATGTCTCTCTCTGGCCTAATAACCCCACTTCCCTTCACTCCTCATATCTCTCTCTGTCCTAATCTCCCTCCCCCTTCGTCATGTCTCTCTCTGTCATAATCCCGCCTCTCTCTTGTAAGCAGTAATCCCACCTTCTCCTTTCTCACTCTGGTCTATTCCTTCCCCCCTCCTCCCTCATATCTCTCTGGCCTCTCCCTCCCATTCTTCCTCTCTCTGGCCTAACCTCCCCATAATGTGTCTCTCTGGTCTAACCTCCCTGTTTCTCTATGGCCTAACCCTCCCATCATGTCTCTCTGGCCTATTGTTCCCCCACTCCTGTGTCTCTCTGGCCTAACCCTCCAATCCTGTCTCTCTCCATCATCATCATTCCTCTGTCTCTCTAATACACTGCTCCTGTCTCTTCACATCTGTATTCCTCTATGTCTCTTTATGACCTAACCCCCTCCTGTCTCTTTCTGGTCAGACTCCCTCCCTCTGTTTATCTCCATACCCTCCAACATTTTACACATAAAAATCGGTACAAATTAGAAAAAGGGGCGTGGCCATGGGTAAAAGGGGCATGGCCACACCCTTTTCTTCCCTCTGTTTATCTCTATCCTATTCCCATGTCTCTCTCTGTCTGATCCGCCCCTCCTCCTCCTCTAAGTACATACTGTGCTGCTATAACGCAGTTGGATTTAGAGGCAATTGTTTTCATTAACGAGGTAGTTTTACATTGAAGTCAAGCTGGGACAGATTCCACCAGGAAGGAGACTGTCCCAGCGATGACCGGTAAGCGCTTTCTTCTCCCCGTCCTCCAGGCTGATTTCTCATCCTCAGTCTCGTCTGCATGCTTGTCATCCCCACGCTCCTCCTGCATCCTGCCCAAACAGCAGCCATGAGATGTACTCCGGAGAGGGTGTGTGCACTACAGGTGGAAAGCTGGGTGTGCGGACATCCTGTGACTGCAAGAGTGACCAGCCTGCCTACCAGTGATCTGCATCCCAAGTAAGTGAAGTAAGTGGCCGCTGATAGCTTTGCCCATTTAATGTGGTATCAGGCTGTGTATCCAGGGCCGGTTCTAGACTTTGTGGAGCCCAGGGCTGTGTATTACAAATTGCCCCACTACCACTCACCCTGCACCTCCACCCGGCACACAGTGCTCTTCTACAGTACCTCTCACTCTGCACCCCCTCCCCGCACACACTGCTCTCCAACACTACCCCTCACCCTGCATACACTGCTCTCTTACACTACCTCTCACTCTGCACCTGCACACTACCCTTACTTCCTCCCCACACACACGCTGCTCTCCCTACACTACCCCTCATACTGCACCCCCTCCTCCCGCACACACTACTCTTCCTTGCGAGACCACTCCTCTTTTTGTGCGCTGTCCCTATAGAAAGCCTATCCCACCAATGTGCGCCAAAATCTATTCTTGCTTACCAAATAAATTAAGATCGGCCGGCCCTGATCACTTTGACCATAAATTAATTGATTTGGTTCTGGACCACCAACCCACGGCACCCCAGGCACACTGGATTAGCCCTAAAAATCATCATTATATGCTGGTTTATTTTGTTATTGAATTACACCAGTGGCCAGCAACCTTTTATCTGTATACTGGCCTCCATCCAGTTACACACAGTGTGATTCTCTCTCTATCTCTCTCTCTCTCTCTCTGTATATATATGTGTGTGTAATATATTTCATTATTTCTTGTTTAATAATGGATTCATATTGGGACCAAAGATCAAGTTAATATATATTTTTAATTATAGAAATATGAAATACATTTGAAACCACATCACTAACTAGACATTTTGGAGACTATATTAACTATTTGAAGGACCACCTTTGACCACAACACAAAAGAAGTTTGCCTGCTTCTACTTTAAAATAAAAACCTATGGTGGTCATTCCGAGTTGTTCGCTCAGTATTTTTCGCATCGATTTTCCGCTTATTGCGCATGCGCAATGTCCGCAGTGCGACTGCGCCAAGTAAATTTGCTATGCAGTTAGGTATTTTACTCACGGCTTTTTCATCGTTCTGGTGATCGTAATGTGATTGACAGGAAGTGGGTGTTACTGGGCGGAAACTGGCCGTTTTATGGGTGTGTGCGAAAAAACGCTACCGTTTCTGGGAAAAACGCGGGAGTGGCTGGAGAAACGGAGGAGTGTCTGGGCGAACGCTGGGTGTGTTTATAACGTCAAACCAGGAACGACAAGCACTGAACTGATCGCAGATGCAGAGTAAGTCTGGAGCTACTCGGAAACTGTTAAGAGAGGTCTAATCGCAATATTGCGAATCCGTCGGTCGCAATTTTAAGAAGCTAAGATTCACTCCCAGTAGGCGGCGACTTAGCGTGTGCAAATCTGCTAAAAGCAGCTTGCGAGCGAACAACTCGGAATGAGGGCCTATATTAGAGAACATCTTTATATAACTATATACACAAAATCTTTTTTATTATATTTTCTCTGACGTCCTAGTTGATGCTGGGACTCCGTCAGGACCATGGGGATT
Organism: Pseudophryne corroboree; assembly: GCF_028390025.1. Classification (NCBI taxonomy): domain Eukaryota; kingdom Metazoa; phylum Chordata; class Amphibia; order Anura; family Myobatrachidae; genus Pseudophryne; species Pseudophryne corroboree. Next base: position 298,112,905 of record NC_086454.1, on the reverse strand, counting down.
AGCGGCTCCGCAGGAGACAGGGCACAAAAATAAAAGCTTTAGGACTAGGTGGTGTGCACTGGCTCCTCCCCCTATGACCCTCCTCCAAGCCTCAGTTAGGTTTTTGTGCCCGTCCGAGCAGGGTGCAATCTAGGTGGCTCTCCTAAAGAGCTGCTTAGAAAAAGTTATTAGGTTTTTTATTTTCAGTGAGTCCTGCTGGCAACAGGCTCACTGCAACGAGGGACTTAGGGGAGAAGAAGTGAACTCACCTGCGTGCAGGATGGATTGGCTTCTTAGGCTACTGGACACCATTAGCTCCAGAGGGATCGAACACAGGCCCAGCCATGGAGTCCGGTCCCGGAGCCGCGCCGCCGACCCCCTTGCAGATGCCGAAAGGTGAAGAGGTCCAGAAACCGGCGGCAGAAGACTTTTCAGTCTTCATGAGGTAGCGCACAGCACTGCAGCTGTGCGCCATTGTTGTCAGCACACTTCACACCAGCGGTCACTGAGGGTGCAGGGCGCTAGGGGGGGGCGCCCTGGGCAGCAATGATAATACCTTGTTCTGGCTAAAAATACATCACATATAGCCCCTGGGGCTATATGGATGTATTTAACCCCTGCCAGGTCTCACAAACACCGGGAGAAGAGCCCGCCGAAATAGGGGGCGGGGCCTATCTCCTCAGCACACAGCGCCATTTTCCTGCACAGCTCCGCTGCGAGGAAGGCTCCCAGGACTCTCCCCTGCACTGCACTACAGAAACAGGGTAAAAAAACAGAGAGGGGGGGCACTTTTTTGGCGATATTGATATATTAAGCTGCTATAAAGGAAACAACACTTCTGTAGGGTTGTTCCTATATATTTATAGCGCTTGGGTGTGTGCTGGCAAACTCTCCCTCTGTTTTCCCAAAGGGCTAGTGGGGTCCTGTCTTCGATAAGAGCATTCCCTGTGTGTCTGCTGTGTGTCGGTACGTGTGTGTCGACATGTATGAGGACGATGTTGGTGTGGAGGCGGAGCAATTGCCGGTAATGGTGATGTCACCCCCTAGGGAGTCGACACTGGAATGGATGGCTTTGTTTATGGAACTACGTGATAATGTCAGCACGTTACAAAAATCAGTTGACGACATGAGACGGCCGGCAAACCAGTTAGTACCTGTCCAGGCGTCTCAGACACCGTCAGGGGCTGTAAAACGCCCTTTACCTCAGTCGGTCGACACAGACCCAGACACGGACACCGAATCTAGTGTCGACGGTGAAGAAACAAACGTATTTTCCAGTAGGGCCACACGTTATATGATCACGGCAATGAAGGAGGCTTTGCATATCTCTGATACTGCAAGTACCACAAAAAGGGGTATTATGTGGGGTGTGAAAAAACTACCTGTAGTTTTTCCTGAATCAGAGGAATTGAATGAAGTGTGTGATGAAGCGTGGGTTAACCCCGATAGAAAACTGCTAATTTCAAAGAAGTTATTGGCATTATATCCTTTCCCGCCAGAGGTTAGGGCGCGCTGGGAAACACCCCCTAGGGTGGATAAGGCACTCACACGCTTATCAAAACAAGTGGCGTTACCGTCTCCTGAAACGGCCGCCCTCAAGGATCCAGCTGATAGGAGGCTGGAAACTACCCTGAAAAGTATATACACTCATACTGGTGTTATACTGCGACCAGCCATCGCCTCTGCATGGATGTGCAGTGCTGGGGTGGTTTGGTCGGATTCCCTGACTGAAAATATTGATACCCTGGATAGGGACAGTATTTTATTGACTATAGAGCAATTAAAGGATGCTTTTCTTTATATGCGAGATGCTCAGAGGGATATTTGCACTCTGGCATCGAGAGTAAGTGCGATGTCCATATCTGCCAGAAGAAGTTTATGGACGCGACAGTGGTCAGGTGATGCGGATTCCAAACGGCATATGGAAGTATTGCCGTATAAAGGGGAGGAATTATTTGGGGTCGGTCTATCGGATTTGGTGGCCACGGCAACAGCCGGGAAATCCACCTTTTTACCTCAGGTCCCCTCCCAACAGAAAAAGACACCGTCTTTTCAGCCGCAGTCCTTTCGTTCCTATAAGAACAAGCGGGCAAAAGGACAGTCATATCTGCCCCGAGGCAAAGGAAAGGGTAAGAGAGTGCACCAAGCAGCTCCCTCCCAGGAGCAGAAGCCCTCCCCGGCTTCTGCAAAGCCCTCAGCATGACGTTCTCGCCGGTTCCTAAAGTCTGCTCTGCCAACGTCTCCCTCAGACAGGGCGACGGTATTGGAAGCCATTCACAAGCTGTATTCTCAGCAGGTGATAGTCAAGGTACCCCTCCTACAACAGGGAAAGGGGTATTATTCCACACTATTTGTGGTACCGAAGCCGGACGGTTCGGTAAGACCTATTCTAAATCTGAAATCTTTGAACCTGTACATACAAAAATTCAAGTTCAAGATGGAGTCACTCAGAGCAGTGATAGCGAATCTGGAAGAAGGGGACTTTATGGTGTCCCTGGACATCAAGGATGCTTACCTGCATGTCCCAATTTGCCCTTCACATCAAGGGTACTTCAGGTTCGTGGTGCAAAACTGTCATTATCAGTTTCAGACGCTGCCATTTGGATTGTCCACGGCACCTCGGGTCTTTACCAAGGTAATGGCCGAAATGATGTTTCTTCTGCGAAGAAAAGGCGTATTAATTATCCCTTACTTGGACGATCTCCTGATAAGGGCAAGGTCCAGAGAACAGCTGGGGGACGTAGTAGCACTAACCCAAGTAGTGCTGCAACAGCACGGGTGGATTCTGAATTTTCCAAAATCTCAATTGACCCCGACGACACGTCTGCTGTTCCTGGGAATGATTCTGGACACGGTTCAGAAAAAGGTGTTTCTTCCGGAGGAGAAAGCCAGGGAGTTATCCGAACTTGTCAGGAACCTCCTAAAACCAGGAAAAGTGTCTGTGCATCAATGCACAAGAGTCCTGGGAAAAATGGTGGCTTCTTACGAAGCGATTCCATTCGGCAGATTCCACGCACAAACTTTTCAGTGGGATCTGCTGGACAAATGGTCCGGATCGCATCTGCAGATGCATCAGCGGATAACTTTGTCTCCACGGACAAGGGTGTCTCTTCTGTGGTGGTTGCAGAGTGCTCATCTGTTAGAGGGCCGCAGATTCGACATACAGGACTGGGTCCTGGTGACCACGGATGCCAGTCTGAGAGGCTGGGGAGCGGTCACACAGGGAAGAAACTTCCAGGGAGTGTGGTCAAGCCTGGAGATGTCTCTTCACATAAATATACTGGAGCTAAGAGCGATTTACAATGCTCTAAGCCTGGCAAAACCCCTGCTTCAGGGTCAGCCGGTGTTGATCCAGTCGGACAACATCACGGCAGTCGCCCACGTAAACAGACAGGGCGGCACAAGAAGCAGGAGGGCAATGGCAGAAGCTGCAAGGATTCTTCGCTGGGCGGAAGATCATGTGATAGCACTGTCAGCAGTGTTCATTCCGGGAGTGGACAACTGGGAAGCGGACTTCCTCAGCAGACACGATCTACACCCGGGAGAGTGGGGACTTCATCCAGAAGTCTTCCACATGATTGTGAACCGTTGGGAAAAACCAAAGGTGGATATGATGGCGTCCCGCCTCAACAAAAAACTGGACAGGTATTGCGCCAGGTCAAGAGACCCTCAGGCAATAGCTGTGGACGCTCTGGTAACACCGTGGGTGTTCCAGTCAGTGTATGTGTTTCCTCCTCTGCCTCTCATACCAAAAGTACTGAGAATTATACGGCAAAGGGGAGTAAGAACGATACTCGTGGCTCCGGATTGGCCAAGAAGAACTTGGTACCCGGAACTTCAGGAGATGCTCACGGAAGATCCGTGGCCTCTACCTCTAAGACGGGACCTGCTTCAGCAGGGACCGTGTCTATTCCAAGACTTACCGCGGCTGCGTTTGACGGCATGGCGGTTGAACGCCGAATTCTAAGGGAAAAAGGCATTCCGGAAGAGGTCATCCCTACCCTGGTAAAAGCCAGGAAGGAGGTGACTGCACAACATTATCACCGCATTTGGAGAAAATATGTTGCGTGGTGTGAGGCCAGGAAGGCCCCGACGGAGGAATTTCAACTGGGTCGATTCCTACATTTCCTGCAAACAGGATTGTCTATGGGCCTCAAATTAGGGTCCATTAAGGTTCAAATTTCGGCCCTGTCGATTTTCTTCCAGAAAGAATTGGCTTCAGTTCCTGAAGTCCAGACTTTTGTAAAAGGAGTACTACATATACAGCCCCCGGTTGTGCCCCCAGTGGCTCCGTGGGATCTTAATGTAGTTTTGGATTTTCTCAAATCCCATTGGTTTGAGCCACTCAAATCGGTGGATTTGAAATATCTTACATGGAAAGTAACCATGTCACTGGCCCTGGCTTCAGCCAGGAGAGTGTCAGAATTGGCGGCTTTATCGTATAAAAGCCCATATCTGATTTTCCATTCGGACAGGGCAGAACTGCGGACGCGTCCTCAGTTTCTGCCTAAGGTGGTTTCAGCGTTTCACCTGAACCAGCCTATTGTGGTGCCTGCGGCTACTAGCGATTTGGAGGATTCCAAGTTGCTGGACGTTGTCAGGGCATTGAAAATATATATTTCAAGGACGGCTGGAGTCAGAAAATCTGACTCGCTGTTTATACTGTATGCACCCAACAAGCTGGGTGCTCCTGCTTCTAAGCAGACGATTGCTCGTTGGATTTGTAGCACAATTCAACTTGCACATTCTGTGGCAGGCCTGCCACAGCCTAAATCTATCAAGGCCCATTCCACAAGGAAGGTGGGCTCATCTTGGGCGGCTGCCCGAGGGGTCTCGGCATTACAACTCTGCCGAGCAGCTACGTGGTCGGGGGAGAACACGTTTGTAAAATTCTACAAATTTGATACCCTGGCTAAAGAGGACCTGGAGTTCTCTCATTCGGTGCTGCAGAGTCATCCGCACTCTCCCGCCCGTTTGGGAGCTTTGGTATAATCCCCATGGTCCTGACGGAGTCCCAGCATCCACTAGGACGTCAGAGAAAATAAGATTTTACTTACCGATAAATCTATTTCTCGTAGTCCGTAGTGGATGCTGGGCGCCCATCCCAAGTGCGGATTGTCTGCAATACTTGTACATAGTTATTGTTACAAAAAAATCGGGTTGTTATTGTTGTGAGCCGTCTGTTCAGAGGCTCCTACGTTTGTCATACTGTTAACTGGGTTCAGATCACAAGTTGTACGGTGTGATTGGTGTGGCTGGTATGAGTCTTACCCGGGATTCAAAATCCTTCCTTATTGTGTACGCTCGTCCGGGCACAGTATCCTAACTGAGGCTTGGAGGAGGGTCATAGGGGGAGGAGCCAGTGCACACCACCTAGTCCTAAAGCTTTTATTTTTGTGCCCTGTCTCCTGCGGAGCCGCTAATCCCCATGGTCCTGACGGAGTCCCAGCATCCACTACGGACTACGAGAAATAGATTTATCGGTAAGTAAAATCTTATTTTCTTTCGTAAATGTTAATCTGTTGTGTTCTTTTCTTTCTGCTGGTGATTGAACCTGATGTGACATGCGTTGGAATAGTCCCATTCCAAGGGGGTCATTCCGAGTTGATTGCTCGCTAGCAGTTTTTAGCAGCCGTGCAAACGCTATGCCGCCTCCCACTGGGAGTGTATTCCAGCTTAGCAGAAGTGCGAACGAAAGGATCGCAGAGCTGTTACAAAATATATTTCTGCAGTTTCAGAGTAGCTTCAGACCTACTCAGCGCTTGCGATCACTTCAGACTATTCAGTTCCTGTTTTGACGTCACAAACACGCCCTGCATTCGCCCAGCCACACGTGTGTTTTTCCTGGCACGCCTGCATTTTTCCGAACACTCCCTGAAAACGGTCAGTTGACACCCTGAAACGCCTCCTTCACGTCAATCACTCTGCGGTCAGCAGTGCGACTTTTAAAAGCTTCGCTAGACCCTGTGTGAAACTACATCAGCCATTGTAAAAGTACATCGTGCGTGCGCATTGCGCCGCATACGCATGCGCAGAAGTGCCTTTTTTTGCCTGATCGCTGCACAGCGACCGAAAGCAGCTAGCGATCAACTCGGAATGACCCCCGAAGTTTGGAGGAGTGAATATTGTGGTGAACTGCGCTGGTATTGCGGTGGCTGTAAGAACATTGCGGTGGCTATAAGAGTCTATAACAAAGGCAAGCAGGCCGCACAGTTTGGAGGATTTCCAGAGGGTTATAAATGTAGGCTTAGATCACGTAGTTCTGGAACTTGATGTTTTTTCTGTTGGTTGTTATAAATAATAGTATTTCTCTAACGTCCTAGTGGATGCTGGGAACTCCGTAAGGACCATGGGGAATAGCGGGCTCCGAAGGAGGCTGGGCACTCTAGAAAGATTTATGACTACCTGGTGTGCACTGGCTCCTCCCACTATGACCCTCCTCCAAGCCTCAGTTAGATCTTGTGCCCGGCCGAGGTTGGATGCACACTAGGGGCTCTCCTGAGCCTCTAGAAAGAAAGTATAGAATTAGGTTTTTTATTTTCAGTGAGACCTGCTGGCAACAGGCTCACTGCAGCGAGGGACGGACTAAGGGGAGAAGAAGCGAACTCGCCTGCTTGCAGCCGGATTGGGCTTCTTAGGCTACTGGACACCATTAGCTCCAGAGGGATCGACCGCAGCCCAGTCCTTGGTGTTCGGTCCCGAAACCGCGCCGCCGTCCCCCTTACAGAGCCAGAAGCAAGAAGAGGTCCGGAAAATCGGCGGCAGAAGACATCAGTCTTCACCAAGGTAGCGCACAGCACTGCAGCTGTGCGCCATTGCTCCTCATACACACCTCACACTGCAGTCACTGAGGGTGCAGGGCGCTGGGGGGGGGCGCCCTGAGCAGCAATAAAAACACCTTGGCTGGCAAACATACATCACATATCACCCCCAGGGCTATATGGATGTATTTTAACCCCTGCCAGAATCCATAAAAATGCGGGAGAATAGGCCGCGGAAAAGGGGCGGAGCTATCTCCCTCAGACACACTGGCGCCATTTTCTCTTCACAGTGCAACTGGAAGAAAGCTCCCCAGGCTCTCCCCTGTAGTTTTCAGGCTCAAAGGGTTAAAAAGAGAGGGGGGGCACTAAATTTAGGCGCAATATTGTATATACAAGCAGCTATGGGGGAAAATTCACTCAGTTATAGTGTTAATCCCCACATTATATAGCGCTCTGGTGTGTGCTGGCATACTCTCTCTCTGTCTCCCCAAAGGGCTTTGTGGGTCCTGTCCTCAGTCAGAGCATTCCCTGTGTGTGTGCGGTGTGTCGGTACAGCTGTGTCGACATGTTTGAGGAGGAGGCTTATATAGTGACGGAGCAGATGCCGATAAATGTGATGTCGTCCCCTGTGGGGCCGACACCAGAGTGGATGGTTAGGTAAAAGGTATTAACCGACAGTGTCAACTCCTTACATAAAAGGGTGGATGACGTAACAGCTGTGGGACAGCCGGCTTCTCAGCCCGTGCCTGCCCAGGCGTCTCAAAGGCCATCAGGGGCTCAAAAACGCCCGCTCATTCAGATGGCAGACACAGATGTCTGACTCCAGTGTCGACAAGGTTGAGAAATATACACAATCCACTAGGAACATCCGTGACTTGATCCCGGCAATAAAAAATGTGTTACACATTTCTGACATTAACCTCTAAAAATGGGTTTTTATGTTTGGGGAGAAAAAGCAGGCAGTGTTTTGTTCCCCCATCAGATGAATGAATGAAGTGTGTGAAAAGCGTGGGTTCCCCCTGATAAGACACTGGTAATTTCTAAAAAGTTACTGATGGCGTACCTTTTCCCGCCAGAGGATAAGTTACGCTGGGAGATATCCCCTAAGGTGGATAAGGCGCTCACACGGTTGTCAAAATAGGTTTGGCACTGCCGTTTTAGGAACGGCCACTTTGAAGGTACCTGTTGATAAAAAGCAGGAGGCTATCCTGAAGTCTGTATTTACACACTCAGGTACTAGACTGAAACCTGCAGAGCGTGCTGCTGCAGCGTGGTCGGTGACCCTGTCAAACATACTAGTTTGCTAACATGAGAACATATTAAAGACGTCGTCTTATATATGAGGGATGCACAGATGGATATTTTGCCGGCTGGCATCCAGAATGAATGTAATGTCCATTCTGTCAGGAGGGTATTAGAGACCGGTCACTGGACAGGTGATGCTGCCCTTAAAAGGCGCATAGAGATTCTGCCTTATAAGGGTGAGGAATTATTTGGGGATGGTCTCTGGGACCTCGTATCCGCAGCAACAGCTGGGAAGAAATATTTTTACCTCAATTTTCCTCACAGACTAAGAAAGCACTGTATTATCAGGTACAGTCCTTTCGGCTTCAGAAAAGCAAGCGGGTCAAAGGCGCTTCCTTTCTGTACATAGACAAGGGAAGAGGGAAAAAGCTGCACCAGTCAGCCTGTTCCCAGAATCATAATTCTTCTCTCGCTTCCTCTGAGTCCACAGCATGACACGGGGGCTCCACAGGTGTAGCCAGGTACGGTGGGGGGCCGTCTTAAAAATTTCAGCGATCAGTGGGCTCGCTCACAGGTGGATCCCTGTTTTATTCAAGTAGTATTTCAGGGGTACAAGCTGGAATTCGATATGTCTTCCCCCCGCCGTTTCCTCAAATATGCCTTGCCGACAACTCCCTCAGGTAGGGAGGCTGTGCTAGAGGCAATTAATAAGCTGTATTCCCAGCAGGTAATACTTAAGGTGCCCCTACTCCAACAAGGACGGGGTTACTATTCCACACGGTTTTGGGGTACCGAAACCGCATGGTTCGGTGTGACCCTTTTTTATATTTAAAATCCTTGAACACATACATAAAAAATTCAAGTTCAAGATGGAATCGCTCAGGGCGGTTATTGCAAGCCTGGACGAGGGGGATTACATGGTATCCCGGGACATCAAGGATGCTTACCTGCATGTCCCTATTTACTATCCTCGCCAGGAGAACCTCAGATTGTGGTACAGGATTACCATTACCAAGTCCAGACTCTGCCGTTTGGACTGTACATGGCACCGAGGGTGTTACCATGGTAATGGCCGGAATGAGGATACTCCTTCGAAAAGGGGAGTTTTTAATTATCCCGTACTTGGACAATCTCCTTATAAGGGCGAGGTCCAAGGAGCAGTTGCTAGTCGGGGTAGCACTATTTTGGAAAGTGCTACAACAGCACAGTTGGATTCTAAACAGTCCAGAGTCACAGCTGGTTCCTACGACACGTCTACTGTTCCTGGGGATGGCTCTGGACACAGACCAGAAATAAGTGTTTCTCCAGGAGGAGAAAGCCAAGGAGCTGTCATCTCTAGTCAGAGACCTCCTGAAGCCAAAACAGTTATCGGTGCATCATTGCACGCGAGTCCTGGGAAAAATGATAGCTTCCTACGAAGCAATCCCATTCGGCAGGTTCCATGCAAGAACTTTTCAGGGGGACCTGTTAGACAAGTGGTCCGGGTCGCATCTTCAGATGCATTAGGCTGATAACCCTGTCTCCAAGGACCAGGGTATCTCTACTGTAGTGGCTGCAGAGTGCCCATCTTCAAGAGGGACGCAGGTTCGACATACAGGACTAGGTCCTAGTGACCATGGATGCCAGCCTTTGAGGCTGGGGGGCAGTCACACAGGGAAGAACCTTCCAGGGACTTTGGTCAAGTCAGGTGACTTCCCTACATAAATATTCTGGAACAGAGGGCCATTTACAATGCCCTGAGTCAGGCAAGGCCTCTGCTTCAAAACCAGCCGGTCCTGATCCAATCAGGCAACATCACGGCAGTCGCCCATGTAAACCAACAGGGCGGCACAAGAAGCAGGATGGCGATGGCAGAAGCCACAAGGATTCTCCGATGGGCGGAAAATCATGTGTTAGCACTGTCAGCAGTGTTCATTCCCGGAGTGGACAACTGGGAAGCAGACCTTCTCAGCAGACACGACTTCCACCCGAGAGTGTGGGGACTTCATCCAGAAGTCTTCCAAAGGATTGTACACCATTGGGAAAGGCCACAGGTGGACATGAAGGCGTCCCGCCTCAACATAAAGCTATAAAAGATATTGCGCCAGGTCAAGGGACCTTCAGGCGATAGCTGTGGACGCTCTGGTAACACCGTGGGTGTACCAGTCGGTTTATGTGTTCCCCCCTCTGCCTCTCATACCAAAGGTACTGAGAATAATAAGAAGGCGAGGAGTAAGAACGATACTCGTGGTTCCGGATTGGCCAAGAAGAGCCTGGTACCCAGAACTTCAAGAAACTATATATCAGAGGACCCATGGCCTCTGCCGCTCAGACAGGACCTGCTGCAGCAGGGGCCCTGTCTGTTCCAAGACTTACCGCGGCTACGTTTTGATGGCATGGCGGTTGAACGCCGGATCCTAAAGGAAAAGGGCATTCCGGAGGAAGTCATTCCTACGCTGATTCAAGCCAGGAACGATGTTACTGCAAAACATTATCACCGCATATGGCGGAAATATGTTGCTTGGTGTGAGGCCAAAAAGGCCCCAACAGAGGAATTTCAACTAGGTCGATTTCTGCATTTCCTACAAGCAGGAGTGTCTATGGGCCTAAAATTAGGCTCCATTAAGATACAGATCTCGGCTCTGTCGATTTTCTTCCAGAAAAAATTAGCTTCAGTACCTGAAGTTCAGACATTGTAAAAGGAGTGCTGCATATTCAGCCCCCAGTTGTGCCTCCAGTGGCACCTTGGGATCTCAACGTGGTGTTGAGTTTCTTAAAAATCACATTGGTTTGAACCACTAAAAACCGTGGATCTAAAATATCTCACGTTGAAAGTGGTCATGTTATTGGCCTTGGTTTCGGCCAGGCGTGTATCAGAATTGGCGGCTTTGTTATATAAAAGTCCTTATCTGATTTTCCATATGGATAGGGCAGAATTGAGGACTCGTCCCCAGTTTCTCCTTAAGGTGGTATCAGTTTTTCACTTGAACCAACCTATTGTGGTGCCTGCGGCTGCTAGGGACTTGGAGGATTCCAAGTTACTGGACGTAGTCAGGGCCTTGAAAAATTATGTTTCCAGGACGGCTAGAGTCAGGAAAATTGACTCGCTATTTATCCTGTATGCACCCAACAGGCTGGGTGCTCCTGCTTCTAAGCAGACTATCGCTCGCTGGATCTGTGACACGATTCAGCGGAAGCATTCTGCGGCTGGACTGCCGCATCCTAAATCAGTGAAAGCCCATTCCACAGGGAAGGTGGGCTCATCTTGGGCGGCTGCCCGAGGGGTCTCGGCTTTACAACTTTGCCGAGCTGTTACTTGGTCAGGGGCAAACACGTTTGCAAAATTCTACAAATTGGATACCCTGGCTGAGGAGGACCTTGAGTTCTCTCATTCGGTGCTGCAGAGTCATCCGCACTCTCCCGCCCGTTTGGGAGCTTTGGTATAATCCCCATGGTCCTTACGGAGTTCCCAGCATCCACTAGGACGTTAGAGAAAATAAGATTTTACTCACCGGTAAATCTATTTCTCGTAGTCCGTAGTGGATGCTGGGCGCCCATCCCAAGTGCGGATTGTCTGCAATACTTGTAAATAGTTATTGCTAACTAAAGGGTTATTATTGAGCCATCTTTTGAGAGGCTCAGTTGTTTTCATACTGTCAAACTGGATATAGTATCACGAGTTGTACGGTGTGATTGGTGTGGCTGGTATGAGTCTTACCCGGGATTCAAAATCCTTCCTTATTATGTCAGCTCGTACGGGCACAGTGTCCTAACTGAGGCTTGGAGGAGGGTCATAGTGGGAGGAGCCAGTGTACACCAGGTAGTCATAAATCTTTCTAGAGTGCCCAGCCTCCTTCGGAGCCCGCTATTCCCCATGGTCCTTACGGAGTTCCCAGCATCCACTACGGACTACGAGAAATAGATTTACCGGTGAGTAAAATCTTATTTAAAATCAGTATTTTGGAAGAATTTATACTTTTTTCTTTTGTCCTTTTTTAAATCGTGTGATTGGTGAATAGATAATATAAGCTGCGCCAAATGCTGGGGCTACTAGAGCGGGAACTCATATAATAAGTTGGCGACTAAAACAAGATGGATTTTCTCAGAAGTATAAAAGTTGTTGATTATATTTTTTGCTGGTCTCTTAGGGGAACATTGCCGGCACGTTTCACGTTAATAATCTAGCGACAGTAGAGATGGTGATGAATGGACCAGACACTCATAGACAGTAAGGAGTCCTAATTACCACAGCCTGGCATCACTGCCTGTGACGGACAGGTCAGGTTTTTCATGGAATGACCTAAACTTGTGGAGTATGAAAAATATGTATTGTCTAATATGTACGTGTTATTTACACTATGTTCTGGATACATTCCCCGTGCAGTAACTTGAGGGTCTGAGCCACACGTAAAGCGGTGGCAGTTCCAGCAATCAAAATTCTATGTAATTATCCACTTGTAGTCAGAGACCACTACATCTCTGTAACCTTACCCGTCCCCAGCCCTCCGCTTGTGGCAGCAGCCATAATCACTACCACCTGCATTTGCCCCAGCAACATCCTTGGTACGGGAGCTCCGACAGAATCAGATATCTCTGTGTATGCTCACCTCTAAATATCCTGCAGCTTTGTCTGTACAGAACACATAGCTTACCTGCAAACACCCCACTACCACCCAGTGATGCCATAGAGCCATAAATGAGCAGCAACCAAGATGCGCACCATTACAGCTGCCTGTAAGTGCTTTAGGTTGTGTATGCAGATGCATGCGCAGTTCACGAAGACTTGCAACATCCCTCTGCATTCAGAATTGCATACAACTTCCTAACCAGGCCCTGACTCTCTGCCATTATATAGTCTTATTATACTATGTACTGTAATATCAGTTATTATACCTTACTAGGTGCTTCATCGTGCCCTACGGGTGCTCTTCACACCGTCGCAAGGGGCTACGCCCCCTTAACCCTTGCATGCCTTTCTGGGGTTCAATATTTGTATTATATAAAGTATTACCTGCATTCCTTTGTTAGTGGTTAAATATTGCACAATGAAAGGGCGTGCAATGGTGAAGGAGGCGCAGCCCCTTGCGACGGCGTGAACAGCACCTGCAGGGCACGATGTACAGAATGTAGCGGGTGCGGGGGGGACTGCGGATGGTGTCTGTAGATGCTGCAGGTGGAGGAAGGGCAGAAGTGGGGGTGGGGCCCGGATGGGGAAGAGTCGGGAGGTGCTTCGGGTGGGGGAGGGGCAGAGGAGTGGGGGATGCAGATTGGGGAGGGGTTCCGGAGGCACTGCAGGTGGGGGAGGGGCAGGGGTGCCATGGGTGGGAGAGGGGCAGGTGTGGGGATGTTGTGGATGGGTGAAGGGTTCCCGAGGTGCTGTGGGATGGGAAGGGACAGGACTGCCGGGGGTGGGGTAGGGGTCCGCAGGCGCCATGGGTAGGGGAGGGGCATAGGAAAGGAGGTCCGGAGGTGCTGCTGGTGGTGGAGGGGCAGGTGCGGTGGTGCCATTGGTGGGGGAGGGGTGGGTGAGGGGGGGACCGCGAATGGAGGAGGGTGTCTGCAGATGCTGCGGGTGGAGGGCGGCAGGTGTGGGGGGAGACATATAAAGGGGGTGGATGGTGGAGGGGCGGAGGAGTGGGAGCCGCGGGTGGTGTAGGGGGTCTGGAGGCACAGCGTGTGGGGGAGGGGTGGAGTGCCGCATGTGGTGGAGGGGAAGGTGCGGAGGTGTGGTGCATTGGGGAGAGGTCTGGAGGCGCTGCGGGTACTGTACCTGCCAAAAAGTTAGTTGGAGGGTATGCAGTAACAGGGCCAGGACAGGGGTGACAGGGTCAGAACAGGGTTGACGGGGCCAGGACAGGGGTGACAGGGTCAGAAAAGGGGTGACGGGGCCAGGACAGGGGCGACGGGCCAGGACAGAAATGACAGGGACAGGATAGGGGTGACAGGCCAGGGTAGGGGTGGCAGGAACAGGACAGGGGTGACAGGGCCAGTATAGGGTTGACAGGGCAAGCACAGGGGTAACAGGGCCAGGAATGGGGGCAACAGGGCCAGCATAAGGGTAACAGGGCCAGCATAAGGGTAACAGGGCCAGCATAAGGGTGACAGGGCCAGGATAAGGGTGACAGGGCCAGGATAAGGGTGAAAGGGCCAGGATAAGGGTGGCAGGGCAAGGCCAGGGGTGACAGGGACATGACAGAACACAGGGCACGGGAGAGATTGGTATTAGGGACAAAACAGTGGTGACAGACAGATGTGTCTTACCGGAGTCACTGCTGCTGGCTGCTGCTGTTCCACTCCAACCTGTTGGGATCTGCTGCTGGTGGAGACTTGGCATGGCTGACTCTCTTAGGCTGGAGTCCTGCTTCCTCTGCCCGTCCGCATCCCTCCCCCCCTCTTCAGTCACACAGCGCGGACCTCGCGCGGCTGCCGGGCACTGTGGTAAGGGGAGACTGGGAGTGACTGGTTAGCCCCCAGGAGATGCTGCGGCTGGAGGAAGGAGGGGGTCGGAGCCTGCAAGCAGCTCGGACTTCTGCAGCGTTACCCGCCGGCTAAAGTGTGTGAAGGAGCTGGGCGCACCTCACTGTGGGTGGCAGCGCTGCAGCTAGCGGTGGGGTTGCCGGGGCTGGAGATAACAGAGGCAGTACGGAACCTGCACAGCGGCAGGTGCCCCACAAAACGGCAGCTAAGAAGCGTGGAGTGTGCCAGAAAGTGACGCTCCTCCGCGCCAGAGAGGGGGGTCAAGCACACAGTGAGCCGGTGCCCGTCTGTCTGTACGGCATACCCCCTCACACACCCCCATACCTCCCAAATGTCCCGATTTTCGCGGGACAGTCCCATTTTTGGGGGTCTGTCCCGCTGTCCCACCCGCCGATCACAGTGTCCCGCGGTAATGGGGGGGGTCAGTTGGAAAGCTCCTGTACTCGCTGTTCTGCTTAGCAGAGCAGCGGTGAATAGTGGAGACAGAGGGAGAGGGGGCATCAGGGGGTATGGATTAAGGGGGGGGTTCCAGCAGCAGAGCCGGACTAAGGGGGTGGGGGGGGCAGGGGGTACGTACCGTTGGCCCCACAGTTTTAGTGGGCCCCCCGGCTCGAGTAGCTCTATCCCAGCTCAGAAGCCCCCCCCCCCCAGCCGTCCTGCCAGCAACAGCAGCAGCATTGTGCTACAGTCAGCACACGCTGCTGCGTGTTGGCAGGTCTGTGGTGTTGCAGGGAGGCAGCAGTCTCCCTGCTTTCTTCTGCCTGTGCGGGTGTGTAGGGGGGAGCGACCACCCCCTCTGGATTTACCCCTAGCTGAGGGGCCAAAATTCCATTTAAAAAAAACAAACAAACGGAATTTGTGTAAGGGGGCGTGGCCTCGCGTACCACGATTAGGCCACGCCCCCAGCCCACAGCCGACACAGCAATGAGATAGGGCTCCCCTGTCACAAGTGCCCTGGGCCCCTCGGACTCATAATCAGCCCCTGGGGGCATGTCAGCAGCTCACAGAGCGCTGGGCATGCCCCCTCATTGACGAAAACGGGAGCCCTCCCGTGAAGCCACGCCCCCTTTTCGCAGAGTGTGTGTCCCTCCTTCTGCCTGAAGAAAGCTCCTGCAGAAAGCTGGGAGGTATGCACCCCTGCCTGTGCCATGCCCATACTATCTGCTTCTGCTCCTAGTCTTCTGTAGATTTGGCCAGATCTGTGACTCATTTGACTAACTCCGCCCAGTGTTGTGACTCCGCCCAGCATTAGCAAATGAATCACAAAGTCACAGATCTGGGCTATTATATACCTTATAAAGGGCCGATGTGTTACACAGCACTGTACAGTGAGAGGCTCATGATACCATAAGGTGGTAGTGTCCAGGGTCGAGGCACCAGCAATTTGGACCTGGAGAGACCCTTTCACACGGAGACCACACCCAAGTTGCCCCCGGCAATATCCCGGATTTTTCAGTCAATGTGAAAGCGGTATTTATGATTAAAAAGAACATGGGCCCTCATTCCGAGTTGTTCGCTCGCAAGCTGCTTTTAGCAGCATTGCACACGCTAAGCCGCCGCCTACTGGGAGTGAATCTTAGCTTCTTAAAATTGCGAACGAAAGATTCTCAAAATTGCGACTACACACCTCTTAGCAGTTTCTGAGTAGCTTCAGACTTACTCGGCATCTGCGATCAGTTCAGTGCTTGTCGTTCCTGGTTTGACGTCACAAACACACCCAGCGTTCGCCCAGACACTCCTCCGTTTCTTCAGCCACTCCCGCGTTTTTCCCAGAAACGGTAGCGTTTTTTCGCACACACCCATAAAACGGCCTGTTTCCGCCCAGAAACACCCACTTCCTGTCAATCACATTACGATCACCAGAACGAAGAAAAAGCCGTGAGTAAAATACCTAACTGCATAGCAAATTTACTTGGCGCAGTCGCACTGCGGACATTGCGCATGCGCACTAAGCGGAAAATCGCTGCGATGCGAAAAAATTTACCGAGCGAACAACTCGCAATGACCCCCATTGTGCACATATGCTAATAGGGGTATATAACAATTGCTACATATGCCCTATAATATATATGTCATATAACTCATCCACATGAATTATATCATACACATTAATGAATTAGAGAAATGAGACTACCTTAGATGTGTATGAGAATATGACATAGAAATGTGATATATTCAGGCTCGGACTGGCCCACAGGGGTACAGGGGAAACCACCGGTAGGCCCCTCTGCCTGGGGGGCCCTCCTCCTCAAGGGATCAGGTTCTAGACTGTGCACTTGAATTATATATTATACATGTGTTACCTTATACTGTACAGGATCATGATGTATTCTCTACAGTACATTGCTGTCATTAATCTGGCACATTATCAAGCATGCACTAGCATTAATTACTATATAAATTATCAAGGAGTCCAGACCAGGTACTCTATAATGGTTAGCCAAACCTCTGTGGTGGCTGGCCACACCCCCTTTGGAGGCTGGCCGCATCTCTAATCATGGGCCCCTACCACTGCATACCCCCGGTGGGCCCTTCATGTTCCAGTCCGACACTGGATATATTCACCTTGGTTATCGCAGAAAGTCAGCTGTTGCTACTGTAGTAGAGCTCTGTCCTCCCCTTCTATTATCTAGTATATTAGTAAAGAGATTTGCTAGTCTGTAACCATGTTACATGTATGTTTAACCCCTATGGACATTGCTGTGCAGCTCTGGCATGCTATATAAGTAAGCTGCCTATTGGCTCACAGGCCACAAACACCTCTGCTAAAATACACACAGGTACAGCACAGTTGTCAGGAAAGGTTATAATAACCACCTAATGGCTGAGGATTGCTCTGTGTATGCATCAGTGATAACTAACATAAACCTTAAATAAAATAACGACACGGAGACATGATTTTGGCAGAAACTATTTGCTATTTATTTAAATGAGCTTTAAACTTTAAATAAAAGAGAAATTAAAATTAATGTATGGCGTAAACTTAAAGCCATAAACCTAGCCGGGTTCGGTATGAATTACCGGTGGCTGGGATGATGGCTGTCAGTATACCGACTGCAGTATTCCGCAGAGTCCACTTGGGGGCTCGGTGGCTCGCTGCGCCCACCACAGGTTCTATTCCCACTCTATGGGTGTCGTGGACACACACGAGTGAGAATAGTCCTGTGAGGCCGGTATTCCGGCTGCCCGCATTGCCAGCTGTCGGGATTCCAGGGTCGGTATTCTGAACGCCAGGATCCCGACACCCAGCAACATAAATGTATACCAGCTAGCCAAGCACAAAATGAGTGACCAGCTATGTAAATCTTGCATCTATCACCAAACCTATAAGGGAGGGAAAGAACCAGAGAAAAAGTTCACATTGACATGTAAAATAGAAACAGTTCTGTTGGAAACATAATGAAATGAGGATCTGCCAAAAAGAAAAAAAAATGCATGGAATTTCCATTTACACGAGCTTCAGGCCAATCGAAGCAACATAAAGATACAATAGGATAGGTAAAACAAATAAACGGGGGAGAAGGGGGTGGGTCACACAAGCAAACTCGGCCAGAGGTAAAACTTAAAACCTGCTGAGGGACATATAATGAAATCCAATTAGCCGAATCAAGTATAATAAAGCCGAATTAAGTCCATCATTCCAGGTAAAAAATTGTCAAATCCCTCTAAACTCCCACTGCCAACAGTTATGAGTAGCTAATCCCCGAGTAGGAAGACAGGGGGAGACATACAAGACCAACAAACAATACAAGTCCTGCTTGCACCTAAATGCTGCTAAGCCCTGAGCAGACTGTCTAAAACCCGCTGGAACTTAACCTATCAGGGTTCAGTATGACTTGCCGATGGATGGGATGCCGGCTGTCAGTATACCAACAGTGGCATCCCATCTATCAGAATCCCAACAGACCCCATTAGTTCCTCTAACCCTCACCTTTTCCCGACCCTAACTCTCCCTTGTGGGTGCCTAACCCCCCGCTTGGTGCCTAACCCTAACCCTCCCTTCCCCGCTGCCTAAACTTAATCTTCCCCATTTGATGCCTAACACTTACCTCCCACTCTAAGTGTCTAAACCTAACCCTCCCTCCCTGGTCCTTAGCCCTAACCTTCCCATCCCTGCTCCCTAACGCTAATCCCCCTTCTCCTGCCTAAACCTAACCTCCACCCGCTACAGGACGCCAGCGTTTTCCGCTGTGAGGATGATCGGGTAACCTGCAATCAGTAATATGGCGGCAACATCCCATGCAGCATCTATATGTAGACACCGGCATTGCATCCTCTCTCGGGATCCCGGTGTCAGTATATTGACTGCCAGGAATCCATCCCTGCCTTGCTGATTTAAGCCCTTCCAGAATTACAAAAACCTGCCTTGCTGATTCAAGCCATTCCAGCATTCTGAAAACCTGCCTTGCTGGTTCAACCCATTCCAGCATTTCTGAAAACCTGCTTTGCTGGTTTAAGCAATTCCAGTATTCTGAAAACCTGCTTCGCTAGTCAATATAAGCCAGTGTTCAGTACAACTAGCTCCTAATCATTGATCATTCATTGGTCACCACTTCCTGGCGACACTCTGTTACTGGTGACACTCCAGCTATCTATTGCACTGGTGGGTCTCCTCACCAGTGTTCCAGTATCCACATAGCTGGTCATCTTCTGCTACCCTTCAGCCAACTGCTATGTCTGCATGCGAAGATCTTATATTCATTCTGCACAATTCTGTCCTCAACTCTCAAATCCAGACCTAGTGTGTAGTCCTAGTCTGGATTCACAAATAACCACAGCTGTGAAAGTAAACACTGACCCAATGGATCTGGCAGGCATTGCTGTTTTAAGTTAAGACTTGCTTCAAACTATAGCAGCTCATCTGGAAGGACTCGAGACAGTATAGCTATGGTCAAAGGCCTACAGGATCTCTCTGTTCAATAAAATGGATTTCAGGCAACCCTGGCTACTTCCACAACTCCGCCTACTGCTTGTGTTCCAGTCCAGAATTCTTCTGGGATCTGAAATAACCAAGACCCTCTGTCTCCCTACACTAGGGAAATTTATCAAAACTGCACCTGCAGCTAAATCAGGTCCTAAATATTAAAAAAAAATAAAAAAAAATGCTGGCCTCCAACCTTCCCCTTCTAGCCAGCCCATCACACACCTGTTTTGATGTTGTTATTATATTATAAAAAAAATTAAAACATGAACACACAAAAATCTTAAAATGGAAAAAATGGAAAACCTAAAAATTAAATTTTTCTAACTGTAACAAACATTTCTGCAAATTATAAAATACTTCTACAATCTACTACTTCAAGTGTAAATGTAAAAATCAAAAATAACGTAAAAATAGTAAAAAAAAAGTTTCTTATCACAAAACCTGTGGTTTAGCGCTACCCAGCCGCGCTCTGGCTTATCGCCGCCGCAGACCATGGCGCTCTCCTGCCTTGCTGGTTCAGCCAATTCCAGCATTCTGAAAACCTTCCTTGCTGGTTCAGCCAATTCCAGCATTCCAAAAACCTGCCTTGCTGGTTCAGCCAATTCCAGAATACAGAAAACCTGCCTTGCTGGTTCAAACCATTCCAACATTCCAAAAACCTGCCTTGCTGGTTCAGCCAATTCCAGAATACAGAAAACCTACCTTGCTGATTCAAGCCATTCCTGCATTCCGCAATCCTGCCTTGCTGGTTCAAGCCATTCCAGCATTCCGCAAACCTGCCTTGCTGGTTCAAGCCATTCCAGCATTCTGTAAACCTGCCTTGTTGGTTCAGCCATTTCCAGCATTCCGAAAACCTGCTTTGCTTGTTCAATCAATTCCAGTATTCTGAAAACTTGCTTCGCTGGTCAAGACAAGCCCAGCGCTCTGTTTAACCAGCTCCTTAACATTCATCATCCACCCAGTCACTGGTTACCTCATCCCAGTGACATTCCACTACAAGTGACACTCCAGCTATCCATTTCACTGGTGAGTCTTCTCACCAGTGTTCCAGTACCCACATAGCTGATCACCTTCTGCTTCCTCTCTGTCTTCTCAGCCAACTATTATGTCTGCATGCAAAGTCTTATATTAAACCTGCACAGCTCTGTCCTCAACTCTCAAGTCCAGACCCAGTGTCTACTCCTAGTCCGTATTCACAAATAACCACAGCCATGACAGTAAGCACTGACCCAATGGGTCTGAAAGGCAATGCTGGGTTAAGTTCAGACTTGCTTCAAGCTATAACAGTTTATCTGGAAGGGCTCGAGACAGTACAGCAACAGATGGTCAAAGGCCTACAGGATCTCTCTGCTCGACAACATGGATTTCAGGTAACACTGGCTACTTCCACAACTCCGTCTACTGCTTGTGTTCCAGTCCAGAATCCTTTTGGGATCTGGGATAACCAAGACCCTCTGTCTCCCTACACTAGGGAAATTTATCAAAACTGCACCTGCAGCTAAATCAGTTCCTAAATATTAAAATTAAAAAATAAAATAAAAAAAATGCTGGCCTCCAACCTTCCCCTTCTAGCCAGCCCATCACTCACCTGTTTTGATGTTGTTATTATATTATAAAAAAACGTAAAACATGAACACACAAAAATCTTAAAATGGAAAAAATGGAAAACCTAAAAATTCTATTTTTCTAACTGTAACAAACATTTCTGGAAATTATAAAATACTTCTACAATCTACTAATTCAAGTGTAAATGTAAAAATCAAAAATAACATGTAAAAATAGTAAAAAAAAATGTTTCTTATCACAAAACCTGTGGTTTAGCGCTACCCAGCCGCGCTCTGGCTTACCGCCGCCGCAGACCATGGCGCTCTCCTGCCTTGCTGGTTCAGCCAATTCCAGCATTCTGAAAACCTTCCTTGCTGGTTCAGCCAATTCCAGCAATCCAAAAACCTGCTTACTGGTTCAGCCAATTCCAGAATACAGAAAACCTGCCTTGCTGGTTCAAGCCATTCCAGCATTCCGCAATCCTGTTTTGCTGGTTCAAACCATTCCAGCATTCCAAAAACCTGCCTTGCTGGTTCAAGCCATTCCAGCATTCTGTAAACCTGCCTTGTTGGTTCAAGCCATTCCAGCATTCTGAAAACCTGCCTTGCTGGTTCAGCCATTTCCAGCATTCTGAAAACCTGCCTTGCTGGTTCAGCCATTTCCAGCATTCCGAAAACCTGCCTCGCTTGTTAAATCAATTCAAATATTCTGAAAACTTGCTTCGCTGGTCAAGACAAGCCCAGCGCTCTGTTTAACCAGCTCCTGAACATTCATCATCCACCCAATCACTGGTTACCTCATCCCAGTGACATTCCACTACAAGTGACACTCCAGCTATCCATTTCACTGGTGAGTCTTCTCACCAGTGTTCCAGTACCCACATAGCTGATCACCTTCTGCTTCCTCTCTGTCTTTTCAGCCAACTATCATGTCTGCATGCAAAGTCTTATATTAAACCTGCACAGCTCTGTCCTCAACTCTCAAGTCCAGACCCAGTGTCTACTCCTAGTCCATATTCACAAATAACTACAGCCATGACAGTAAGCACTGACCCAATGGGTCTGAAAGGCAATGCTGGGTTAAGTTCAGACTTGCTTCAAGCTATAACAGTTTATCTGGAAGGACTCGAGACAGTACAGCAACAGATGGTCAAAGGCCTACAGGATCTCTCTGCTCGACAACATGGATTTCAGGTAACACTGGCTACTTCCACAACTCCGTCTACTGCTTGTGTTCCAGTCCAGAATCCTTTTGGGATCTGGGATAACCAAGACCCTCTGTCTCCCTACACTAGGGAAATTTATCAAAACTGCACCTGCAGCTAAATCAGGTCCTAAAAATTAAAATAAAAAAAAATAAAAAAAAAATGCTGGCCTCCAACCTTCCCCTTCTAGCCAGCCCATCACACACCTGTTTTGATGTTGTTATTTTCTCTATCGTCCTAGTGGATGCTGGGGTTCCTGAAAGGACCATGGGGAATAGCGGCTCCGCAGGAGACAGGGCACAAAAAGTAAAGCTTTACGATCAGGTGGTGTGTACTGGCTCCTCCCCCTATGACCCTCCTCCAAGCCTCAGTTAGATTTTTGTGCCCGGCCGAGAAGGGTGCAATCTAGGTGGCTCTCCTAAAGAGCTGCTTAGAAAAGTTTAGCTTAGGTTTTTTATTTTACAGTGAGTCCTGCTGGCAACAGGATCACTGCAACGAGGGACTTAGGGGAGAAGAAGTGAACTCACCTGCGTGCAGGATGGATTGGCTTCTTTGGCTACTGGACATTAGCTCCAGAGGGACGATCACAGGTACAGCCTGGATGGTCACCGGAGCCTCGCCGCCGGCCCCCTTGCAGATGCTGAAACGAGAAGAAGGTCCAGAATCGGCGGCAGAAGACTCCTCAGTCTTCTTAAGGTAGCGCACAGCACTGCAGCTGTGCGCCATTTCCTCTCAGCACACTTCACACGGCAGTCACTGAGGGTGCAGGGCGCTGGGAGGGGGGCGCCCTGGGAGGCAATGTAAACCTATTTTTTGGCAAAAAATACCTCACATATAGCCTCCGGGGGCTATATGGAGATATTTAACCCCTGCCAGAATCCGTTAAAGAGCGGGAGACGAGCCCGCCGAAAAAGGGGCGGGGCCTATCTCCTCAGCACACAGCGCCATTTTCCTCACACAGCTCCGCTGGTCAGGAAGGCTCCCAGGCTCTCCCCTGCACTGCACTACAGAAACAGGGTAAAACAAGAGAGAGGGGGCAAAATTGTGGCAAAAATATATATATTAAAGCAGCTATACAGGGAGCACTTATTATAAGGCTATCCCTGTCATATATAGCGCTTTTGGTGTGTGCTGGCAAACTCTCCCTCTGTCTCCCCAAAGGGCTAGTGGGGTCCTGTCTTCTTTAAGAGCATTCCCTGTGTGTCTGCTGTGTGTCGGTACGTGTGTGTCGACATGTATGAGGACGATATTGGTGTGGAGGCGGAGCAATTGCCAAATATGGGGATGTCACCCCCTAGGGAGTCGACACCAGAATGGATGGCTTTATTTATGGAACTACGGGATAGTGTCAACACGCTAAAGCAGTCGTTTGACGACATGAGACGGCCGGACAATCAATTAGCACCTGTCCAGGCGCCTCAAACACCGTCAGGGGCTGTAAAACGCCCGTTACCTCAGTCGGTCGACACGGACCCAGACACAGGCACTGATTCCAGTGGCGACGGTGACGAATCAACCGTATTTTCCAGTAGGGCCACACGTTATATGATTTAGGCAATGAAGGAGGCGTTACATATTGCTGATACTACAGGTACCACAAAACAGGGTATTATGTGGGGTGTGAAAAAACTACCTATAGTTTTTCCTGAATCAGATGAATTAAATGAGGTGTGTGATGAAGCGTGGGTTGCCCCCGATAAAAAACTGCTAATTTCAAAGAAGTTATTGGCTTTATACCCTTTCCCGCCAGAGGTTAGGGCGCGCTGGGAAACACCTCCTAGGGTGGACAAGGCGCTCACCCGCTTATCAAAACAAGTGGCGTTACCCTCTCCTGAGACGGCCGCACTTAAAGATCCAGCAGATAGGAGGATGGAAAATATCCAAAAAAGTATATACACACATACAGGTGTTATACTACGACCAGCTATAGCGACAGCCTGGATGTGCAGTGCTGGGGTAGCTTGGTCAGAGTCCCTGATTGAAAATATTGATACCCTGGATAGGGACAATGTTTTACTGTCTTTAGAGCAAATAAAGGATGCATTTCTTTATATGCGTGATGCACAGAGGGATATTTGCACACTGGCATCACGGGTAAGTGCTATGTCCATTTCGGCCAGAAGAAGTTTATGGACGCGACAGTGGTCAGGTGATGCGGACTCAAAACGGCATATGGAAGTTTTGCCGTATAAAGGGGAGGAGTTATTTGGTGTTGGTCTATCGGATTTGGTGGCCACGGCTACAGCCGGGAAATCCACCTTTTTACCTCAAGTCACTCCCCAACAGAAAAAGACACCGACTTTTCAACCGCAGCCCTTTCGTTCCTTTAAAAACAAGAGAGCAAAGGGATATTCATATCTGCCACGAGGCAGAGGAAGGGGGAAGAGACTGCAACAGGCAGCTCCTTCCCAGGAACAGAAGCCCTCCCCCGCTTCTACAAAAGCCTCGGCATGACGCTGGGGCTTCTCAAGCGGACTCGGGGGCGGTGGGCGGTCGTCTCAAGAATTTCAGCGCGCAGTGGGCTCACTCGCAGGTAGATCCCTGGATCCTGCAGATAATATCTCAGGGGTACAGGTTGGAACTAGAGACGGATCCACCTCGCCGTTTCCTGAAGTCTGCTTTACCAACGTCCCCCTCCGACAGGGTGACGGTCTTGGAAGCCATTCACAAGCTGTACTCTCAGCAGGTGATTGTCAAGGTACCTCTTTTACAACAAGGAAAGGGGTATTATTCCACTCTATTTGTGGTACCGAAGCCGGATGGCTCGGTAAGGCCTATTCTAAATCTGAAATCCTTGAACCTGTACATAAAAAAGTTCAAGTTCAAGATGGAGTCACTCAGAGCAGTGATAGCGAACCTGGAAGAAGGGGACTTTATGGTATCCTTGGACATCAAGGATGCGTATCTCCACGTTCCAATTTACCCCTCACACCAGGGGTACCTCAGGTTCGTCGTACAGAACTGTCATTATCAGTTTCAGACGCTGCCGTTTGGATTGTCCACGGCACCTCGGGTCTTTACCAAGGTAATGGCCGAGATGATGATTCTTCTTCGAAGAAAAGGCGTATTAATTATCCCATACTTGGACGATCTCCTAATAAGGGCAAGGTCCAGAGAACAGCTAGAGATGGGATTAGCACTGTCTCAAGAAGTGCTAAAGCAGCACGGGTGGATTCTGAATATTCCAAAATCCCAGTTAATTCCGACAACACGTCTGCTGTTCCTAGGGATGATTCTGGACACGGTTCAGAAAAAGGTTTTTCTCCCGGAGGAAAAAGCCAAGGAGTTATCCGAACTTGTCAGGAACCTCCTAAAACCAGGAAAGGTGTCTGTACATCAATGCACAAGAGTCCTGGGAAAAATGGTGGCTTCTTACGAAGCAATTCCATTCGGCAGATTCCACGCAAGAATTTTCCAGAGGGATCTGCTGGACAAATGGTCAGGGTCGCATCTTCAGATGCACCAGCGGATAACCCTGTCTCCAAGGACAAGGGTATCTCTTCTGTGGTGGTTGCAGAGTGCTCATCTATTGGAGGGCCGCAGATTCGGCATACAGGATTGGATCCTGGTGACCACGGACGCCAGCCTGAGAGGCTGGGGAGCAGTCACACAAGGAAGAAACTTCCAGGGCGTGTGGTCGAGCCTGGAAACGTCTCTTCACATAAACATTCTGGAACTAAGAGCAATCTACAATGCTCTAAGCCAGGCAGAACCTCTGCTTCAAGGAAAACCGGTGTTGATCCAGTCGGACAACATCACGGCAGTCGCCCATGTAAACAGACAGGGCGGCACAAGAAGCAGGAGTGCAATGGCAGAAGCTGCAAGGATTCTTCGCTGGGCAGAGAATCATGTGATAGCACTGTCAGCAGTGTTCATCCCGGGAGTGGACAACTGGGAAGCAGACTTCCTCAGCAGACACGACCTTCACCCGGGAGAGTGGGGACTTCATCCAGAAGTTTTCCACATGCTTGTAACCCGTTGGGAAAGACCAATGGTGGACATGATGGCGTCTCGCCTCAACAAAAAACTGGACAGGTATTGCGCCAGGTCAAGAGACCCGCAGGCAATAGCTGTGGACGCGCTGGTAACGCCTTGGGTGTACCAGTCGGTGTATGTGTTTCCTCCTCTGCCTCTCATACCAAAAGTATTGAGAATTATACGGCAAAGAGGCGTAAGAACGATACTAGTGGTTCCGGATTGGCCAAGAAGGACTTGGTACCCGGAACTTCAAGAGATGATCACGGAGGATCCGTGGCCTCTACCTCTGAGAAGGGACTTGCTTCAGCAGGGTCCCTGTCTGTTTCAAGACTTACCGCGGCTGCGTTTGACGGCATGGCGGTTGAACGCCGGATCCTAAAGGAAAAAGGCATGCCGGAAGAAGTCATTCCTACCTTGATTAAAGCAAGGAAGGAAGTAACCGCGCAACATTATCACCGCATTTGGCGAAAATATGTTGCGTGGTGCGAGGATCGGAGTGCTCCGACGGAGGAATTTCAACTGGGTCGATTCCTACATTTCCTGCAATCAGGATTGTCTATGGGTCTCAAATTGGGATCTATTAAGGTTCAAATTTCGGCCCTGTCGATTTTCTTCCAGAAAGAATTGGCTTCAGTTCCTGAAGTCCAGACCTTTGTTAAGGGAGTACTGCATATACAGCCCCCTGTGGTGCCTCCAGTGGCACTGTGGGATCTCAATGTTGTTTTGGACTTTCTCAAATCTCATTGGTTTGAACCACTAAAAAATGTGGATTTGAAATATCTCACATGGAAAGTGACCATGCTACTAGCCCTGGCTTCGGCCAGGAGAGTGTCAGAACTGGCAGCTTTATCTTACAAAAGCCCATATCTGATTTTCCATTCGGACAGGGCAGAACTGCGGACTCGTCCACATTTTCTCCCAAAGGTGGTGTCAGCATTTCATCTGAACCAGCCTATTGTAGTGCCTGCGGCTACAAGCGACTTGGAGGACTCCAAGTTGTTGGACGTTGTCAGAGCTTTAAAAATATACATTTCAAGGACAGCTGGAGTCAGGAAATCTGACTCACTGTTTATACTATATGCTCCCAACAAGTTGGGCGCTCCTGCGTCTAAGCAGACTATTGCTCGCTGGATTTGTAGTACGATTCAGCTTGCACATTCTGTGGCAGGCCTGCCACAGCCAAAATCGGTAAAAGCCCACTCCACAAGGAAGGTGGGTTCTTCTTGGGCGGCTGCCCGAGGGGTCTCGGCATTACAACTCTGCCGAGCGGCTACGTGGTCGGGGGAGAACACGTTTGTAAAATTCTACAAATTTGATACCCTGGCTAAGGAGGACCTGGAGTTCTCTCATTCGGTGCTGCAGAGTCATCCGCACTCTCCCGCCCGTTTGGGAGCTTTGGTATAATCCCCATGGTCCTTTCAGGAACCCCAGCATCCACTAGGACGATAGAGAAAATAAGAATTTACTTACCGATAATTCTATTTCTCGGAGTCCGTAGTGGATGCTGGGCGCCCATCCCAAGTGCGGATTATCTGCAATAATTGTACATAGTTATTGTTACCTAAATCGGGTTATTGTTGTAGGGAGCCATCTTTCAGAGGCTCCTCTGTTATCATACTGTTAACTGGGTTTAGATCACAGGTTGTACGGTGTGATTGGTGTGGCTGGTATGAGTCTTACCCGGGATTCATAAATCCTTCCTTATTGTGTACGCTCGTCCGGGCACAGTATCCTAACTGAGGCTTGGAGGAGGGTCATAGGGGGAGGAGCCAGTACACACCACCTGATCGTAAAGCTTTACTTTTTGTGCCCTGTCTCCTGCGGAGCCGCTATTCCCCATGGTCCTTTCAGGAACCCCAGCATCCACTACGGACTCCGAGAAATAGAATTATCGGTAAGTAAATTCTTATTATTATATTATAAAAAAAACTTAAAACATGAACACACAAAAATCTTAAAATGGAAAAAATGGAAAACCTAAAAATTCAATTTTTCTAACTGTAACAAACATTTCTGCAAATTATAAAATACTTCTACAATCTACTACTTCAAGTGTAAATGTAAAAATCAAAAATAACATGTAAAAATAGTAAAAAAAATGTTTCTTATCGCAAAACCTGTGGTTTAGCGCTACACAGCCGCGCTCTGGCTTATCGCCGCCGCAGACCATGGCGCTCTCCTGCCTTGCTGGTTCAGCCAATTCCAGCATTCTGAAAACCTTCCTTGCTGGTTCAGCCAATTCCAGCAATCCAAAAACCTGCATACTGGTTCAGCCAATTCCAGAATACAGAAAACCTGCCTTGCTGGTTCAAGCCATTCCAGCATTCCGCAATCCTGTTTTGCTGGTTCAAACCATTCCAGCATTCCAAAAACCTGCCTTGCTGGTTCAAGCCATTCCAGCATTCTGTAAACCTGCCTTGTTGGTTCAAGCCATTCCAGCATTCTGAAAACCTGCCTTGCTGGTTCAGCCATTTCCAGCATTCTGAAAACCTGCCTTGCTGGTTCAGCCATTTCCAGCATTCCGAAAACCTGCCTCGCTTGTTAAATCAATTCAAATATTCTGAAAACTTGCTTCGCTGGTCAAGACAAGCCCAGCGCTCTGTTTAACCAGCTCCTGAACATTCATCATCCACCCAGTCACTGGTTACCTCATCCCAGTGACATTCCACTACAAGTGACACTCCAGCTATCCATTTCACTGGTGAGTCTTCTCACCAGTGTTCCAGTACCCACATAGCTGATCACCTTCTGCCTCCTCTCTGTCTTTTCAGCCAACTATCATGTCTGCATGCAAAGTCTTATATTAAACCTGCACAGCTCTGTCCTCAACTCTCAAGTCCAGACCCAGTGTCTACTCCTAGTCCGTATTCACAAATAACCACAGCCATGACAGTAAGCACTGACCCAATGGGTCTGAAAGGCAATGCTGGGTTAAGTTCAGACTTGCTTCAAGCTATAGCAGTTTATCTGGAAGGACTCGAGACAGTACAGCAACAGATGGTCAAAGGCCTACAGGATCTCTCTGCTCGACAACATGGATTTCAGGTAACACTGGCTAATCCCACAACTCCGTCTACTGCTTGAGTTCCAGTCCAGAATCCTTTTGGGATCTGGGATAACCAAGACCCTCTGTCTCCCTACACTAGGGAAATTTATCAAAACTGCACCTGCAGCTAAATCAGGTCCTAAAAATTAAAATAAAAAAAAATAAAAAAAAAAATGCTGGCCTCCAACCTTCCCCTTCTAGCCAGCCCATCACACACCTGTTTTGATGTTGTTATTATATTATAAAAAAAACTTAAAACATGAACACACAAAAATCTTAAAATGGAAAAAATGGAAAACCTAAAAATTCAATTTTTCTAACTGTAACAAACATTTCTGCAAATTATAAAATACTTCTACAATCTACTACTTCAAGTGTAAATGTAAAAATCAAAAATAACATGTAAAAATAGTAAAAAAAATGTTTCTTATCGCAAAACCTGTGGTTTAGCGCTACACAGCCGCGCTCTGGCTTATCGCCGCCGCAGACCATGGCGCTTTCCTGCCTTGCTGGTTCAGTCAATTCCAGCATTCCAAAAACCTGCCTTGCTGGTTCAGCCAATTCCAGAATACAGAAAACCTGCCTTGCTGGTTCAAACCATTCCAACATTCCAAAAACCTGCCTTGCTGGTTCAGCCAATTCCAGAATACAGACAACCTGCCTTGCTGATTCAAGCAATTCCAGCATTCCACAAACCTGCCTTGTTGGTTCAAGCCATTCCAGCATTCCGCAAACCTGCCTTGCTGGTTCAAGCCATTCCAGCATTTTGTAAAACCTGCCTTGTTGGTTCAGCCATTTCCAGCATTCCGAAAACCTGCCTCGCTTGTTCAATCAATTCAAATATTCTGAAAACTTGCTTCGCTGGTCAAGACAAGCCCAGCGCTCTGTTTAACCAGCTCCTGAACATTCATCATCCACCCAGTCACTGGTTACCTCATCCCAGTGACATTCCACTACAAGTGACACTCCAGCTATCCATTTCACTGGTGAGTCTTCTCACCAGTGTTCCAGTACCCACATAGCTGATCACCTTCTGCTTCCTCTCTGTCTTTTCAGCCAACTATCATGTCTGCATGCAAAGTCTTATATTAAACCTGCACAGCTCTGTCCTCAACTCTCAAGTCCAGACCCAGTGTCTACTCCTAGTCCGTATTCACAAATAACCACAGCCATGACAGTAAGCACTGACCCAATGGGTCTGAAAGGCAATGCTGGGTTAAGTTCAGACTTGCTTCAAGCTATAGCAGTTTATCTGGAAGGACTCGAGACAGTACAGCAACAGATGGTCAAAGGCCTACAGGATCTCTCTGCTCGACAACATGGATTTCAGGTAACACTGGCTAATCCCACAACTCCGTCTACTGCTTGTGTTCCAGTCCAGAATCCTTTTGGGATCTGGGATAACCAAGACCCTCTGTCTCCCTACACTAGGGAAATTTATCAAAACTGCACCTGCAGCTAAATCAGGTCCTAAAAATTAAAATAAAAAAAAATAAAAAAAAAAATGCTGGCCTCCAACCTTCCCCTTCTAGCCAGCCCATCACACACCTGTTTTGATGTTGTTATTATATTATAAAAAAAACTTAAAACATGAACACACAAAAATCTTAAAATGGAAAAAATGGAAAACCTAAAAATTCAATTTTTCTAACTGTAACAAACATTTCTGCAAATTATAAAATACTTCTACAATCTACTACTTCAAGTGTAAATGTAAAAATCAAAAATAACATGTAAAAATAGTAAAAAAAATGTTTCTTATCGCAAAACCTGTGGTTTAGCGCTACACAGCCGCGCTCTGGCTTATCGCCGCCGCTGACCATGGCGCTTTCCTGCCTTGCTGGTTCAGTCAATTCCAGCATTCCAAAAACCTGCCTTGCTGGTTCAGCCAATTCCAGAATACAGAAAACCTGCCTTGCTGGTTCAAACCATTCCAACATTCCAAAAACCTGCCTTGCTGGTTCAGCCAATTCCAGAATACAGACAACCTGCCTTGCTGATTCAAGCAATTCCAGCATTCCACAAACCTGCCTTGTTGGTTCAAGCCATTCCAGCATTCCGCAAACCTGCCTTGCTGGTTCAAGCCATTCCAGCATTTTGTAAAACCTGCCTTGTTGGTTCAGCCATTTCCAGCATTCCGAAAACCTGCCTCGCTTGTTCAATCAATTCCTATATTCTGAAAACTTGCTTCGCTGGTCAAGACAAGCCCAGCGCTCTGTTTAACCAGCTCCTTAACATTCATCATCCACCCAGTCACTGGTTACCTCATCCCAGTGACATTCCACTACAAGTGACACTCCAGCTATCTATTTTACTGGTGAGTCTCATCACCAGTATTCCAGTACCCACATAGCTGATCACCTTCTGCTTCCTCTCTGTCTTCTCAGCCAACTATTATGTCTGCATGCAAAGTCTTATATTAAACCTGCACAGCTCTGTCCTCAACTCTCAAGTCCAGACCCAGTGTCTACTCCTAGTCCGTATTCACAAATAACCACAGCCATGACAGTAAGCACTGACCCAATGGGTCTGAAAGGCAATGCTGGGTTAAGTTCAGACTTGCTTCAAGCTATAACAGTTTATCTGGAAGGACTCGAGACAGTACAGCAACAGATGGTCAAAGGCCTACAGGATCTCTCTGCTCGACAACATGGATTTCAGGTAACACTGGCTACTTCCACAACTCCGTCTACTGCTTGTGTTCCAGTCCAGAATCCTTTTGGGATCTGGGATAACCAAACCCTCTGTCTCCCTACACTAGGGAAATTTATCGAAACTGCACCTGCAGCTAAATCAGGTCCTAAATGTATAAAAAAAAAAAAAAAAAAAAAAAAAAAAAAAAGTGCTGGCCTCCAACCTTCCCCTTCTAGCCAGCCCATCACACACCTGTTTTGATGTTGTTGTTGTTATTATTATATTATAAAAAAAATTAAAACATAAACACAGAAAAATCTTAAAATGGGATTAAATGGAAAACCTAAAAATTAAATTTGTGGAGGATGAAGAATGTTGTGAGGTTTTTGGAGTGGTGGTAGGGCGTGTTAAGTTGACTGTGTGGAGTGGGCCTGTAAATGTATGTAGTGCATGTGGTTGCTTGTAGGGTAGAAGGGTAGTGTTGTGGGGTAACTCTTGTTGTTATGGGCAGATATAATCCGTGTTGAGGGTCAGAATTTGTGCATGCTGCATTGTGGAGGGGGGTGAAGGAACAATGTTTGGTGTTTAGTTTGTTGTGGGAGGGGTACATTGTGCGTGGTGTATTGAAAATGGTGTGTTTGGGCGGCTGAGCAGAGTGAGGTTGGACGGTGGATGTGGTGTGGCCAGTGTATAAGTTGGGCTAGGGATGAGGGGTGGGTGAGGGCTTAGGAGGTGTAGTAGTTGGTGGAGTGGTATGTGTGTGCTTTAGGGTGAGTTTGTTGGAAGGTGGCATGGTTGTGGGTTTTCTGCATAGGTTGCTTTGTGTAGGGTATTGTGGTGTGTGGCTGGGAGGTTGGGGGGGGGGCAGCAATTGGCATGTGGGTGCCTGGTTGTGAGACGGGTACTGTTGTGGACTAATTGTTGTGGTGATGGGTTGACAGAATCCATGGGCTGTATAGAGAGAGAGGTGGGTGTGTAATAGGGGTAGTGTGGTGTTGTGCAGGATTGTGGAGTGTGTGGAAGGGAATGTGGGTGTTGGAGTGTTATGTAGGAGGGGTACGTTGGTGTGTGGGTTAAGAAAAAGTGTTAGGTAGTGATGTATGGTGCTTGCGGAATAGCGTGGGGGTGGGTGGCTGCCTCTATATGTATTGGTCAAGGGGTGAGGGATGGGGGTGGTGACAGGACGTGCAGTGTGTGATGGAGTTGTGGGTGTTAGGGGGATGGAGTTGGAGGTGTGCATGTGTGGAGTGTGTTGATATGTGATGGATGGGTGGAGGGTGGTGGGGTTTTTTTTTGGGGGGGAAGGGGGGGTAGGGGTGTGTGCATGGAAGGGGGGGCCATTAGGTGAAGGAAGAGGAATTTTTTTTTTTGGGGGGTGGGGGGAGAAGCTGGATAGGTGTTGTATTTGTGGTGGGTGGTTGGCAGGTATGGGGTTATGGTGGGTGTGGGATGACCTTAGGGTGTGCGGGGTGTGTAGGAGAGGGGTTTGGGTGGGTGGGTGTGAGTGTGTGTGTAAGAAGGTGTGTTGGGGGGGGTGTGTGATTTGTGTATATTATTGTGGTGTGAGGGTGATAGGGGTAGGTGTGAAAGTTGGTGGGTGTTGGTGGTGTACACATGGGGATAGGGGTGTGTGGATGGATGATAGGGGTGTGTGTGTGATGGGTGATAAGGGGGGGGATGGCTGATAGGGGGGGATGTATGGCCGATATGGCTGATGGGGGGTCCTGATAGAGGGGGGTGACTCATGGCTGAGGGGAGGGGGTGATGGCTGAGGGGGGGGGTGATGGTTGAGGGGGAGGGACGATGGCTGATGGGGGGGTTATGGCAGATTGGGGGGGTGATGGCTGACAGGGGGGGGGGGTGATGGCTGGCAGGGGGGGGGTGATGGGGTTATGGCTGATAGGGGGGTCCGATGGCTGATAGGGGAGGTGATGACTGATAGGGGGGCGGGGGTGATGGGTGACAGGGGGGTGATGGCTAACACGGGGGGTGATGGGGTTATAGCTGATAGGGGGAGCCGATGGCTGATGGGGGGGTGATGGCTGACAGGGAGGACGACGATGGCTGATGGGGGGGGTGATGGCAGATTGGGGGGGTGATGGCTGACAGGGGAGGTGATGGCTGACAGGGGAGTGGGGGTGATGGCTGACAGGGAGGGTGATGGCTGATAGGGGGAGCGATGGCTGATAGGGGGGTGGGGGTGATGGCTGATAGGGGGTGGGGGTGATGGGTGACAGGGGGGGTGATGGTTGACAGTTGGGGGATGGGGTTATAGCTGATAGGGGGGGTGATGGCTGATGGGTGGGGTGATGGCTGAAAGGGGGGGTGGGGTGATGGCTGAAAGGGTGGGGGGGGAGATGGCTGAAGGGGGGGGGTGATGGCTGATAGGGGGGTGGAGTTGATGGGTGACCGGGGCGGTGATGGCTGAGGAGAAATGATGGGGTGATGGCTGATGGGGGGGCGGGATGGCTGATGGGGGGAGTGATGGCTGACAGGGTGGGATGATGGCTGATAGGGGGGCGGATGGCTGATAGGGTGGTGGGGGTGATGGGTGACGGGGTGGGGGTGATGGGTGACGGGGGTGTGTGATGGCTGATAGGGGGGGTGGAATGGCTGATAGGGGGGTGGGGGTGATGGCTGACGGGGGGTAGATGGCTGATGGGGGGGTAGACGGCTGAGGGGGGGTAGATGGCTGACAGGGGGGGGTAGATGGCTGACGGGGGGTAGATGGCTGACGGGGGAGGGTAGATGGCTGACAGGGGGGGTAGATGGCTGAGGGGGGGTGATGGCTGATAGGGGGCGTGATGGGGTGATGGCTGAGAGGGGGTGGGGGTGATGGCTGACAGGGGGGGTGATGGGGTGTTGGCTGATAGGGGGGGGTGATGGCTGATAGGGGGCGGGATGGCTGGGGGCTGGAGCGGCGAGAGCCCTGTCGCCTGCACACAGACAGGTGCGGGTGACGGGGATGTGTGAGTGCAGCGGGTCCCGGCGGTTCATTGTGGTCTGCGGTTGGGAGACAGTTTGTGCTGGGGTTGTGGGGAGAGCGGGTGCGGTCTGTGCGGCCGTGGTGTGGATGGCGTGCTGCAGGACTGTGCCCGCGGCGCGCCTGCAAAGTGACAGATGGTGCGGCGAGGGGGGGTTTATCGCCGGTGTGTGCTGCAGCCGTGGCGGGGTAGGTGTGTGCGCTAACGGGAGAGGTGGTATGCGGTGCGACTGACGGGAGGGCCGGTGTGCGGTGCGGCTGACGGGAGGGGCGGTGTGCAGTGCGGTGCGGCCATGGTGCGTGTCCCTGCCACTGGGTGTGGGGTTAGGCTGGGCAGTGTGGTGAGTTATGCAGGCGTTGGGATGGGGGGTGG
Source organism: Pseudophryne corroboree (assembly GCF_028390025.1). NCBI lineage: Eukaryota > Metazoa > Chordata > Amphibia > Anura > Myobatrachidae > Pseudophryne > Pseudophryne corroboree. Next base: position 298,077,777 of record NC_086454.1, on the reverse strand, counting down.
GTGGGCCGTTCATGGCTGGATGTGGGAGTTGGTGGAGAGGGGGTTTGGAGGTGTGTGGTGCGGGTGGCATTGGGGTGTCCGTGGTTACCTGGCTCTGTGGGGCGTCCATGCACTGGTGGCTGGGGAGGGTGGGTGGATTCTGTGGCTGCTGCTCCGTTCTCCTAGTGGTGTGCTGATACAGGGCAGGAGCTGCTAACTCCACCCACCACTGTGACTCCGCCCAGCGTTACGGAAAGGCACAGAATCAAAGACTTGGGCTAATATATAGGAGATATTATACAGAAACCCCCCCCCCCCCCCCCCATGAAAATCCTGCGTTTGCCACTGAATAAAATACATCAGGCTGGCAAAATGAATAAACTATTCCAATGCTGCACCGTGATGAATTATAATACAAACAGATGTCACTCACTCTATCTGTGCAGCTCCAGGGCAATCCGATTCCATTTATATGGGCACTGGGTCCAGCGCTCCAATAGGAAGTGATTCCCGATGTGAGTAACCATGTGATACAGTAGTATACTCTCCACAGATAACCGTTGGTGATGGTGATTTAGATCTTCATCTTACCGTATTCAGGAGATCTGACACCGGATCCGCCTTGGGGTACACTCACTGCGGCACAGGGGACAGCTGGAATTTGTTTCATACCACTCTGATATGCAGCTTGGATGATACTTGTGGCTGCAGGGCAGGACAGACACTCGTTCCCCAGCTTCGTACTCCATTAGACAGATAACACACGATTGTCTTGCTTCATCCTCTGCAATAATGGTAAATGGGAAATAGCTGACATCCACCGTCAAGGACTGGAGATTCTGCCTATTCATCTCCTCCACCAATGCTGGCATGTTCTGTCTGAAGCTCTCTTCCAACATGGCCTGGAGATTCTGCCCATCGTTAGCTTCCACCAAGGCTTCGATATTCTGCATGATGGCCTCTTGCAGAGTGGCCGAGACATTCTGCTCATTCTCCGCTGGCTGCTGAGAGGCTGGATGTAGATGACTTGGACCAGGGAGAGGATCTGGACTTGGTCTTCCTCTTGGTGCTGTCTCAGGAGCAGGAAGAGGAGAGCGGCTTCGGTGTCTGTGCTCCCTCTGAGGTGTCTGTAGATGAGCGGATGTTTCTCCTCTTGATAGATATTCCTGGGTGTTCTGACGAGTTATTGCACCTCTTCGGCGCTCGGACCGCAGCCTCTCCTCAAAAACGGTTGGGGGTGAATCATCTGAAAAGATATACCTTATATAGTAGCCATAATAATTACCTATAGATAACATGGACCAATCAATTGTTGATCAATAACTTGAGTTACAATAACATTTTAGTATATCATTGATAATGTTACACTGTAAGAGACTGTCAGAATAAGACTTGTTTCATTTATTGTAGTTATGTTTTTGTAAATTATTTTTTTTATTTTATTTTGAAGAAAAAAAAACATTAAGAGCAATAGTACAGCATTAAGCAAAGAAGGAACCAATAAGGAGCCGCTGTCATTGGGAGAATGGATCTCTAGGTGTTCCAGTAAGAAAATAACAGAGACACAGAATAATGCAGGTAAAACAAGGCCTGAGGGGAGCTGCACTAAACAGAAGCGATATAGGGAGACAGCAAAAGTGACAAGAGGGGAAATGAAAGGTAATAAGGAGGGGAATGGAGGAAAGGGAGAAAGAAGAGAGTGTTAGTAAGGGTACAGGCAGGAAGGGAGAAGGAAGGGGGAGTGCTGGCATGACAAATCATTAAGAAAGTGATAAAATATGAGACCTAAGCAGGGGATATAGTGGAGGAGGCCCCGTTGTGACAAACTCAAGGTGCCAAAATATTTCCAAACTGGCTAGGGTGCTCAGGCAGGATGCTAGAAATGTACTTGAGGTGTAGATTTTCCAAACAGTGTTGAGTAGAGCAGAGAAGGGAGGTTCCTCTGGTTGTTTCTAATGGTCAGCAACAGTACAGTTATCTGCATAAGTGAGTAACTATTGTGTGTGTCTGCAGCGGAGTAGGGTATAGTAATACCAGTGAGTGTAACATTCAGACTATGAGTCGCAGACCAGAACCCTGTTATTTTCAGATAGAACCACCATAAGTATCCCAAGAAGCCCCTCTAACATCTATGAGTGGTCGGAGGGAAAGTAAATGAGAAGGCACCAGCGGGTCGAGTGCAGCTCAGAGTGGAGATTGGGCTAGATGTGAGGCTGCATTAATGGGGGTAGAGATGGGAATAAGGGTGCGAGGGCTGTGGGAGAGTCGGGCCTAGCCTGTAAGGAACTGTATACAGTGAGTGGATAGCGGAACGGGAAAAACACTTATTAAGAAACATGAAAAAATGGAACTAGTCTTTAAATTAAAAAAAATGCTGAGGACTGAGCTTTAATAGTTCTGGTCAGTGTTTCTTAAACTTAGTCCTCAGGACCCCTAACAGGTCATGTTTTCCAGACCCCATATGGCTCCCTAGACTCAGTTAGGAATGAATGAATATGCTGCAACTTTTGAAACATGACAGATACAGCGAGTGATGAGCCCACCTGTGCCCCAGCCAGGGGTCTGCAGCATGTGACCTGTCAGCGCACCTGAGGGCTGAGTATGAGAAACCCCTTAGATCATACAATGACTTGGTGATTTTGTGAACTCTGAGACATTATGTCACTTTGGACCGATCTGGCTGTGTCCATCTCTGTTCAGCTGCCCACTGACCTCCGCTGTCAGCATCCTATTTCTCCATCTTCATTAGTTCCCCATCACTACGTCTCCTCACTAGTCTGCACCCATGATCTGCTTTGTTCCCTGCACCAGTGCACTCTCAGGCCTACATAAGCAGAAACACCTCACACCCACAATTCATCCGGGCATGTCCTCTATCTCACCCTGCATCTTCTCATGGCTGCTGGTGACATTTCGTCTAAACCTGGACCCCCGTAGACTCCCCACTATCTGCTCACACTCCACTTTCCACCCCAAAACTTTCCAGCTCAGACGCCGTCGCCGCACAGCGCACACATAGTTTAGCTTTGGCCCACCCACAACACTCCTCCTCGTCGGCACAGCCACTGCTAGGAATCAAGACAGAGGCTAGGAGGCAGGCTGTGGGACAGATGCTGCTGCAGTGCTGCTGTCCCTTCCCGCGCACGCCGAACACGACCGGACTCACCAGACCAGTCCAGACTAGTTCTACTGGCTGCTGTGCCACTTCACTCACCAGGGCACGGACGGCGCAGGCGGCGAACAGCAGAGTGCACCATCCAGACTGGATCCTCCTGTCCTGAGCAGTGTGAACCCACTTGAAGTAAGCCCGGCCGTAAGAGTATTTCTTTCTCATATGGTGCACTGTGACTGTTCTAGCAGTTTAAACTTCTCACCATTGCATATAAAGCCACTCCTGCCCCTCCTAAATCTCCAACCTCATTTCTATCTTCACCCCTATCTAGCACTTCTGGGGGGCATATTATGTGTATCTGGCACTGCTGCGGGGCATATCATGTGTAACTGGCACTGCTGGGGGGGCAAACCAAGTGTATCTGGTACTGCTGGGGGGCATATCATGTGTATCTGGCACTGCTGGGGGGCATATTATGTGTATCTGGCACTGCTGGGGGGCATATCATGTGTATCTGGCACTGCTGGGGGGGCAAACTAAGTGATTCTGGCACTGCTGGGGGGCATATCATGTGTATCTGGCACTGCTGGGGGGCATATCATGTGTATCTGGCACTGCTGGGGGGGCAAACCAAGTGTATCTGGCACTGCTGGGGGGCATATCATGTGTATCTGGCACTGCTGGGGGGCATATAATGTGTATCTGGCACTGCTGGGGGGCATACCATATATATCTGGCAAAGATGGGGGGCATATCATGTCTATCTGGCACTGCACTACTGGGGTCATTATGTGTATCTGGCACTATACTGGATATATTATGTGTATCTGGAACTATACTAGAGACATTATGTGTATCTGGAACTATACTGGAGACATTATGTGTATCTGGCACTATACTGGAGACATTATGTGTATCTGGAACTATACTGGAGACATTATGTGTATCTGGAACTATACTGGAGACATTATGTGTATGGAACACTACTGTGGCTGTTATGTATAAGGCTGCTAATTGTGTGTGTGTGTAGAGGGGGTGTGAAAATATATTTACAGCTTGATAATATGAAATTGCAAGGCCATGGCCACTTTTCCAGGAGCGCGCATGGGGGGCGGGGCACTTCAAAAATTGCTCGCTCAGGGTGCTAGTAGGCCTGGACCGGCCCTATATATATATATACAGGTTTAGTATCCCATATCCAAATATTCCGGAATACAGACTTTTTGGAGTGAGACTGAGATAGTGAAACCTTTGTTTTTTGATGGCTCAATGTACACAAACGTTGTTTAATACACAAAGTTATTAAAAATATTGTATTAAATGACCTTCAGGCTGTGTGTATAAGGTGTATATGAAACATAAATGAATTGTGTGAATGTACACACACTTTGGGGTAAATTTACTAAGATGGGAGGTCTATTTAGGATGGGATGTTGCCCATAGCAACCAATCAGATTCTACTTCTCATTTATCTAGCACCTTCCAGAAGATAATACCTGGAATCTGATTGGGTGCTATGGGCAACATCCCATCTTAAATAGATCTCCCATCTTAGTAAATCTACCCCTTTGTTTAATGCACAAAGTTATAAAACATATTAGCTAAAATTACCTTCAGTCTGTGGGGTAAATTTACTAAGAAGGGAGTTCTATTTGAGATGGGAAGTTGCCCATAGCAACCAATCAGATTCCAGGTATTATCTTCAAGAAGGTGCTAGATAAATGAGAAGTAGAATCTGATTGGTTGCTACGGGCAACATCCCATCTTAAATAGATCTCCCAGCTTAGTAAATTTACCCCTCTGTGTATAAGGTGTATATGTAACATAAATGCATTCTGTGGTTAGATTTAGGTCCCATCACCATGATATCTCATCATGGTATGCAATTATTCCAAAATACGGACAATGGATAAGGGATACTCAACCTGTATATATGTATGTATAAAATTAAAGCCCAAATACAGTACATAAGCACAAAATGGGATTCAGTGATTGTGTCCCCCCCCCCACATTTAACCACTTAACTGGCATGGTCAGATCACATGCGATCGCGCCACCCCACTGTGGGGGTAATTCCAAGTTGATCGCAGCAGGAAATTTTTTAGCAGTTAGGCAAAACTATGTGCACTGCAGGGGAGGCAGATATAACATGTGCAGAGAGAGTTAGATTTGGGTGTGGTGTGTTCAATCTGCAATCTAATTTGCAGTGTAAAAATAAAGCAGCCAGTGTTTACCCTGCACAGAAATAAAATAACCCACACAAATCTAACTCTATCTGCACATGTTATACCTGCCTCCGCTGCAGTGCACATGGTTTTGCCCAATTGCTAAAAAAAATCCTGCTGCGATCAACTTGGAATTACCCCCTGTGTCCCTTAGTTTGTGACAAGGAGATCCTTTCTGCAGATGTGCATAATATAATATTGAAATAAAAACTTTTTAAACTATATTAATAAAAAAATTAAAGAAAAATAACGCTATCAATGGTTTTAAAGGGAAAAAAATGTCAGTTAAGTGGTTAAACATCCCCCAATCTGCTCCCATTCATTACACATATTGCTCAGTGATTTGCAGATAATTTTCAGCAAATACAGATCCGCTGAATCTTGAAAGGCTCACCGTTACTAGTAATGGTCTGCAAATCTGCTGATTGTTACCATAAACCAGCAATCTACAGCTTTAATTCATCTGTGAAAAATCAACCTGATTTACCAATCACTGGTCAGAATCTGCGATCTGTGAACCACATGTATTGTATACTTTGTATACACAATCCTCTGCAAAATGCCAAATTGCCCTCATTTCTTGCTGATGTATGGGGGCCACATCTCCAAGTGCTACCCGCATGCTACACAGGGTAACATAGCATTGGGGTGATAGTTATCAGTGTTTGGAGAGAGATAAAGTAGCAGCCAATCAGGTCCTGTCATCATTCAAACCCAGCCTGTAACATGGCTGATTGGCTGGTACTTTATCTCTATCCACTATATCACTCTAAGATTTAGTACATCTCCCCCTCTGTCTGTAAAATGACCATTAAGAGCTGATTGGTTGGTACAGTGGGGTCTAAGTATAAAGCCTGGGATAAAGTGTATGGAGATAAAGTACCAGCCAATCAGCTTCCTAACTGCCAAGTCACACGCTGTGTTTGAAAAAAGACAGGAGCTGGTTGGTTGGTCATTTATCACTCCTTGTGCATCTCAACTTTATCTCTTGTTAAGGCTTAATACATTTGGGCCCAAGTCTTAAATACATAGACCTTGTTATCTCTCTCCAAGCTTTCATGAATCTCCCACAAAGTGTAAAAGGCAGAACATATAGGTAACGTGCCGCTAACTCCAACTGCCGCCCGCATGCCACACAGGCTGAGAGGACATAGGGGGAGATTTATCACAGCTTGTAGAAAGGTAAAGTGGGGAGAGATAAAGTACCAGACAGTCAGCTCCTGTCACTTTTAATGACAGTTGGTAGCTGATTGCTTGGTACTTCATCTCTCTCCAATCTTTGATAAATCTGCCCCTTAGATTGGAATCACTGGCCCAAAAATCTCACTTACCATGATCTCCGAGACGGCTCCAGCTCCTCTGGTCCTCCAGGAGCCGCCTTAGCTCCCGTCTGCCGCTCATCTCCAGATGTTCAATAAATCCACAAAATAAAAAATAAAATAAAAAAAATGTTCAGGAAAAGCACAGATATTATAGTGCTCTGAACAATGGGAAATAATGCCGGAAGTTTTATACTAGTTGTAAAAAACAAACTAGGTCGCTCTTCCGAGACCAGACTAAAGCATCAGCAACAAGTGCTTCCACCACAGAAATGGCACTGATGCCACTGTGAGCTGGGGTTTTCTAACTGCCATAGCAAAATGGCCGACCTGCCCTGACAGTCAGGCGGCCATATTTCTTACTGGCACGGAGAAAACCAGCTCCTGAGTATCTGTATTTCCATGAATTTTACTGCTGATTAGTTTAGACAATATTACTATAAACTTTACAGTGAAGCTCCACCCACTACCCCTTAAGCACCACCCCCTGTAACTGTTTGTATGTAATAGTGACAGTTGGCTGGTATGTCTCATGGTAAATTCTGCTCAATTGCAAATCATTACAGTCTGCACCATACTAATCCATAGGCCCCAATTGATAATGTAATAATTTGCATATTATTTCTTATCTGCAGCCCTGCTTAACGATCCTGTGGCCATGGCCAGGAGACTTATTACAGCCACTATAGCTATCCCCAGCAGGAGCTGCTGAACTGCGCCTCTTCCAGATTATAACACAATGAGTGTGAGTGACAGGACATAGCTCCGTCGTGACGAAACGCATTGGATGTTATCCGCTGGTTAGCTGTTGTCAGTTCAGATAAGGTATCCAGCTTTTATTCATTATACATGCAATGTTGTATGTCTTTCATGATATATGTGTAAGCAGGATTACGCTATGTGTTCTTGTTTATATTTCATTCAGTTTATGGTATGGATCCATTTTCTCATATTTTTGGTATGGTTTAATTATATATTTTGCACAATTGGTGTTTCCACTTGTTACTGCACTAGGAGGCGCCCTCGTCTGATCTATGTTTCAGAAATTGTGAGAGTTCTTGGTGTGTATTCTGACGATTAGCTTTGCCCTCCCTTACATGTGGATTGTCCTATGCACATAACTGACATGTTATATTTTTTTATAGTTGATTCTTGTGAATAGATTCAGTATGATATCCCAGCTGTCGGGATCCTGGTGGTCAGAAGACCAACACCGGGATCCCAACAGACAGAATACCGGTGGCAAGTGCAGCGTGTCCCCATACTTCGGGCCTGGCTGCGACCGTTACATTCCCCCTCGGGCGGTGGCGTGGACCACCAGCTGAGTAGGGATTCCGGGCGTGGATTCCGACCGCCGGTATATCACCGGGTGTCGGGATTCCGGCATCGGTATCCTGACCGTCGGGATCCCAGCAGCCGGCAACTTGAATGCCTCCCATGTGAATGGATGAGTAGGGGTCACAGGGCATTGCTTTGCCCAGGGCCTACAATTCTGATAAGTCGGCCCTGGGTGAAAGTAATTTGATGGAAAGGGAAACAGTGCTTGAATGCATTGAGATGGAGAGTAAGTAACTTGGGCCCAGATTTATCAAGCCTTGGAGAGTGATAAATAGCACGGTGATAAAGTACCAGCCAATCAGCTCTTAACTGCCATGTTACAGGCTGTGTTTGAAAAATGACACTTAGCAGCTGATTGGTTGGCACATTATCACTTGATAAATCTGGGCATTGATTTGATCCCTATAGGATACTGGTGCACGTGTAAGGATCTGCAGAGTGGTGCAAGCATTAGAGAATGGCTGGATTTCGCCTCTGAGTGGACGTGTTACTGCATTGCTAGTTACACACTATACAAGGACTGGGGTAATTGCCTGGTGTAATTGTGTAGTGTGTAGGCATGAGGGTTTTGGCCAAAGGCTGAATAAAAGGTAACAGAAACACCCGGCTTCGAATATCCATTGGGTCAGTCTTGATATCGGGCACAATCCTGATATCGGGGGTCATTCCGCGTTGATCGCTCGCTAGCAGCTTTTAGCAGCCGTGTAAACGCATAGTCGCCGCCCACGGGGGAGTGTATTTTCGCTTTGCAGGAGTGTGAACGCCTGTGCAGCAGAGCGCCTGCAAACACATTTTGTGCAAAACAAGACCAGCCCTCTAGTTACTTATCCTGTGCGATGATTGCTGCGATGAGTGACACGGTAATGACATCATATACCCGCCCTGCAAACGCCCAGCCACGCCTGCGTTTTTCCAGTCAGTTGACACCCAGAAACTCCCACCTCCTGTCAATCTCCTTGCGATTGGCTGTGCGATTGGATCGTCGCTAGAACCAGTGCAAAACCACAAAGGACTTCGTACTCGTACGACGCACGTGTGCATTGCGGTGCATACGCATGCGCCGATTAGCCGTTTTTTTCACTGATCGCTACACAGCGAACAACGGCAGCTAGCGAACAACTCGGAATGACCCCCATCGTGCAGTGTGTGGGCATCTGAGCACATTTCCTGTGGTTTATCCTGACTACCTCATCCTCTTGTGGCTGACATTTGCGCATTCAGTGTGGTGTGGCAGAAAATCGCAAATAAAAACAGATCGCTCAGTGTGTAGCACAGACATCGGGACCTTCCAATAGCAGAACAATGGGCCTACAGTATTTGTCAGATCAACGAAAAAAATGCCATAGAGTGTATCTAGATGTATTATTGTCACTCACTTCATTGTCTAAATACCTTGCAGTAAATGCTCCATCCCCCCCCCCTCCCCCCCTTCCCTTGTGCTGTCTGTTTGAACCTTTTTATATTTATTGTTTGTGCGTATAATTGTTATTCTCTCTGGCCCTCATTCCGAGTCGTTCGCTCGGTATTTTTCATCGCATCGCAGTGAAATTCCGCTTAGTGCGCATGCGCAATATTCGCATTGCGACTGCGCCAAGTATCTTTGCTATGAAGATAGTATTTTTACTCACGGCTTTTTCCTCGCTCCGGCGATCGTAATGTGATTGACAGGAAATGGGTGTTACTGGGCGGAAACACGGCGTTTTATGGGCGTGTGGCTGAAAACGCTACCGTTTCCGGAAAAAACGCAGGAGTGGCCGGAGAAACGGGGGAGTGTCTGGGCGAACGCTGGGTGTGTTTGTGACGTCAAACCAGGAACGACAAGCACTGAACTGATCGCACAGGCAGAGTAAGTGTGGAGCTACTCTAAAACTGCTAAGTAGTTTGTAATCGCAATATTGCGATTACATCGTTCGCAATTTTAAGATGCTAAGATACACTCCCAGTAGGCGGCGGCTTAGCGTGTGTAACTCTGCTAAATTTGCCTTGCGACCGATCAACTCGGAATGAGGGCCTCTATACGGTGCTACCAACACTTATTGCATCATATAAATAAAAAAATAATAATGGTTCTACTTACAGTATGTAAGATACACAAAGGTTATGGATTTGTTTCCACACTTACATAAATGTTAAGTATAAAACATGGGGGGGTTTCGGGGAATACATTACAATTGCACACAGTAATAATTTGTGTGATGGGAACACTAATTACACTAATACACGGCCTCTGTACAATTACAGGTAACCCGCCCAAGCAGAAATGAGTCCGAGGCACCTGACTGCTACGGAAACCAACACTCCTGCTATTAGCCGCCTGTGACACATTAAAATCACGTGGGAGATGGGATATGTTAATGTGCACAGGGCAGGTTCTAGGCCTTGTGGAGCTCAGGATGAAAGTTCCCTTGGCGTCAACCCCCCCCCTTCCCCCCTCCCCTGGTGCCCCTCTTCCCTGGTGTCCTCCCCCCGGTGCTAGTAATCACACCGGCTAAAGGGGAGTGGTCTTGTCAGGAGGGGGCACGGCCTCATAGTCCGAATCCACGTTTTTGTCACGCCAGGAGGTGCAGGCAGAAGAATTGCTTATACATGTTACACCACAGTAGAGCCGCTTATACACCTTACACCTTACACCACAGTAGAGCCGCTTATACACCTTACACCACAGTAGAGCCGCTTATACACCTTACACCACAGTAGAGCCGCTTATACACCTTACACCACAGTAACATAGAAACATAGAATTTGACGGCAGATAAGAACCACTTGGCCCATCTAGTCTGCCCCTTTTTTATTTTATCCTTTAGGCAATCTCAACCCTTTTTTAACCTTAATTCTTTGTAAGGATATTCATATGCCTGTCCCAAGCATGTTTAAATTAAAAGGGTCTCCAGAACTGGACACAGTATTCCAGATGGGGCCGTACCAATGACCTATACAGTGGCATTATCACTTCTTTTTTCCTGCTACTGATTCCTCTCCCTATGCAACCAAGCATCTGACTTGCCTTTCTCATTGCTTTGTTGCATTGCTTTCCTGCCTTCAAGTCACTTGAAATAGTGACTCCTAAATCTCTTTCCTCCTCAGTAGTTTCCATTATAGTACCCTTGATACTATATTTAGCCTTTGGGTTTTTGAGACCCAAGTGCATGATTTTGCATTTTTCTCTGACGTCCTAAGTGGATGCTGGGGACTCCGTCAGGACCATGGGGATTAGCGGCTCCGCAGGAGACAGGGCACAAAAGTAAAAGCTTTAGGATCAGGTGGTGTGCACTGGCTCCTCCCCCTATGACCCTCCTCCAAGCCTCAGTTAGATTTTTGTGCCCGGCCGAGAAGGGTGCAATCTAGGTGGCTCTCCTAAAGAGCTGCTTAGAGTAAAAGTTTTGTTAGGTTTTTTATTTTCAGTGAGTCCTGCTGGCAACAGGCTCACTGCATCGAGGGACTTAGGGGAGAGAAGTGAACTCACCTGCGTGCAGGATGGATTGGCTTCTTAGGCTACTGGACACCATTAGCTCCAGAGGGAGTCGGAACACAGGTCTCACCCTGGGGTTCGTCCCGGAGCCGCGCCGCCGACCCCCTTGCAGATGCCGAAAAGTGAAGAGGTCCAGAAACCGGCGGCAGAAGACTTTTCAGTCTTCATAAGGTAGCGCACAGCACTGCAGCTGTGCGCCATTGTTGTCAGCACACTTCATAGCAGCGGTCACTGAGGGTGCAGGGCGCTGGGGGGGGCGCCCTGGGCAGCAATGATAGTACCTTATTTCTGGCTAAAAATACATCACATATAGCCCCTGGGGGCTATATGGATGTATTTAACCCCTGCCAGGTCTCAGAAAAACGGGAGAAGAAGCCCGCCGAAAAGGGGGCGGGGCCTATTCTCCTCAGCACACAGCGCCATTTTCCCTCACAGAAATGCTGGTGGGAAGGCTCCCAGGCTCTCCCCTGCACTGCACTACAGAAACAGGGTTAAAACAGAGAGGGGGGGCACTTATTTGGCGATATGACTATATATATTAAAATGCTATAAGGGAAAAACACTTATATAAAGGTTGTCCCTGTATAATTATAGCGTTTTTGGTGTGTGCTGGCAAACTCTCCCTCTGTCTCCCCAAAGGGCTACTGGGGTCCTGTCCTCTATCAGAGCATTCCCTGTGTGTGTGCTGTGTGTCGGTACGTGTGTGTCGACATGTATGAGGACGATGTTGGTGAGGAGGCGGAGCAATTGCCTGTAATGGTGATGTCACTCTCTAGGGAGTCGACACCGGAATGGATGGCTTATTCAAAGAATTACGTGATAATGTCAACAGAGACGGTCGGCAAACAAAATAGTACCTGTCCAGGCGTCTCAAACACCGTCAGGGGCTTTAAAACGCCCATTTACAGACACAGACACGGACACTGATTTCAGTGTCGACGGTGGAGAAACAAACGTATTTTCCTTTAGGGCCACACGTTACTTGTTAAGGGCAATGAAGGAGGTGTTACATATTTCTGATACTACAAGTACCACAAAAAAGGGTATTATGTGGGGTGTGAAAAAACTACCTGTAGTTTTTCCTGAATCAGATAAATTAAATGAAGTGTGTGATGATGCGTGGGTTTCCCCCGATAGAAAATTATTGGCGGTATACCCTTTCCCGCCAGAAGTTAGGGCGCGTTGGGAAACACCCCTTAGGGTGGATAAGGCGCTCACACGCTTATCAAAACAAGTGGCGGTACCGTCTCCAGATAGGGCCGTCCTCAAGGAGCCAACTGATAGGAGGCTGGAAAATATCCTAAGAAGTATATACACACATACTGGTGTTATACTGCGACCAGCGATCGCCTCAGCCTGGATGTGCAGAGCTGGGGTGGCTTGGTCGGATTCCCTGACTAAAAACATTGATACCCTTGACAGGGACAGTATTTTATTGACTATAGAGCATTTAAAGGATGCATTTCTATATATACGAGATGCACAGAGGGATATTTGCACTCTGGCATCAAGAGTAAGTGCGAAGATGTTTATGGACACGACAGTGGTCAGGTGATGCAGATTCCAAACGGCACAAAGAAGTATTGCCGTATAAAGGGGAGGAGTTATTTGGGGTCGGTCCATCGGACCTGGTGGCCACGGCAACTGCTGGAAAATCCACCGTTTTTACCCTAAGTCACATCTCTGCAGAAAAAGACACCGTCTTTTCAGCCTCAGTCCTTTCGTCCCCTATCTCCGCAGGAGACAGGGCACAAAAGTAAAAGCCCTAGGATCAGGTGGTGTGCACTGGCTCCTCCCCCCATGACCCCCCTCCAAGCCCCAGCCAGGACACTGTGCCCGGACGAGCGTACACAATAAGGAAGGATTTTGAATCCCGGGTAAGACTCATACCAGCCACACCAATCACACTGTACAACCTGTGATCTGAACCCAGTTAACAGCATGATAACAGCGGAGCCTCTGAAAAGATGGCTCACAACAATAATAACCCGATGACACATAATGCCATAATACTCATAATTATGTACTCAAGCCTATCTAGGTCATCAATCATTTGTTTTACCCCTCCCGGTGTGTCTACCCTGTTGCATATCTTTGTATCATCTGCAAAAAGGCATATCTTCCCTTCAATACCATCTGCAATGTCACCAACAAAGATATTAAAGAGAACTGGACCAAGTACAGATCCCTGGGGTACTCCACTGGTAACATTTCCCTCCATAGATTGCACTCCATTAACTACGACTGTCTGTTTCCTATCCTGCAACCAGGCTCTTATCCATTTAACTGATTTATAATCCACCCCCACGCTTTCAAGTTTATTTAGCAGTCTGCGATGTGGGACAGTGTCAAATGCCTTATTAAAGTCTAGATATGCTACATCTACAGCTCCCCCTTGATCTATTATTTTCGTCACAGAGTCAAAAAAGTCAATAAGATTTGTTTGGCATGATCTCCCACCAGTAAATCCATGCTGTTTTAGATCCTGTAAGTTGTTTGATTTAAGATATTCCACTACTCTTTCTTGTAATAGTTTTTCCATTACTTTCCCTACTACTGATGTAAGGCTTACTGGTCTGTAGTTACTTGCTTCTTCCTTGCTTCCACTTTTGTGCAGTGGAACTACATTTGCTCTTTTCCAGTCCTCTGGAATAGCACCTGTATTTAGTGACTGGTTAAATAATTCTGTCAAAGGTGTAACCAGCACATCTTTTAGCTCTTTGAGTAACCTTGGGTGTATCTCATCTGGTCCCATTGATTTATCCACTTTTAGTTTTGAAAGTTCTGTTAGGACTTTCTCCTCTGTAAATGTATTTTCATCTACCTTATTTTTATGAATGTCCTTGCAACTTAACTGTGGCCCCATCCCTTCTTCTGTAGTAAATACTGAGCAAAAATAATTATTTAGGTGATCTGCTATTGCCTTGTCTCCCTCCACCAAATGCTCACTCTCTGTCTTAAGTCTTATTATTCCTCCATTTGATTTTCTCCTTTCACTTATATACTTAAAAAAAGTTTTGCCCCCTTTACCTACTGACTGGGCCATTTTCTCCTCAGCTTCTGCCTTTGCACGTCTGATCACTTTCTTAGCATCCTTCCGTCTGTCCAGATACACCTCTTTGTCGTTATTATTTTGAGTCTGTGTGTATTTCCTAAAAGCCATCTTTTTTGCTTTCACACTAGTTGATACTTCTTTTGTGAACCACACTGGCTTCCTTTTCCTGGTGCTTTTCCTAACCATTTTGATACAAAGGTCTGTTGCACTTAGTATTGCACTTTTCAGTTTTTTCCACCTCTCCTGCACTCCTTCCAAGTTCCTCCAGTCTGCCAATGAATCACTTAAACATCTCCCCATTTTTGCAAAGTCAGCATTTCTAAAATCACCTTTGTTTTTGTGTGACAGGAGTTGGATCCTGTCTTTATACTAAACCATACTGCTTGATGATCACTGGATCCCAGGTGCTCACCCACATATATATCAGATATCCTATCACTATTTGTAAGAATCAAATGTAGATTGAGTCTTTGCGAGTGGGCTCCCTCACCAATTGCTTGAGAGATGCTCCCTGTAAGGAATGTAGAAATTTGCCACTTATAGCTGAACTTGCAAAAGACCCCTCCCAATTTACATCAGGTAAATTAAAGTCTCCCATGATTATGACTTCTCCCTTTAAAACCATTTTAGAGATGTCCGACAATAGGTTCCAGTCCAAATCCTGCCCCTGGCCTGGTGGTCTATAGATCACCCCAATGCGAATAATGTCCTTCTTCCCGGTTTCTATGGTGACCCAAAGGTCCTCAGTTTTGGCTTCAATATTTTGTATTAAAGTAGCATTTATGCTTTTTTTCACATACATTGCTACCCCTCCTCCTATTCTTCCTATTCTATCCTTCCTAAATAAATTGTATCCTGGTATAGCTATGTCCCAGTCATGATTCTCATTGCACCAAGACTCTGTAATTGCCACAAAATCCAGGTTATCCCTTGTCATTATCGCAATTAGCTCTGGAATTTTGTCTCCTAAGCTCCTAGCATTTGAAGACATAGCTTTAAGAATTTTGTCTGTGCATTTGTTATTAGTAGCCATGTCCAGAGCGTACAAAATAAATGACAAGTTTAAAGTTGAAATTACCTGTTTGGGGATGTTGCTCAGTATTTGTTTTCTTTTACTAATCAGTAATCATACTCTGTCCTTTACACCATGACTACACCTTACTAAATATAAAGATATAGTACACCTGACCACAATGGGCAAATGTTCAAAGGAGGTAAACACCAGTCAGTATGCAATAATTAACTGTTTCACCGAGCAACTTCCCCACACATGCAATGACAATTACAAGAAATCATTACATCAAAAAACATACATGAGTTTGCATAAGAGAGAACTGTAGAGAGCAGATTGGGGATGACTTTTCATAGGTTTTTAAAAACGGATAATACGCATAAGATGAATTACATACTTTTGAGGCATTAAGGCAGACCATTTGTGGTACAGTTGGTGTGTTGATGTCTCCCTTCTGTTTTCCTTCGGTTTAACGCAGGTATAACGCTATTTTTATAATAACACTTTTATGTCAGCACTTCTATGGAAGCACTACCAGCCGATGGCTATCCAGCCGTATACTAGACTCAGTAGAGCCGCTTATACACATTATGCCATGGTAGAGCCGCTTATACACCTTACACCACAGTAGAGCCGCTTATACACATTATGCCATGGTAGAGCCCATTATACACCTTACACCACAGTAGAGCCACTATGGAAGCAGCTGTGTTTAACTATTTACTTTTTCATGTCAAATATTTTAAAAACACTATATATCCCTTGCTCAACCCCTTGTTTTCTCACTGCCTGCTAGTCTCTCAGGGCCTGCATCCCCTTCACCGACTTACACACGTAGTATGCCATGGTACAGCCCATTATACACATTACACCACAGTAGAGCCGCTTATACCCATTATACCATGGTAGAGCCCATTATACACTTTACACCACAGTACAGGGGCTCTTATACACATTACACCACAGTAGAGCCGCTTATACACATTATGCCATGGTAGAGCCCATTATACACGTTACACCACAGTACAGGGGCTCTTATACACCTTACACCACAGTAGAGCCGCTTATACACATTATGCTATGGAAGAGCCCATTATACACCTTACACCACAGTAGAGCCGCTTATAGACAGGGGGCGGGATGTACTAAGCGGAAAATGCGGTAAACTCCCTGTTTACCGCATTTTCCGGATGTACTAACCCCCGGCCGGCAGGACAGCGCCGCGGTGGGGTACGCCAGCTTTAGCTGGCGTACGTCCATAGAAGCCTATGGGCTTCTCTCCGCGGCGCTGTGTGAGGGATCCGATCGGATCCCTCCCAGCATGCCCTGCGGCCGCCCCCGTCACCCCGCGCATGCGCAGACTGACTTCTGGGGCCGAATCCCGGAAGTCAGGCTGCCGCTGCGCATCGCAGAGGACAGCTCTTATCGGAAGAGCTGTCCTCTGCAATGCTGATCGCATATGTTAGTACATATGCGATCAGCATCATGGCGCAGGGCGGCGATGGGCGGCGATGTACATTAGTACATCCCGCCCATTATACCATGGTAGAGCCCATTATACACGTTACACCACAGTAGAGCCGCTTATACACATTATACCATGGTAGAGCCCATTATACACCTTACACCACAGTAGAGCCGCTTATACACATTATACCATGGTAGAGCCCATTATACACCTTACACCACAGTAGAGCCGCTTATACACATTATACCATGGTAGAGCCCATTATACCTGTTACACCACAGTAGAGCCGCTATGGAAGCAGCTGTATTTAACTATTTACTTGTTCATCCAAATTTTTTAAAAACCACTATATATCCCTTGTTTAACCCCTGGTTTTCGCACTCTCTGCTAGCCTCTCAGGGCCTGCACCCCCCTCACCCCCTGAATTTCCTACTCAGCATATAATGCCCACAGTAGTTATGCTGTCATTCCGGGTCATTCCGAGTTGTTCGCTCGCTAGCAGATTTTAGCAGCATTGCACACGCTAGGCCGCCGCCCTCTGGGAGTGTATCTTAGCTTAGCAGAATTGCGAACGAAAGATTAGCAGAATTGCGAATAGAAAATTCTTAGCAGTTTCTGAGTAGCTCCAGACCTACTCACAGATTGCGATTAGCTCAGGCCGTTTCGTTCCTGGTTTGACGTCACAAACACGCCCTGCGTTCGGCCAGCCACTCCCCCGTTTCTCCAGACACTCCCGCGTTTTTCCCTGACACGCCTGCGTTTTTCCGCACACTCCCAGAAAACGGCCAGTTTCCGCCCAGAAACACCCACTTCCTGTCAATCAAACTCCGATCACTTCAACGATGAAAATTCTTAGTTCGGACGTGAGTAAATCTACTAAGTTTTGTGCTAAAATACTTGCGTACCATGCGCATGCACATTTTTGCCTTAATCGCTCCGTTGCGAAAATCGGCAATGAGCGAACAACTCGGAATGACCCCCATAGTGCCCATAGTATTTGTGCCCCTTACACATATAGTGCCCATAGTAGTTGTGCCCATTACACATATAATGCCCATAGTAGTTTATGGTTCGTAGTAGTAGTAGTAGTAGTAGTAGGCAACCTTTCACAGTAAGCCATGGTGGTGGGCGGCTAGAGCAGGCACCAGTGGAGTGATGGCAGCTGTGTCCTCAGACTGCAGCGCCCTGGGTGGTAGACCTGCTTGCCCGCCCCTAGAACCGCCCCTGAGTTTGCAGACAGCATGTCAGCTCTCTGCTCTAATAACATAAGTGGCTGCTGGAAAGTAAGAAAATCAATAATGCGCACAGGATGAATTTCAGCTTCTGCCTGTCATTCCCACCACCATTCACAGTGACCTACACTTAATGGTTAGCTGGTGATATTGGCAGATCATCAATCTGAATTGCAATTACTGTGATATATAGGAGCCCATCCCCCCACCAGGGGGTGCTGTATGTTACTCTGCATGCCCATTAATGGCCAGTGTGGTTGTAGCTAAAGGCCCTGTGGCCTCTGTGCATAATCTGAGCCAAGTCCCCGATGTGGAGGACAGACGAATAGACACAGGACTAGTTCTCACCAGGGGTTCCGAGAAGTGGGGGAGAGTGGGTACTACTTACACAGGTCCAGGACATTTGGAAAGGCATGGCCCGGGTCAGTGGCACATTGGGTAGGGAGAGAGGAGACAGCTGCAGCAGTCTCTCTCACCAGCCCAGCACAGGCTGCTGTTTGCTGGGCTGTGGAGGGACCAGGGAGGCTGCTGCTGCTCCTGGAATCCTCACTCTCCCTGCATGTGTTATGGAGGGGGAGGGGGGGGGGGTCGGTGATCGCACTGATCAACTCCCTCGAATCTGCCACCTGGCCAAGGGGGACGAATCAACCCCCCCCCCTCCCAGCGAGAAGCACAATGCATAGTTTTATTTTATTTTTTAAAAGGGAGTGATTACACCTGGGTGGTCATTCCGAGTTGTTCGCTCGTTGCCGTTTTTCGCAACACAGCGATTAGATGGAAAATGCGCATGCGCATGGTACGCAGCGCGCTTGCGCTATGTTATTTAACACAAAACGTAGTAGATTTGCTGGTGTTCGTGCGGCGCTTTTCAGTCGCACTGCTGATTGGTGAGTGATTGACAGGAAAGGGGCGTTTCTGGGAGGTAACTGGTCGTTTTCAGGGAGTGTGCTAAAAAATGCAGGCGTGCCAGGGAAAAACGCAGGAGTGGCTGGAGAAACGGGGGAGTGGCTGGCCAAACGCAGGGCGTGTTTGTGACATTAAACCAGGAACTAAACTGACTTAGGTGATTGCAATCTGTGAGTAGGTCTGGAGCTACTCAGAAACTGCAGGGAAATATTTAGTAGCAGTTCTGCTAATCTTTCGTTTGCAATTCTGCTAAGCTGAGATACACTCCCAGAGGGCGGCGGCCTAGCGTGTGCAATGCTGCTAAAAGCAGCTAGCGAGCGAACAACTCGGAATGAGGGCCATGATTCCTACCCCCCCCACACACACACTCCTTCAAGTACCCAGGACCCGGGGTGTAGCTATGACTAGTGGGGCCCCATAGCACATTTTTCTTCACCGTCCCCCATTCCCACCCCCCAAAAAAACAGAACAAAAAACAACCTGTTGCATTATGTGACTGGTCCCGCTTCTTGACCTGATCGCAGAGAAGTGGGCCAGAACTTCGGTGCAATGTATTCTCTGTGTACTCACCCACCTCTCATGATTACGACTGTACGGGCGGGCACTCACCTCCTGTGCCCCGTGTCTTCTCCTCTATCAGCAGTGTGCTGCTCCTGCTGCAGGCACATCTGCTGTCAGTGTTACGGATGGCTGTCTCCCCGTTCTCTCTGATGCTGAGGAGCCGCGGCATGGCATTGCTTAGCATGGCTCCTCCCAGCATCAGTGAGCATGGAGAGACACGGAGCCTGCCGGTGTTATAGGAGAAGACACGGGTCACAGGTCTCTAAAGGCAGCATATCCAGGTGCAGGGGGAGGGCCGGGCCCTGGAGGTGACCAGGGCCCCGTAGCAACCGCACTCCCTGCACCCACGATACCTACGCCTATGCCCAGACCCCTCACTGTTCTCAATGGACCTGGTTCTCGCATGTGTACAAGATGACAGTGCACAGTGCTCTCAGGTTTGTATTCCTCCTATAGCTGCTGAACGAGCTAGTGCTGCCACAGGAGCAGAGAGAGAGCACCACACAGCCAGAGCTCCTGCATGCTTGGCTCATGCATTCCTGAATTAGGTTACTGCTGGGAGACTATACCATTGCTCTCTCCCTTTCTGTGAAAAAATTCTCCCGTATATTACCATTTCTCTTACGTCCTTGAGGATGCCAGCGGACTCCGTAAGGACCGTGGGGGTATAGACGGGCTCCGCAGGAGACATGGGCACTCTAAGACTTTAGATGGGTGTGCACTGGCTCCTCCCTCTATGCCCCTCCTCCAGACCTCAGTTAGATCCTGTGCCCAGAGGAGACTGGGTGCATTACAGGGGAGCTCTCCTGAGTTTCTCTGAAAAGACTTTTGTTAGGTTTTTTATTTTCAGGGAGCACTGTTGGCAACAGGCTTCCTACATCGTGGGACGGAGGGGAGAGAAGCAGCCCCACTTTCCTGGACTGATAGGCTCTGCTTCTTAGGCTACTGGACACCATTAGCTCCAGAGGGTCGGAACACAGGTGTCGTCCTTGCTGTTCGTCCCAGAGCCGCGCCACCATCCTCCTCACAGAGCCGGAAGATTGAAGCCGGGTAAGTATAGGAAGCAAGAAGACTTCAAAGGCGGCAGAAGACTTCAGATCTTCATGAGGTACCGCGCAGCGGTTGCACTGCGCGCCATTGCTCCCACAACACACACAG
Organism: Pseudophryne corroboree; assembly: GCF_028390025.1. Lineage (NCBI taxonomy): Eukaryota > Metazoa > Chordata > Amphibia > Anura > Myobatrachidae > Pseudophryne > Pseudophryne corroboree. Next base: position 298,056,943 of record NC_086454.1, on the reverse strand, counting down.
GCACAGCAAGGGTGCAGGGCGCAGGGGGGCGCCCTGGGCAGCAATTTTTACCTCACATAAGACTGGCACACGTATATAGATACTGCGGAGGCAGTATATAATAAATCCCCTGCCAGTATAATAAAAATAGCGGGACCGAAGCCCGCCGTTGAGGGGGCGGAGCTTGATCTTCCAGCGCTAACCAGCGCCATTTTCTCCACAGCATGCTGCAGAGAAGCTGCTCCCGGACGCTCCCCTGCTGAACAAGTAACAGGGGGCAAAAACGAGGGGTGGCACATTTATTTGGTGCTAATTCTATATATAAAGCGCTGTACAGGCTGGGACTTTGTTTCAGTATCTAGTGTGTGCTGGCATACTCTCTCTCTGTCTCTCCAAAGGGCCTTATTGTGGGTCTGTCCCCATATTCATATATCCCAGTGTGTGTGGGGGTGTCAGTACGTGTGTGTCGACATGTCTGAGGCAGAAGGCTCGTCTACGGAGGAAGCAGAGCAGATGGTGGTGGTGTCTCAGTTGGCACAGCCGACACCTGATTGGTTGGACATGTGGAATGTTTTAAATGCTAATGTGGCTTTATTTCATAAGAGATTGGACAAAGCAGAGTCCAAGGAAAAAGCAGGGAGTCAACAATGGCTGTTACTGTGTCACAAGACCCTTCATGCTCCCATAAACGTCCCTTTTCCCAGATAGCAGACACTGATACCGACACGGATTCCGACTCCAGTGTCGACTATGATGATGCAAGGTTGCACCCAAGAGTGGCCAAGAGTATTCAATATATGATTATTGCAATAAAAGATGTTTTGCATATCACAGAGGACCCCTCTGTCCCTGACACGAGGGTCTGCATGTTTAATGAAAAGAAACCTGAGGTAACGTTTCCCCATCTCATGAGCTGAACGCTTTATTTGAAAAGGCTTGGGAAACTCCAGACAAGAGACTGCAGGTTCCCAAGAGAATTATTATGGCGTATCCCTTCCCCTCACAGGACAGGGTACGGTGGGAATCCTCGCCCACGGTGGACAAGGCCTTGACGCGCTTGTCCAAAAAGGTGGCACTACCGTCCCCGGTGATAATGTCGATTATCTTTACAGGAATAAAAGCTATACCTTAAACACACCTTAAATACACTTTACACCTTTAGCCGCTGTGGCCGCTATACTTAATTCACACTACGCACCTTTTACTGTATTAGCGTAAAAGGGTTCCGTAGTGTACGGACTTTGAGTACACACGCCGCGCTGACGGTACAAAGTACTCGCAGCGCATACACACCCAGAGATACACTTTAAACCTTCACAGTAATGCGATGCAATGATATTACACTCTAAACCTTATGCAGCAATGCAGTGAGATGCTATTACACTTTAAACCTTATGCAGCAATGCAGTGAGATGCTATTACACTTTAAACCTTATGCAGCAATGCAGTGAGATGCTATTACACTTTAAACCTTATGCAGCAATGCAGTGAGATGCTATTACACTTTAAACCTTATGCAGCAATGCAGTGTGATGCTTTTACACTTTAAACCTTAGCAGGGCAATGAGCACACGACACCAATTGTGATTAACCGCTGGGTTCCGACACCACAGTGGATTATTTCTGAAAGGGGGTTTACAATACAAATTATACACTACAATACAAGACAATATATATAACAGAATAATGGCTACAGTCAATGTACATACGTGAGAATATTCGCGTGCGCTTCCTGGTCCAGTCCTCCGTAATCAAATAGATAACGTTGTGAGTCTTGTGTCTGGCCGCTCTGCAGCAGGCTTTAGTTATACAAGTCTTCCAAAAGCAATACAATGGATACTGTAATCCCTTTGTCCATTGGACACAGGGATGCACCTTTACAGTACAGGAGAGGTCATAGGTTGATTTGAAAAGGTAGGCGATGTCTTTTTCAACTGCTCTTGTGGGTGGTCTCCTCTGGATTCCCGCCGCATACATAATATACAGTAAATACAGTTTATATCTATATTCTGCTTCTGCACATAACTATCCGCAGGAACATGCGATCTTCCGCAGACCAACACCGGAATGTTTCCCTTAAAATACCCTACAGCTGGATACCAAATACCACCTTATAACCTTAGTCTGTCCCCTCTTATCCTGTAAAGGTGAATCCCTTTGTTCTGCAACCATTTAAACAGCTATAACTTTCTGATGTGGTGCAAGGAGACTATGTGTACATAGTGCACTATTTGGATTAAATATGTAATGTGTTCTGATGGCCCTCCATGCGTACACAAACTCTGCCGTAAATACCCATACCACGCGCCGATGCGCAGGACCGCGGGAGCGACCATACGCAAAGTGTGTACATCTGCATGCACTGCAGAACAAGTGCACACGCAGTGGGCATGTGTGTGCAGTTTATACGTGCTGTGTGTTATTCAATATTTTTCGACTTTGACAGTCCACCCTTTGGCAGTCACCAATAACTGCCACTATCTAATCACTAAACAGAAAAATATCAATACAATATCTACAGACGATTGGATGGTCGGAGGAGAGTTGTAGGTGGGAAATGTATGACCTAGTGGGATAGTAAAAAAGCATGTATGTATGAATCCATGTCTGAGGGGCATGTATCATTGTGCCATATATGTTTTAGATAAGCTTCGAGGTATTGCGAAGTATACATTAAATCCTTCTTATCCCGTATTAAGGGTCTGTAAGTGGACCGACAAACACTACGAGCTCCTTTCGGCTTCTTGTTCCAACAAATGGGGTGCACATTTACTTGATGATACATGGAGGGGGAACATATGTGAGTGCTAGTATATGTGGATATCACCTGTCGACTATGTGTGTCATTAACTGGAGGTTTTAGAGATGAAGATAAGACACATATCTAAAATACGTTCACATAACATTTTCATAAACATTCTTGGGTAGGGCTGATGTCTTTTCCGGATGGGTGTATCTGGGCAGAGGGGGAGACAAAGGAAAAACGGGTGAAAGAAACAGGCCATGGAATTCATTTGCAATCCTTATCATAACACTGTCTCTATGGATGGGTCGTAAATTAAATCTGCTGCTATAACAATGCCCTCGCTACATAGATCCATCAAATTTGTGCCGTGCTTGCGCCGCGTCAGAATTCGAACACACCTAAATATCAAGCCAATAATTATGACGACTCCCAGGATACAAAGGAGAAACTTCCCTACACTCATAATAACATTTTGAGCCCACTCTCCTAATCCTGAGAACCATTTCGTGGGTTCAACCATGAGACCCAGCCGGTCAGCTCATTACCCACAGCAGTCAGGGTAAGGTTGTGTCTCCTCCGGAACTCCCGCTTCAACTGCAATATATCATCCATCTTTTGATCGATAATCTCTGTGGGGTTGTCAGTGCTGTTTGTAATATACGTACAGCACTTCACACCATATTGAGTTGCCAAAGTGACACAGTAACTACCCGTCACGGCTGTGATATAATTAAGGACCATCCTGTGCTGGATCAGTTCCGTCTTGTAAGCTTGTAACTCCCTACCCGTATACCTGAAGGTGCCGTCATACATCTCAGTGATATTATCTATCAAGTTCGCTAGCGCATGGATATACCTATAATTTATAATTCCTCTGGCAGTACGGGTGATGTCTAATGCGAGAAGGAATTGAATCCCAGTGGATTTGTGGATCAGATCAGAGGCTACGTGCTCTGTCCTCTCTATGAGGTGTCTCTTGACGATGTGTTCATAGTGAGTATGAGTATAAGGAGCCTGAGCACTGCGGTGAACATCTTTCATCTTATCATGGGTTATGGTCATGACCTCTGGCAACACTCTTCCAACATAACATAATCCCTCTGAGTTCGGGGCAAGCCACTTATATGCCTTCCTCCCACATATGAAATAGGCATCATCGGGAAGAACATAGGGGACAGAATATGACATTACCATATTACAGACTTTCCAAGTGAAAAACCCAATCCCTAGTTCTCCCATCTGCTCAGTACAAGTATCGGGCTGGATGATATGAGCACAGTACCCTGGTGATACTTCTCCAACCCACATGGTCTTGCTTCCTCGAGTATACCTATACCGAAAATACCTTCCACTGTTGGCTATTTGGCGTACAAGTTCAGAGTCTATGGGTATCCTATCAGCTCTGTGCGAAAATGCCATTGTCTGGTTATTCCATGTCACTTCCCAATTTCCCGGTTTTCGGTAATTGGAAATATTGAAACATAATAAGGATCTATCTACATGATACTGGTGGAGCTTCAAACTAGGGGGCCTAGAAATATTGAATTTCTTGTCCACCGGTCTTCCACCCCGTAATTCGAGTACCTCATCTATTGTTAAAGGGTACGGTACTAATCCTGACTTGCTCTGACCTTGAGGTACTTGTGAGCACACCCAGCATTCTGTCTGGTTTAAGACCTTACCCACTAGTGAGTGGTAATCACTCAATGGATGACAGTCCATGTTGATATTAAGGCTGGACTGACATCTCTGGATGCACCCATCCTCGACTATGTTCTCACAATTCTTACAAATGCAATTTTCCTCAGCCAATAACCCTTCACAGTGCCTCCGAGCTCCCTGACTACCAGATCGCTTTCTGATACTCGCCTTTGCTCGAGTGATGTGTTGCTCTTGAGATTCTACAAATCCACCCCGGCCATCAGAACCCATTCCAGTTCCTTTCTCGACCTCTCTGGGACCCTCACCGAAACAGACTGTCCTGGTCAACAACAGGAAAACCCGGAACGCAGTCTCTTGGGGTAAGTCCATCTTGTTAAGGGGAGAAAAAGGAAACAAGAAGGCGGGGGGGAGAAAAAGAAGAAGAGAAGGAGGGTAGTGGGAAATGGAGAAAATAAAAAAAAAACTGGTGCGACAACCGCCTCTGGTCTTGTTGTTCTCCGCGCTCAGGTGCCGTCTCAACAGTACTGCCTCTCAACATTCCCGGAACAGACACTCCAGTGATACGATGTTCTCTACACTCTGCTCTTTGTCACGGGTTCTTTCCGGGTCAGCGACCTTTCTGTAGGGAACATAAATCTTGCATTTCAATGTGTTTAACTGTTGTGTGTAGTGAACCATCTTTGGAAAGTGAAAAGAGAGGGGAAATAATAAAAAGAAAATTTGTCAGATTTGCGTTCACCATCAGGCTGTCACACCATCATGTATATCGGTATCTATGCACAGTCTCCCTTCACCAGTATTTCCATTCTCCACCCTTTGTGCATGGCCAGGCACACTGATACTGGTGTCCCTATGCTGGTGAGATATACTGGGTTTGGGCAGAACTCTGAAAAGACCGAGTAGGCCTGTGACGTTTGAACTGTAATCCTGTCGGTGAACGCAAGAGGATGAAGAGGGAGCTTTTGAAAACCAATCACATAGAGTTTAGTAACAGGTAAGTTTGTAAAGGCAAAGAAGATTTTACAAAGTTTGACATCTGGATTGGGCACTACGGGGAATGATTCCCTAATCGGTCTGTTCCCCTTAAAAAAATTCCATGTGTGTTATATCTCTACTGGGACTATCCCAGCCATCAATCCAGTGTCTTGTCCATTCTAAGTTCATAGGGAACCCGGTATCTTTGAGATAATTTCCTCTACCTGTGATGGACATGCATCTAAAACAGTGAAAATGCAACATTAGTCTTCATGGGTATCTAACATATTTTGTGCTCCCTGGGTGGGAGCGCTCAATATGTTTACCATCTCTAACAAAACTCCTGTTAAGTTATTTAGAGGTCACTTCTGCTAGAGAGAGAAGCAGAAGTTTAGAGGCCTCCACCTAACCCCAGTAAGTTCTGTCAAAAGGGTAAAGTTGCATTTATTCTGTTCTTCCCATTAACCGAATCTGTGTTTTTCTATACTGTATCGTGATTCCTTACTATATGTCCCTTGATCCCGTCTATGTGTTTAATAACGTGGCTTGTTTTCTCTGTCTAGGGGTCTATATTGGCTATGTGTTCTACTACTCCTACAATCCCTGGCAAAATGCCCTTCCTTCCTACAAGTGTAGCATATCCTAGGTCCTTTCTAACTATCCGTGTTTTGGGGTTTAGGTTGATGAGACTTTGGTCGACTTTGACATCGGACACGGCGGCCCTAAAGGATCCTGCGGATCGCAGGCAGGAAACAGCCTTAAAATCAATTTATGCGACTACGGGAGCCCTGCTCAGACCTGCAGTAGCGTCGGCATGGGTGGGTAGCGCAATTACAGCTTGGGCAGATAACTTGTCATCTGACATTGACACCCTAGATAAAGATAGTATTTTGTTGACCTTAGGGCACATCAAGGACGCAGCGTTATATATGAGAGAGGCTGCGAGAGATATTGGGCTTTTGGGTTCAAGAGCCAATGCCATGGCAGTTTCTGCTAGAAGGTCCCTGTGGACCTGTCAATGGACAGGTGATGCTGACTCAAAGAGACATATGGATGCTTTGCCTTACAAAGGTGAAGTTTTATTTGGGGAGTGCCTCGCGGACCTGGTTTCCACAGGTACTGCGGGTAAGTCTTCTTTTTTGCCTTACGTTCCCCCACAGCAGAAGAAAACACCTCAATACCAGATGCAGTCCTTTCGGTCTCATAAGTTCAGAAAGGGGTGTGGCTCTTCCTTCCTCGCCAGAGGTAGAGGGAAAAGTACACCAGCTACGGCTAGTTCCCAGGAACAAAAATCCTCCCCGGCCTCTACAAAATCCACCGCATGACGCTGGGGATCCGCTGCGGGAGTCCGCACCGGTGGCGGCTAGAGATGAGCGCCGGAAATTTTTCGGGTTTTGTGTTTTGGTTTTGGGTTCGGTTCCGCGGCCGTGTTTTGGGTTCGACCGCGTTTTGGCAAAACCTCACCGAATTTTTTTTGTCGGATTCGGGTGTGTTTTGGATTCGGGTGTTTTTTTCAAAAAACCCTAAAAAACAGCTTAAATCATAGAATTTGGGGGTCATTTTGATCCCAAAGTATTATTAACCTCAAAAACCATAATTTACACTCATTTTCAGTCTATTCTGAATACCTCACAATATTATTTTTAGTCCTAAAATTTGCACCGAGGTCGCTGTGTGAGTAAGATAAGCGACCCTAGTGGCCGACACAAACACCGGGCCCATCTAGGAGTGGCACTGCAGTGTCACGCAGGATGTCCCTTCCAAAAAACCCTCCCCAAACAGCACATGACGCAAAGAAAAAAAGAGGCGCAATGAGGTAGCTGACTGTGTGAGTAAGATAAGCGACCCTAGTGGCCGACACAAACACCGGGCCCATCTAGGAGTGGCACTGCAGTGTCACGCAGGATGGCCCTTCCAAAAAACCCTCCCCAAACAGCACATGACGCAAAGAAAAATAAAAGAAAAAAGAGGTGCAAGATGGAATTGTCCTTGGGCCCTCCCACCCACCCTTATGTTGTATAAACAGGACATGCACACTTTAACCAACCCATCATTTCAGTGACAGGGTCTGCCACACGACTGTGACTGATATGACGGGTTGGTTTGGACCCCCCCCAAAAAAGAAGCAATTAATCTCTCCTTGCACAAACTGGCTCTACAGAGGCAAGATGTCCACCTCATCATCATCCTCCGATATATCACCGTGTACATCCCCCTCCTCACAGATTATCAATTCGTCCCCACTGGAATCCACCATCTCAGCTCCCTGTGTACTTTGTGGAGGCAATTGCTGCTGGTCAATGTCTCCGCGGAGGAATTGATTATAATTCATTTTAATGAACATCATCTTCTCCACATTTTCTGGATGTAACCTCGTACGCCGATTGCTGACAAGGTGAGCGGCGGCACTAAACACTCTTTCGGAGTACACACTTGTGGGAGGGCAACTTAGGTAGAATAAAGCCAGTTTGTGCAAGGGCCTCCAAATTGCCTCTTTTTCCTGCCAGTATAAGTACGGACTGTGTGACGTGCCTACTTGGATGCGGTCACTCATATAATCCTCCACCATTCTTTCAATGTTGAGAGAATCATATGCAGTGACAGTAGACGACATGTCCGTAATCGTTGTCAGGTCCTTCAGTCCGGACCAGATGTCAGCATCAGCAGTCGCTCCAGACTGCCCTGCATCACCGCCAGCGGGTGGGCTCGGAATTCTGAGCCTTTTCCTCGCACCCCCAGTTGCGGGAGAATGTGAAGGAGGAGATGTTGACAGGTCGCGTTCCGCTTGACTTGACAATTTTGTCACCAGCAGGTCTTTGAACCCCAGCAGACTTGTGTCTGCCGGAAAGAGAGATCCAAGGTAGGTTTTAAATCTAGGATCGAGCACGGTGGCCAAAATGTAGTGCTCTGATTTCAACAGATTGACCACCCGTGAATCCTTGTTAAGCGAATTAAGGGCTCCATCCACAAGTCCCACATGCCTAGCGGAATCGCTCCGTGTTAGCTCCTCCTTCAATGTCTCCAGCTTCTTCTGCAAAAGCCTGATGAGGGGAATGACCTGACTCAGGCTGGCAGTGTCTGAACTGACTTCACGTGTGGCAAGTTCAAAGGGCATCAGAACCTTGCACAACGTTGAAATCATTCTCCACTGCACTTGAGACAGGTGCATTCCACCTCCTATATCGTGCTCAATTGTATAGGCTTGAATGGCCTTTTGCTGCTCCTCCAACCTCTGAAGCATATAGAGGGTTGAATTCCACCTCGTTACCACTTCTTGCTTCAGATGATGGCAGGGCAGGTTCAGTAGTTTTTGGTGGTGCTCCAGTCTTCTGTACGTGGTGCCTGTATGCCGAAAGTGTCCCGCAATTCTTCTGGCCACCGACAGCATCTCTTGCACGCCCCTGTCGTTTTTTAAAAAATTCTGCACCACCAAATTCAAGGTATGTGCAAAACATGGGACGTGCTGGAATTTGCCCATATTTAATGCACACACAATATTGCTGGCGTTGTCCGATGCCACAAATCCACAGGAGAGTCCAATTGGGGTAAGCCATTCCGCGATGATCTTCCTCAGTTGCCGTAAGAGGTTTTCAGCTGTGTGCGTATTCTGGAAAGCGGTGATACAAAGCGTAGCCTGCCTAGGAAAGAGTTGGCGTTTGCGAGATGCTGCTACTGGTGCCGCCGCTGCTGTTCTTGCGGCGGGAGTCCATACATCTACCCAGTGGGCTGTCACAGTCATATAGTCCTGACCCTGCCCTGCTCCACTTGTCCACATGTCCGTGGTTAAGTGGACATTGGGTACAACTGCATTTTTTAGGACACTGGTGAGTCTTTTTCTGACGTCCGTGTACATTCTCGGTATCGCCTGCCTAGAGAAGTGGAACCTAGATGGTATTTGGTAACGGGGGCACACTGCCTCAATAAATTGTCTAGTTCCCTGTGAACTAACGGCGGATACCGGACGCACGTCTAACACCAACATAGTTGTCAAGGCCTCAGTTATCCGCTTTGCAGCAGGATGACTGCTGTGATATTTCATCTTCCTTGCAAAGGACTGTTGGACAGTCAATTGCTTACTGGAAGTAGTACAAGTGGGCTTACGACTTCCCCTCTGGGATGACCATCGACTCCCAGCAGCAACAACAGCAGCGCCAGCAGCAGTAGGCGTTACACGCAAGGATGCATCGGAGGAATCCCAGGCAGGAGAGGACTCGTCAGAATTGCCAGTGACATGGCCTGCAGGACTATTGGCATTCCTGGGGAAGGAGGAAATTGACACTGAGGGAGTTGGTGGGGTGGTTTGCGTGAGCTTGGTTACAAGAGGAAGGGATTTACTGGTCAGTGGACTGCTTCCGCTGTCGGCCAAAGTTTTTGAACTTGTCACTGACTTATTATGAATGCGCTGCAGGTGACGTATAAGGGAGGATGTTCCGAGGTGGTTAACGTCCTTACCCCTACTTATTACAGCTTGACATTGGGAACACACGGCTTGACAAATGTTGTCCGCATTTCTGGTGAAATACTTCCACACCGAAGAGCTGAATTTTTTGGTATTTTCACCAGGCATGTCAACGGCCATATTCCTCCCACGGACAACAGGTGTCTCCCCGGGTGCCTGACTTAAACAAACCACCTCACCATCAGAATCCTCCTGGTCAATTTCCTCCCCAGCGCCAGCAACACCCATATCCTCCTCATCCTGGTGTACTTCAACACTGACATCTTCAATCTGACTATCAGGAACTGGACTGCGGGTGCTCCTTCCAGCACTTGCAGGGGGCGTGCAAATGGTGGAAGGCGCATGCTCTTCACGTCCAGTGTTGGGAAGGTCAGGCATCGCAACCGACACAATTGGACTCTCCTTGTGGATTTGGGATTTCGAAGAACGCACAGTTCTTTGCGGTGCTACTGCTTTTGCCAGCTTGAGTCTTTTCATTTTTCTAGCGAGAGGCTGAGTGCCTCCATCCTCATGTGAAGCTGAACCACTAGCCATGAACATAGGCCAGGGCCTCAGCCGTTCCTTGCCACTCCGTGTGGTAAATGGCATATTGGCAAGTTTACGCTTCTCCTCCGACAATTTTATTTTAGGTTTTGGAGTCCTTTTTTTACTGATATTTGGTGTTTTGGATTTGACATGCTCTGTACTATGCCATTGGGCATCGGCCTTGGCAGACGACGTTGCTGGCATTTCATCGTCTCGGCCATGACTAGTGGCAGCAGCTTCAGCACGAGGTGGAAGTGGATCTTGATCTTTCCCTAATTTTGGAACCTCAACATTTTTGTTCTCCATATTTTAATAGGCACAACTAAAAGGCACCTCAGGTAAACAATGGAGATGGATGGATACTAGTATACAATTATGGATGGACTGCCGAGTGCCGACACAGAGGTAGCTACAGCCGTGGACTACCGTACTGTACTGTGTCTGCTGCTAATATAGACTGGATGATAATGAGATGTAGTATGTATAAAGAAGAAAGAAAGAAAAAACCACGGGTAGGTGGTATACAATTATGGACGGACTGCCGAGTGCCGACACAGAGGTAGCTACAGCCGTGGACTACCGTACTGTGTCTGCTGCTAATATAGACTGGTTGATAATGAGATGTAGTATGTATAAAGAAGAAAGAAAAAAAAACCACGGGTAGGTGGTATACAATTATGGACGGACTGCCGAGTGCCGACACAGAGGTAGCTACAGCCGTGGACTACCGTACTGTACTGTGTCTGCTGCTAATATAGACTGGATGATAATGAGATGTAGTATGTATAAAGAAGAAAGAAAAAAAAAACCACGGGTAGGTGGTATACAATTATGGACGGACTGCCGAGTGCCGACACAGAGGTAGCTACAGCCGTGGACTACCGTACTGTGTCTGCTGCTAATATAGACTGGTTGATAAAGAGATGTAGTATGTATGTATAAAGAAGAAAGAAAAAAAAACCACGGGTAGGTGGTATACAATTATGGATGGACTGCCGAGTGCCGACACAGAGGTAGCTACAGCCGTGGACTACCGTACTGTACTGTGTCTGCTGCTAATATAGACTGGATGATAATGAGATGTAGTATGTATAAAGAAGAAAGAAAAAAAAACCACGGGTAGGTGGTATACAATTATGGATGGACTGCCGAGTGCCGACACAGAGGTAGCTACAGCCGTGGACTACCGTACTGTGTCTGCTGCTAATATAGACTGGTTGATAAAGAGATGTAGTATGTATGTATAAAGAAGAAAGAAAAAAAAACCACGGGTAGGTGTTATACAATTATGGACGGACTGCCGAGTGCCGACACAGAGGTAGCTACAGCCGTGGACTACCATACTGTGTCTGCTGCTAATATAGACTGGTTGATAAAGAGATGTAGTATGTATGTATAAAGAAGAAAGAAAAAAAAACCACGGGTAGGTGGTATACAATTATGGATGGACTGCCGAGTGCCGACACAGAGGTAGCTACAGCCGTGGACTACCGTACTGTGTCTGCTGCTAATATAGACTGGTTGATAAAGAGATGTAGTATGTATGTATAAAGAAGAAAGAAAAAAAACCACGGGTAGGTGGTATACAATTATGGATGGACTGCCGAGTGCCGACACAGAGGTAGCTACAGCCGTGGACTACCGTACTGTACTGTGTCTGCTGCTAATATAGACTGGATGATAATGAGATGTAGTATGTATAAAGAAGAAAGAAAAAAAAACCACGGGTAGGTGGTATACAATTATGGATGGACTGCCGAGTGCCGACACAGAGGTAGCTACAGCCGTGGACTACCGTACTGTGTCTGCTGCTAATATAGACTGGTTGATAATGAGATGTAGTATGTATAAAGAAGAAAGAAAAAAAAAACCACGGGTAGGTGGTATACAATTATGGACGGACTGCCGAGTGCCGACACAGAGGTAGCTACAGCCGTGAACTACCGTACTGTGTCTGCTGCGACTGGATGATAAATAATGATATAAAAAATATATATATATCACTACTGCAGCCGGACAGGTATATATTATATAATGACGGACCTGCTGGACACTGTCTGTCAGCAGAATGAGTTTTTTATTTTATAGAATAAAAAAACACCACACAAGTCACACGACGTGTGTTTAACTTTTACAGGCAGACATTCACAATACAATATAGTATACTATATACTGGTGGTCAGGTCACTGGTCAGTCACACTGGCAGTGGCACTCCTGCAGAAAAAAAGTGTGCACTGTTTAATTTTAATATGTACTCCTGGCTCCTGCTATAACCTAACTGCTCCCCAGTCTCCCCCACAATTAAGCTGTGTGAGCACAGTCAGATATTATACATAGATGATGCAGCAGCACACTGGGCTGAGCACAGATATGGTATGTGACTGAGTCACTGTGTATCGTTTTTTCAGGCAGAGAACGGATTATATTAAATAATATAAAACTGCACTGGTGGTCACTGGTCAGTCACTAGTATAGCTAACTAATACTATCAGCAAAATTCTGCACTCTCTGTCTGAGTACTCCTCCTAAGCTCCAGTAAATGAAGTGTCACTGTCTCACTCTCACTCTCCTATCTATTTCTTCTCTAAACGGAGAGGACGCCAGCCACGTCCTCTCACTATCAATCTCAATGCACGTGTAAAATGGCGGCGACGCGCAGCTCCTTATATAGAATCCGAGTCTCGCGATAGAATCCGAGCCTCGCGAGAATCCGACAGCGTCATGATGACGTTCGGGCGCGCTCGGGTTAACCGAGCAAGGCGGGAAGATCCGAGTCGCTCGGATCCGTGTAAAAAAAGCTGAAGTTCGGGCGGGTTCGGATTCCGAGGAACCGAACCCGCTCATCTCTAGTGGCGGCACGTCTTCGACTCTTCAGCCAAGTCTGGGTTCAGTCGGATTTGGATCCTTGGGTGGTCGAAATTGTATCCCAAGGCTACAAGCTGTGCCTCCACACCGATTTTTCAAATCGGCCTTGCCAGCTTCTCCCCCAGAGAGGGAAATCGTTTCAGCTGCCATACAAAAGCTGTGTCAACAGCAAGTGATTATCAGGGTTCCCCTAGTGTAACAGGGGAAAGGGTTTTATTCAACCCTATTTGTGGTCCCGAAGCCGGATGGCTCGGTCAGACCAATTCTGAATCTAAAATCCCTAAACCTATATTTGAAGAAGTTCAAATTCAAGATGGAATCTCTCCGGGCAGTGATCTCCAGCCTGGAAGGGGGGGGGGGATTTTATGGTGTCACTAGACATAAAGGATGCATACCTTCATATCCCCATATATCCTCCTCAGGCGTACCTGAGATTCACTGTACAGGATTGTCATTACCAGTTTCAGACGTTGCCGTTTGGGCTTTCCATGGCCCCGAGAATTTTCACCAAGGTAATGGCGGAAATGATGGTGCTCCTGCGCAAACAGGGGGTCACAATTATCCCATACTTGGACAATCTCCTGATAAAGGCAAGATCAAGAGATCAGTTACTAAAAAGCGTGTCTCTCTCCCTGAGAGAACTACAACAACACGGCTGGATTCTAAATCTACCAAAGTCGCAGTTGGTTCCGACAACTCGGCTGTAATTTTTGGGCATGATTCTGGACACGGAAAAAAAGAGGGTTTTTCTAATAATGGAAAAAGCCCAGGAACTCCAGAATATGGTCAAGGACCTGCCGAAGCCAAAAAGAGTGTCAGTTCATCAATGCACTCGAGTATTGGGAAAGATGGTGGCGGCCTACGAGGCCATTCTGTTCGGCAGGTTTCATTCAGTGGGACCTTCTGGACAAGTGGTCAGGATCCCATCTACAGATGCATTGGAGGATGTCAGTCCCCCAGGGCCAGGGTCTCTCTCCTGTGGTGGCTCCAGAGTGCTCACCTTCTAGAGGGTCGCAGGTTCAGCATTCAAGATTGGGTTCTTTTGACCACGGACGCGAGCCTCCGAGGATGGGGAGCAGTCAAACAAGGAAAACATTTTCAGGGAATATGGTCAAGCCAGGAGGCTTGTCTACACATCAATGTGCTGGAATTAAGGGCCATATACAACGGCTTGCAACAGGCGGAGAGTCTTCTTCGCAACCTACCCATTCTGATCCAGTCAGACCACGTCACAGCCGTGGCGCATGTAAACCGCCAGGGCGGCACAAGGAGCAGAGCAGCAATGGCAGAAGCCATCAGGATTCTTCGCTGGGCGGAAAATCATGTAAGCGCTCTGTCAGCGGTCTTCATTCCGGGAGTAGACAACTGGGAGGCAGACTTCCTCGGCAGGCACGATCTCCATCCAGGAGAGTGGGGACTTCATCAAGAAGTCTTTGCAGAGGTCGTTGGGGACTTCTTCAAATAGACATGATGGCGTCACGCCTCAACAGAAAGCTTTGGACGTATTGTTCCAGGTCGAGGGACCCTCAGGCAGTGGTGGTGGACGCCCTGGTGACACTGTGGGTGTTTCAGTCGGTCTATGTGTTCCCTCCATTTCCACTTATCTCAAAAATATTGAGAATAATAAGACGAACAAGAGTGCAGACAATACTCATTGTCCCAGATTGGCCTCGAAGGGCCTGGTATTCAGATCTTCAGGAAATGATCACAAAAGATCCGTGGCCTCTTCCTCCCAGGGAGGACCTGTTGCAACAGGGGCCCTGTGTGTTCCAAGACTTACCGCGCTTACGTTTGACGGCATGGCGGTTGAACACCAAATCCTAGCTAGGAAAGGTTTTCCGGGGGAAGTCATCCCTACTCTACTCAAAGCTAGGAAGGAGGTAACGGCGAAGCACTATCACCGTATCTGGAGGAAATATGTATCTTGGTGTGAAGCCAAGAATGCTCCTACGGAAGATTTTCAGCTGGGTCGTTTTCTCCATTTTCTACAGACAGGAGTGGATATGGGCCTAAAGTTAGGCTCCATTAAGGTGCAGATTTCGGCCTTATCTATATTCTTTCAGAAGGAATTGGCTTCTCTCCCAGAAGTCCAGACTTTTGTAAAGGGAGTGCTGCACATCCAACCTCCTTTTGTGCCCCCAGTGGCACCGTGGGACCTTAACGTGGTGTTACAGTTCCTTAAATCACACTGGTTTGAACCTCTTCAAACAGTTGAATTAAAATTTCTCACTTGGAAAGTGGTCATGTTGTTGGCATTGGCATCTGCGAGGCGGGTGTCCGAATTGGCTGCTTTGTCTCACAAGATCCCTATCTGATTTTCCATGTGGATCGAGCAGAGTTGAGGACTCGTCTTCAATTTCTGCCTAAAGTGGTTTCGTCGTTTCATATGAACCAACCTATTGTGGTGCCTGTGGCTACGGGTGAAGTGGAGGATTCCAAGTCACTTGATGTAGTCAGGGCCTTAAAAATTTATGTAGCCAGGACGGCTCGGGTTAGGAAAACAGAGGCACTGTTTGTCCTGTATGCAGCCAACAAGGTTGGCGCTCCTGCTTCTAGGCAGACTATTGCTCGCTGGATCTGTAACACTAGGAAGGTGGGCTCTTCTTGGGCGGCTGCCCGAGGCGTCTCGGCATTACAGCTTTGCCGAGCAGCTACTTGGTCGGGTTCAAACACTTTTGCAAAATTCTACAAGTTTGATACCCTGACTGAGGAGGATCTCATGTTTCCTCAATCGGTGCTGCAGAGTCATCCGCACTCTCCCGCCCGGTCTGGAGCTTTGGTATAAACCCCATGGTCCTTACGGAGCAGCCCCTCTCTTCCGACCCTCCCACTGATCCCTTCCGACACTTCCAGCGCATCCCTCCCGACACTCCCGCCGCCTCTCTCCGATCACTGTGCTCAGCAGAACAGTGCGGCTACATTGTGGGGTCATGGTGCAGCCGCATAATGTATGACACGTGTGCACACTGTAGTGATGTGCACCGGAAATTTTTCGGGTTTTGTGTTTTGGTTTTGGGTTCGGTTCCGCGGCCGTGTTTTGGGTTCGGACGCGTTTTGGCAAAACCTCACCGAAATTTTTTTGTCGGATTCGGGTGTGTTTTGGATTCGGGGTTTTTTTTCAAAAAACCCTAAAAAACAGCTTAAATCATAGAATTTGGGGGTCATTTTGATCCCATAGTATTATTAACCTCAATAACCATAATTTCCACTCATTTTCAGTCTATTCTGAACACCTCACATCTCACAATATTATTTTTAGTCCTAAAATTTGCACCGAGGTCGCTGGATGGCTAAGCTAAGCGACCCAAGTGGCCGACACAAACACCTGGCCCATCTAGGAGTGGCACTGCAGTGTCAGACAGGATGGCCCTTCAAAAAAATATTCCCCAAACAGCACATGACGCAAAGAAAAAAAGAGGCGCAATGAGGTAGCTGTGTGACTAAGATAAGCGACCCAAGTGGCCGACACAAACATCTGGCCCATCTAGGAGTGTCACTGCAGTGTCACGCAGGATGGCCCTTCAAAAAAATACTCCCCAAACAGCACATGATGCAAAGAAAAAAAGAGGCGCAATGAGGTAGTTGTGTGACTAAGATAAGCGACCCAAGTGGCCGACACAAACATCTGGCCCATCTAGGAGTGTCACTGCAGTGTCACGCAGGATGGCCCTTCAAAAAAATACTCCCCAAACAGCACATGATGCAAAGAAAAATGAAAGAAAAAAGAGGTGCAAGATGGAATTGTCTTTGGGCCCTCCCACCCACCCTTATGTTGTATAAACAGGACATGCACACTTTAACGAACCCATCATTTCAGTGACAGGGTCTGCCACACGACTGTGACTGAAATGACTGGTTGGTTTGGGCCCCCACCAAAAAAGAAACAATCAATCTCTCCTTGCACAAACTGGCTCTACAGAGGCAAGATGTCCACCTCCTCCTCATCGTCCGATTCATCACCCCTTTCACTGTGTACATCCCCCTCCTCACAGATTGTTAATTCGTCCCCACTGGAATCCACCATCTCAGGTCCCCGTGTACTTTCTGGAGGCAATTGCTGCTGGTGAATGTCTCCACGGAGGAATTGATTATAATTCATTTTAATGAACATCATCTTCTCCACATTTTCTGGAAGTAACCTCGTACGCCGATTGCTGACAAGGTGAGCGGCTGCACTAAACACTCTTTCGGAGTACACACTGGAGGGAGGGCAACTTAGGTAGAATAAAGCCAGTTTGTGCAAGGGCCTCCAAATTGCCTCTTTTTCCTGCTAGTATACGTACGGACTGTCTGACGTGCCTACTTGGATGCGGTCACTCATATAATCCTCCACCATTCTTTCAATGGTGAGAGAATCATATGCAGTGACAGTAGACGACATGTCAGTAATCGTTGGCAGGTCCTTCAGTCCGGACCAGATGTCAGCACTCGCTCCAGACTGCCCTGCATCACCGCCAGCGGGTGGGCTCGGAATTCTTAGCCTTTTCCTCGCACCCCCAGTTGCGGGAGAATGTGAAGGAGGAGCTGTTGACGGGTCACGTTCCGCTTGACTTGACAATTTTCTCACCAGCAGGTCTTTGAACCCCTGCAGACTTGTGTCTGCCGGAAAGAGAGATACAACATAGGTTTTAAATCTAGGATCGAGCACGGTGGCCAAAAATAAGAATTTACTTACCGATAATTCTATTTCTCGTAGTCCGTAGTGGATGCTGGGGACTCCGTCAGGACCATGGGGAATAGCGGCTCCGCAGGAGACAGGGCACAAAAGTAAAAGCTTTAGGATCAGGTGGTGTGCACTGGCTCCTCCCCCTATGACCCTCCTCCAAGCCTCAGTTAGGATACTGTGCCCGGACGAGCGTACACAATAAGGAAGGATTTTGAATCCCGGGTAAGACTCATACCAGCCACACCAATCACACTGTACAACCTGTGATCTGAACCCAGTTAACAGCATGATAACAGCGGAGCCTCTGAAAAGATGGCTCACAACAATAATAACCCGATTTTTGTAACAATAACTATGTACAAGTATTGCAGACAATCCGCACTTGGGATGGGCGCCCAGCATCCACTACGGACTACGAGAAATAGAATTATCGGTAAGTAAATTCTTATTTTCTCTGACGTCCTAAGTGGATGCTGGGGACTCCGTCAGGACCATGGGGATTATACCAAAGCTCCCAAACGGGCGGGAGAGTGCGGATGACTCTGCAGCACCGAATGAGAGAACTCCAGGTCCTCCTCAGCCAGGGTGTGCCCCTGACCAAGTAGCAGCTCGGCAAAGTTGTAAAGCCGAGACCCCTCGGGCAGCCGCCCAAGATGAGCCCACCTTCCTTGTGGAATGGGCATTTACATATTTTGGCTGTGGCAGGCCTGCCACAGAATGTGCAAGCTGAATTGTACTACACATCCAACTAGCAATCGTCTGCTTAGAAGCAAGAGCACCCAGTTTGTTGGGTGCATACAGGATAACAGCAAGTCAGTTTTCCTGACTCCAGCCGTCCTGGAAACCTATATTTTCAGGGCCCTGACAACATCTAGCAACTTGGAGTCCTCCAAGTCCCTAGTAGCCGCAGGTACCACAATAAGCTGGTTCAGGTGAAACGCTGACACCACCTTAGGGAGAAACTGGGGACGAGTCCGCAGCTCTGCCCTGTCCGAATGGACAATCAGATATGGGCTTTTGTGAGACAAAGCCGCCAATTCTGACACTCGCCTGGCCGAGGCCAGGGCCAACATCATGGTCACTTTCCATGTGAGATATTTCAAATCCACAGATTTGAGCGGTTTAAACCAATGTGATTTGAGGAATCCCAGAACTATGTTGAGATCCCACAGTGCCACTGGAGGCACAAAAGGGGGTTGTATATGCAGTACTCCCTTGACAAACTTCTGGACTTCAGGAACTGAAGCCAATTCTTTCTGGAAGAAAATCGACAGGGCCGAAATTTGAACCTTAATGGACCCCAATTTGAGGCCCATAGACACTCCTGTTTGCAGGAAATGCAGGAATCGACCGAGTTGAAATTTCTTCGTGGGGCCTTCCTGGCCTCACACCACGCAACATATTTTCGCCACATGTGGTGATAATGTTGTGCGGTCACCTCCTTCCTGGCTTTGACCAGGGTAGGAATGACCTCTTCCGGAATGCCTTTTTCCCTTAGGATCCGGCGTTCAACCGCCATGCCGTCAAACGCAGCCGCGGTAAGTCTTGGAACAGAGATGGTACTTGCTGAAGCAAGTCCCTTCTTAGCGGCAGAGGCCATGAGTCCTCTGTGAGCATCTCTTGAAGTTCCGGGTACCAAGTCCTTCTTGGCCAATCCGGAGCCACGAGTATAGTTCTTACTCCTCTACGTCTTATAATTTTCAGTACCTTAGGTATGAGAAGCAGAGGAGGGAACACATACACCGACTGGTACACCCACGGTGTTACCAGAACGTCCACAGCTATTGCCTGAGGGTCTCTTGACCTGGCGCAATACCTGTCCAGTTTTTTGTTCAGGCGGGACGCCATCATGTCCACCTTTGGTCTTTCCCAACGGTTAACAATCATGTGGAAGACTTCCAGATGAAGTCCCCACTCTCCCGGGTGGAGGTCGTGCTGAGGAAGTCTGCTTCCCAGTTGTCCACTCCCGGAATGAACACTGCTGACAGTGCTATCACATGATTTTCCGCCCAGCGAAGAATCCTTGCAGTTTCTGCCATTGCCCTCCTGCTTCTTGTGCCGCCCTGTCTGTTTATGTGGGCGACTGCCGTGATGTTGTCCCACTGGATCAATACCGGCTGACCTTGAAGCAGAGGTCTTGCTAAGCTTAGAGCATTGTAAATTGCTCTTAGCTCCAGTATATTTATGTGGAGAGAAGTCTCCAGACTTGATCACACTCCCTGGAAATTTTTTCCTTGTGTGACTGCTCCCCAGCCTTTCAGGCTGGCATCCGTGGTAACCAGGACCCAGTCCTGAATGCCGAATCTGTGGCCCTTTAGTAGATGAGCACTCTGCAGCCACCACAGAAGAGACACCCTTGTCCTTGGAGACAGGGTTATCCGCTGATGCATCTGAAGATGCGATCCGGACCATTTTTCCAGCAGATCCCACTGAAAAGTTCTTGCGTGAAATCTGCTGAATGGAATCGCTTCGTAAGAAGCCACCATTTTTCCCAGGACCCTTGTGCAATGATGCACTGACACTTTTCCTGGTTTTAGGAGGTTCCTGACTAGCTCGGATAACTCCCTGGCTTTCTCCTCCGGGAGAAACACCTTTTTCTGGACTGTGTCCAGAATCATCCCTAGGAACAGCAGACGTGTCGTCGGAGACAGCTGCGATTTTGGAATATTTAGAATCCACCCGTGCTGTCGTAGAACTACTTGAGATAGTGCTACTCCGACCTCCAACTGTTCTCTGGACCTTGCCCTTATCAGGAGATCGTCCAAGTAAGGGATAATTAAGACGCCTTTTCTTTGAAGAAGAATCATCATTTCGGCCATTACCTTGGTAAAGACCCGGGGTGCCGTGGACAATCCAAACGGCAGCGTCTGAAACTGATAGTGACAGTTTTGTACCACGAACCTGAGGTACCCTTGGTGAGAAGGGCAAATTGGGACATGGAGGTAAGCATCCTTGATGTCCAGGGACACCATATAGTCCCCTTCTTCCTGGTTCGCTATCACTGCTCTGAGTGACTCCATCTTGATTTGAACCTTTGTATGTAAGTGTTCAAATATTTCAGATTTAGAATAGGTCTCACCGAGCCGTCTGGCTTCAGTACCACAATATAGTGCGGAATAATACCCCTTTCCTTGTTGTAGGAGGGGTACTTTGATTATCACCTGCTGGGAATACAGCTTGTGAATTGTTTCCAATACTGCCTCCCTGTCGGAGGGAGACGTTGGTAAAGCAGACTTCAGGAACCTGCGAGGGGGAGACGTCTCGAATTTCCAATCTGTACCCCTGGGATACTACTTGTAGGATCCAGGGTTCCACTTGCGAGTGAGCCCACTGCGCGCTGAAACTCTTGAGACGACCCCCCACCGCACCTGAGTCCGCTTGTACGGCCCCAGCGTCATGCTGAGGACTTGGCAAAAGCGGTGGAGGGCTTCTGTTCCTGGGAATGGGCTGCCTGCTGCAGTCTTCTTCCCTTTCCTCTATCCCTGGGCAGATATGACTGGCCTTTTGCCTGCTTGCCCTTATGGGGACGAAAGGACTGAGGCTGAAAAGACGGTGTCTTTTTCTGCTGAGATGTGACTTGGGGTAAAAAAGGTGGATTTTCCAGCTGTTGCCGTGGCCACCAGGTCCGATGGACCGACCCCAAATAACTCCTCCCCTTTATACGGCAATACTTCCATGTGCCGTTTGGAATCTGCATCACCTGACCACTGTCGTGTCCATAAACATCTTCTGGCAGATATGGACATCGCACTTACTCTTGATGCCAGAGTGCAAATATCCCTCTGTGCATCTCGCATATATAGAAATGCATCCTTTAAATGCTCTATAGTCAATAAAATACTGTCCCTGTCAAGGGTATCAATATTTTCAGTCAGGGAATACGACCAAGCCACCCCAGCGCTGCACATCCAGACTGAGGCGATCGCTGGTCGCAGTATAACACCAGTATGTGTGTATATACTTTTTTAGGATATTTTCCAGCCTCCTATCAGCTGGCTCCTTGAGGGCGGCCGTATCTGGAGACGGTAACGCCACTTGTTTTGATAAGCGTGTGAGCGCCTTATCCACCCTAAGGGGTGTTTCCCAACGCGCCCTAACTTCTGGCGGGAAAGGGTATAACGCCAATAATTTTCTATCGGGGGAAACCCACGCATCATCACACACTTCATTTAATTTATCTGATTCAGGAAAAACTACAGGTAGTTTTTTCACACCCCACATAATACCCTCTTTTGTGGTACTTGTAGTATCAGAAATATGTAACACCTCCTTCATTGCCCTTAACATGTAACGTGTGACCCAAATGGAAAATACGTTTGTTTCTTCACCGTCGACACTGGAGTCAGTGTCCGTGTCTGTGTCTGTGTCGACCGACTGAGGTAAATGGGCGTTTTAAAGCCCCTGACGGTGTTTGAGACGCCTGGACAGGTACTAATTGGTTTGCCGGCCGTCTCATGTCGTCAACCGACCTTGCAGCGTGTTGACATTATCACGTAATTCCCTAAATAAGCCATCCATTCCGGTGTCGACTCCCTAGAGAGTGACATCACCATTACAGGCAATTGCTCTGCCTCCTCACCAACATCGTCCTCATACATGTCGACACACACGTACCGACACACAGCACACACACAGGGAATGCTCTGATAGAGGACAGGACCCCACTAGCCCTTTGGGGAGACAGAGGGAGAGTTTGCCAGCACACACCAAAACGCTATATTATACAGGGACAACCTTATATAAGTGTTTTCCCTTATAGCATCTTAATATATAATAATATCGCCAAATAAGTGCCCCCCCTCTCTGTTTTAACCCTGTTTCTGTAGTGCAGTGCAGGGGAGAGCCTGGGAGCCTTCCTAGCAGCGGAGCTGTGTAGGAAAATGGCGCTGTGTGCTGAGGAGAATAGGCCCCGCCCCCTTTTCGGCGGGCTTCTTCTCTCGTTTTTCTGACAACTTGGCAGGGGTTAAATACATCCATATAGCCCCAGGGGCTATATGTGATGTATTTTTAGCCAGCATAGGTACTTTCATTGCTGCCCAGGGCGCCCCCCCAAGCGCCCTGCACCCTCAGTGACCGTTGGTGTGAAGTGTGCTGAGAGCAATGGCGCACAGCTGCAGTGCTGTGCGCTACCTCATGAAGACTGAGAAGTCTTCAGCCGCCGATTTCTGGACCTCTTCTCTCTTCAGCATCTGCAAGGGGGTCGGCGGCGCGGCTCCGGTGACCCATCCAGGCTGTACCTGTGATCGTCCCTCTGGAGCTAGTGTCCAGTAGCCTAAGAAGCCAATCCATCCTGCACGCAGGTGAGTTCACTTCTTCTCCCCTAAGTCCCTCGTTGCAGTGAGCCTGTTGCCAGCAGGACTCACTGAAAATAAAAAACCTAACAAAACTTTTACTCTAAGCAGCTCTTTAGGAGAGCCACCTAGATTGCACCCTTCTCGGCCGGGCACAAAAACCTAACTGAGGCTTGGAGGAGGGTCATAGGGGGAGGAGCCAGTGCACACCACCTGATCCTAAAGCTTTTACTTTTGTGCCCTGTCTCCTGCGGAGCCGCTATTCCCCATGGTCCTGACGGAGTCCCCAGCATCCACTTAGGACGTCAGAGAAATGTAGTGCTCTGATTTCAACAGATTGACCACCCGTGAATCCTGGTTAAGCGAATGAAGGGCTCCATCCACAAGTCCCACATGCCTAGCGGAATCGCTCTGTTTTAGCTCCTCCTTCAATGTCTCCAGCTTCTTCTGCAAAAGCCTGATGAGGGGAATGACCTGACTCAGGCTGGCAGTGTCTGAACTGACTTCACGTGTGGCAAGTTCAAAGGGTTGCAGAACCTTGCACAACGTTGAAATCATTCTCCACTGCGCTTGAGACAGGTGCATTCCACCTCCTTTGCCTATATCGTGGCCAGATGTATAGGCTTGAATGGCCTTTTGCCGCTCCTCCATCCTCTGAAGCATATAGAGGGTTGAATTCCACCTCGTTACCACCTCCTGCTTCAGATGATGGCAGGGCAGGTTCAGGTATTTTTGGTGGTGCTCCAGTCTTCTGTACGCGGTGCCTGAACGCCGAAAGTGGCCCGCAATTCTTCGGGCCACCGACAGCATCTCTTGCACGCCCCTGTCGTTTTTTAAATAATTCTGCACCACCAAAGTCAAGGTATGTGCAAAACATGGGACGTGCAGGAATTTGCCCAGATGTAATGCACGCACAATATTGCTAGCGTTGTCCGATGTCACAAATCCCCAGGAGAGTCCAATTGGGGTAAGCCATTCTGCGATAATCTTCCGCAGTTGCCGTAAGAGGTTTTCAGCTGTGTGCGTATTCTGGAAAGCGGTGATACAAAGCGTAGCCTGCCTAGGAACAATTTGGTGTTTGCGAGATGCTGCTACTGGTGCCGCCGCTGCTGTTCTTGCAGCGGGAGGTAATACATCTACCCAGTGGGCTGTCACAGTCATATAGTCCTGAGTCTGCCCTGCTCCACTTGTCCACATGTCCGTGGTTAAGTGGACATTGGGTACAACTGCATTTTTTAGGACACTGGTGAGTCTTTTTCTGAGGTCTGTGTACATTTTCGGTATCGCCTGCCTAGAGAAATGGAACCTAGATGGTATTTGGTACCGGGGACACAGTACCTCAATCAAGTCTATAGTTGGCTCTGAATTAACAATGGATACCGGAACCACGTTTCTCACCGCCCAGGCTGCCAAGGCCTGAGTTATCCGCTTTGCAGCAGGATGACTGCTGTGATATTTCATCTTCCTCGCAAAGGACTGTTGGACAGTCAATTGCTTACTGGAAGTAGTACAAGTGGTCTTCCGACTTCCCCTCTGGGATGACGATCGACTCCCAGCAGCAACAACAGCAGCGCCAGCAGCAGTAGGCGTTACACTCAAGGATGCATCGGAGGAATCCCAGGCAGGAGAGGACTCGTCAGACTTGCCAGTGACATGGCCTGCAGGACTATTGGCTTTCCTGGGTAAGGAGGAAATTGACACTGAGGGAGTTGGTGGTGTGGTTTGCAGGAGCTTGGTTACAAGAGGAAGGGATTTACTGGTCAGTGGACTGCTTCCGCTGTCGCCCAAAGTTTTTGAACTTGTCACTGACTTATGATGAATGCGCTGCAGGTGATGTATAAGGGAGGATGTTCCGAGGTGGTTAACGTCCTTACCCCTGCTTATTACAGCTTGACAAAGGCAACACTCGGCTTGACACCTGTTGTCCGCATTTGTGTTGAAATAATTCCACACCGAAGAGGTGATTTTTTTTTGTATTTTGACCAGGCATGTCAATGGCCATATTCCTCCCACGGACAACAGGCGTCTCCCCGGGTGCCTGACTTAAACAAACCACCTCACCATCAGAATCCTCCTTGTCAATTTCCTCCCCAGCGCCAGAAACACCCATATCCTCATCCTGGTGTACTTCAACACTGACATCTTCAATTTGACTATCAGGAACTGGACTGTGGGTGCTCCTTCCAGCACTTGCAGGGGGCGTGCAAATGGTGGAAGGCGCAAGCTCTTCCCGTCCAGTGTTGGGTAGGTCAAGAATCGCAACCGACACAATTGGACTCTCCTTGGGGATTTGTGATTTCGAAGAACGCACAGTTCTTTGCTGTGCTTTTGCCAGCTTAAGTCTTTTCTTTTTTGTAGCGAGCGGATGAGTGCTTCCATCCTCATGTGAAGCTGAACCACTAGCCATGAACATAGGCCAGGGCCTCAGCCGTTCCTTGCCACTCCGTGTCGTAAATGGCATATTGGCAAGTTTACGCTTCTCCTCAGACGCTTTTAATTTTGATTTTTTGGGTCATTTTACTGATCTTTTGTGTTTTGGATTTTACATGCTCTGTACTATGACATTGGGCATCGGCCTTGGCAGACGACGTTGATGGCATTTCATCGTCTCGGCCATGACTAGTGGCAGCAGCTTCAGCACGAGGTGGAAGTGGATCTTGATCTTTCCCTATTTTTTTAACCTCCACATTTTTGTTCTCCATATTTTAATGCGCACAACTAAAAGGCACCACAGGTGTACAATGTAGATGGATGGATAGTATACTTATGGACGACGAGTGACGACACAGAGGTAGGTACAGCAGTGGCCTACCGTACTGCTATATACAGTATAATGGACCTGGTGGACACTGTCAGCAGACTGCTAAACTAGTACTACTAGTATTAAAAAAAAAGCCACCACAGGTATACAATGTAGATGGATGGATAGTATACTTATGGACGAGTGACTGACGACACAGAGGTAGGTACAGCAGTGGCCTACCGTACTGCTATATACAGTATAATGGACCTGGTGGACACTGTCAGCAGACTGCTAAACTAGTACTACTAGTATAAATAAAAAAGCCACCACAGGTATACAATGTAGATGGATGGTAGTATACTTATGGACGACGAGTGACGACACAGAGGTAGGTACAGCAGTGGCCTACCGTACTGCTATATACAGTATAATGGACCTGGTGGACACTGTCAGCAGACTGCTAAACTAGTACTACTAGCATTAAAAAAAAAGCCACCACAGGTATACAATGTAGATGGATGGATAGTATACTTATGGACGAGTGACTGACGACACAGAGGTAGGTACAGCAGTGGCCTACCCTACTGCTATATACAGTATAATGGACCTGGTGGACACTGTCAGCAGACTGCTAAACTAGTACTACTAGTATAAAAAAAAAGCCACCACAGGTATACAATGTAGATAGATGGATAGTATACTTATGGACGAGTGACTGACGACACAGAGGTAGGTACAGCTGTGGCCTACCGTGCTGCTATATACAGTATAATGGACCTGGTGGACACTGTCAGCAGACTGCTAAACTAGTACTACTAGTATAAAAAAAAGCCACCACAGGTATACAATGTAGATGGATGGTAGTATACTTATGGACGACGAGTGACGACACAGAGGTAGGTACAGCAGTGGCCTACCGTACTGCTATATACAGTATAATGGACCTGGTGGACACTGTCAGCAGACTGCTAAACTAGTACTACTAGTATAAAGAAAAAAAACCACCACAGGTATACAATGTAGATGGATGGATAGTATAGTTATTATTATTAATGGATGACGAATGACTGACGACAGAGGTAGGTACAGCAGTGGCCTACCGTACTGCTATATACAGTATAATGGACCTGGTGGACACTGTCAGCAGACTGCTAAACTAGTACTACTAATATAAAAAAAAAGCCACCACAGGTATACAATGTAGATGGATGGATAGTATACTTATGGACGAGTGACTGACGACACAGAGGTAGGTACAGCAGTGGCCTACCGTACTGCTATATACAGTATAATGGACCTGGTGGACACTGTCAGCAGACTGCTAAACTAGTACTACTAGTATAAAAAAAAAGCCACCACAGGTGTACAGTGTAGATGGATGGATAGTATACTTATGGACGACGAGTGACGACACAGAGGTAGGTACAGCAGTGGCCTACCGTACTGCTATATACAGTATAATGGACCTGGTGGACACTGTCAGCAGACTGCTAAACTAGTACTACTAGTATTAAAAAAAAAGCCACCACAGGTATACAATGTAGATGGATGAATAGTATACTTATGGACGAGTGACTGACGACACAGAGGTATGTACAGCAGTGGCCTACCGTACTGCTATATACAGTATAATGGACCTGGTGGACACTGTCAGCAGACTGCTAAACTAGTACTACTAGTATAAAAAAAAAAGCCACCACAGGTATACAATGTAGATGGATGGTAGTATACTTATGGACGACGAGTGACGACACAGAGGTAGGTACAGCAGTGGCCTACCGTACTGCTATATACAGTATAATGGACCTGGTGGACACTGTCAGCAGACTGCTAAACTAGTACTACTAGTATAAAGAAAAAAAGCCACCACAGGTATACAATGTAGATGGATGGATAGTATACTTATTATTATTAATGGATGACGAGTGACTGACGACACAGAGGTAGGTACAGCAGTTGCCTACCGTACTGCTATATACAGTATAATGGACCTGGTGGACACTGTCAGCAGACTGCTAAACTAGTACTACTAGTATAAAAAAAAAGCCACCACAGGTATACAATGTAGATGGATGGTAGTATACTTATGGACGACGAGTGACGACACAGAGGTAGGTACAGCAGTGGCCTACCGTACTGCTATATACAGTATAATGGACCTGGTGGACACTGTCAGCAGACTGCTAAACTAGTACTACTAGTATAAAAAAAAAAGCCACCACAGGTATACAATGTAGATGGATGGTAGTATACTTATGGACGACGAGTGACGACACAGAGGTAGGTACAGCAGTGGCCTACCGTACTGCTATATACAGTATAATGGACCTGGTGGACACTGTCAGCAGACTGCTAAACTAGTATAAAAAAAAGCCACCACAGGAGTGTTTTTCAGGCAGACAAACGTATACTGGTGGTCACTGTCAGCAAAACTGTGCACTGTACTCCTGCTATAGCTGCTCCCCAGTCCCCACAATTAAGCAGTGTGAGCACTCAGCACAGATATATCATGCAGCACACTGAGCACAGATATGGTATGGAGCGTTTTTTTCAGGCAGAGAACGGATTAAAAAAAAACTGGTGGTCACTATCAGCAAAACTCTGCACTCTACTCCGAGTCCTAATAGCTGCTCCCCAATCCTCCCCACAATTAGTAATAAAACAAGCAATCAACTGTCTCTTCTACAATTATAAACGGAGAGGACGCCAGCCACGTCCTCTCCCTATCAATCTCAATGCACGTGTGAAAATGGCGGCGACGCGTGGCTGCTTATATAGAATCTGAATCTCGCGAGAATCCGACAGCGGGATGATGACGTTCGGGCGCGCTCGGGTTAGCCGAGCAAGGCGGGAGGATCCGAGTCTGCTCGGACCCGTGTAAAAAAAGGTAAAGCTCGGGTGGGTTCGGTTTCTCGGAAACCGAACCCGCTCATCACTAGTGCACAGGAGGGAAAGCTTAGGCGGCTGAGCTGGTGAGGATGCCGGGCAGACCCACTGACAGCATCTTTGGACAAGGGGCAGCCATTACATCGATTAAAGGTTGGTGTTGCTGAACACAGATTGAAATCTGAGTAACTCTCATGAGGGTGAGGGTTCCTATAAGACCTGATTTGAGACAGCGTTTTGCATGTTTTCTATTTCCCCACACTGTGTGCAAGTGCCTAACCTCAACCGTCCCCTTCGGCAGCCTGACCCTAACACTCTCCCAAGTGAATAATCCTAACTCTTACCTCAACCCTAAAAATCATGAAAAAAATCATGAAAAATATTGTAAATTAGGACCTTTTTTTGTCAACCTTTTGACCCTGTCCACCTATTGACTATCTATTTACTGTCTATTTTCCATCCAGATGCTGTATGGTCTCAGACAGAAGAATGATTCATTTTGAGTATATTGAGGGTAGGTCCAGGGGCATACTGCGATGTGTAATGTTCTGTTGATCAGGATGATATTGTTAAGACATGTTTCAGGCCTAGAGTCTACAGTATGACCTTCCCTTGTTCTTCCCCTGAGGTCCTGGTAGAACAGTGCAGAGACTCCCTACAGATCCCTGATCTCATCCCAGAGGTAAACAGATATATTGTCTTCTGCTCCCGAGGCTTTGGGATGGTCCTGGCCCTGGTAAGTGTGGAATCTCTATGACTTTGGAGGCATACTCTATCTGTGATAGTACCCCTGTGTGAGTGTGGAGTCGTACCTGCTTTCTCCAGACGACGCTTGCTGCTTTCGGACCCCTCACGACTTCTTCCTCAGGAGCCTGTGGCAGAAGAATAGTCAACCCATGGAGGACCCCACGGACAAAGGAAATGCAAATGGTGACAGCACGTTTATTAAATCAGGGAAAAGAAAGGTCAACGTTTCAAGTATTCAACTGTCGGCTAGTAAATCAACTTTACCTCAGAAGGCA
Organism: Pseudophryne corroboree; assembly: GCF_028390025.1. Lineage (NCBI taxonomy): Eukaryota > Metazoa > Chordata > Amphibia > Anura > Myobatrachidae > Pseudophryne > Pseudophryne corroboree. The sequence continues at coordinate 298,027,123 of NC_086454.1, read as the reverse complement.
CATTTTGGAACAACACATATCATCTGCATAATAGGAATAAGTGTGGTCACAACGTCAACATAAGTACTTTCAGGACATTTAAAACCCAAAATATAATTTAGCAAGGCTGTTTCAGGAATGTTCAAACAGTATACTAATACGCCACTAGGTGGCAATGTGAACTCAAGTAAGGAAGTCTCTCGCTATCCTTGCAGGAGTTTAGAACAGATCACAAAAGTCAATTAGCATAGAGAAAACGGTTGCAGATGACTAAAAGGGTAATTGGCATTGGCCAGCGTAGCAACCGCTTAGAAAAATGGTACCAGGGCACGGTGAATAGCCTCTCGTTTGAGATAAGGCATGAACTGGCAAGTGTCCCTGTGGCAGATAGGACAAACTTTACAATTAGTGATCTGGTGTCTTTAGAGTACCGGAGGTATGTGGTTGCCTGGCTCACTAACTTTGGCAGTAGTTCCTGAGCATACCTCAGACAGAGTTCTTAGTATCTGTGGGCGCTTAGATAGTTCTATAAGTCGGCTGTGACCTGGTCACAATGTCCCTCTTCAGTGCCTGACTATTGCACTAGTGATGCTAATAGGGCGGAATCTGTGCCTAACTTAATTGATGGGCACAAAGCACGTGTTTAATTGATGGGCAGCATGTGAGGGCTTAACTATCCTGGCGGCTCTGTGGTGGGGGTATTCCGCTAGGGCAGCAGGAACTACAATTGGGCCAATATACCTTAGGGATACCCCAAACCTGGGCATCACATATCCGTATCTTTACACCATATCCTGTATAACGACCCGGCTTCCTGTGTTGGTTGCACATTATGCATTAGAACTGTAGATCATAGTGTGCAGGATGTGGTCACATGCTCCAGGTAGCATTACTACAAATGTCCAAAGCAGGTAGTTCAGGGTGCGCAGTGATGTTACTCAGGGGTATCTAGTCAGGTATATCCTTTGGAGTTTAGTTTAAGGTTAGTGAAATAGGGATTCCATGTTCTCCAAAGTGAAAATCTTTTTTCTCATACGACCTAGAGGATGCTGGGGATGCTTCAAGAACCATGGGGTATAGACGGGATCCGCAGGAGACATGGGCACTTTAAGACTTTAAATGGGTGTGAACTGGCTCCTCCCTCTATGCCCCTCCTCCAGACTCCAGTTAGATTCTGTGCCTAGGGAGACTGGTCACACACAGAGGAGCTCTACTACGTTTCTCTAAAAAAGACTTTTGTTAGGTTTATTATTTTCAGGGAGACCTGCTGGCAACAGGCTCCCTGCATCTTGGGACTGAGGGGAGAGAAGCAGACCTACTTCTGTGAGTTTCAATGCTCTGCTTAGGCTACTGGACACCATTAGCTCCTGAGGGTCTGATCGCTAGGTACGCCTAGATGCTCGTTCCCGGAGCCGCGCCGTCACCCCCCTTGCAGAGCCAGAAGTCAGAAGACGGGTAAGTAAAAGAAGATCAGAAGACTTCAGTGACGGCAGAAGACTTCAGTGTCTTTGAGGTACCGCGCAGCGCGCCATGCTCCCACACACACAGCGGAACTACAGGGTGCAGGGCGCAGGGGGGGCGCCCTGGGCAGCATAATACCTCATAAATACCTGGCAAAAGAGGTATACAGTGCTTTGGCACTATATCCAGACCCCCGCCAGTATAAAGAATATGAAAATTAGCGGGACTGAAGCGTGCCATTAAGGGGGCATGGCTTAGCCCTCACAGCTCTAATCAGCGCCATTTTCTCTTCACAGAGCTGCAGAAACGCTGGTCCTGTAAATTTGGTGCTGTTTTAATAATTATAAAAGCACTAACAGGTCTGAGCCATTGTGTATAAGTTTCAGTACCGGGATAGGCGCTGGGTTGTGAGCTGGCAAACTCCCTCTGTGTTTCTCTGACAGGCTTTACTGTGGGTCTGTCCCCTATAGCCCAGTGTGGCAGCGTGTGTCGGTACGCGTGTGTCGACATATCTGAGGCTGAGTGCTCTTCCCAAGAGGAGGCTGGAGTGGGGACAGAAAAGACTGTGGGAGTGACCGTGTCGGCACCGCCGACGGCTGATTGGGCAATGTTTTGAGTGTTTTGAATGCAAATGTGGCTCGATTAAATAAGAGATTAGATAAATCTGAGTCTCAGAACCAGACATGGAGAAAATCCATGGAGGATGCATTATCACAAGTTCAGACCCCCTCGGGGTCACAGAAGCGTTCATTTACCCAGATAGCGGATACAGATACCGACATGGACTCTGATTCCAGTGTCGACTATAGTGATGCCAGATTGAATCCTAAACTGGCTAAGAGCATTCAGTACATGATTGTGGCGATAAAAGACGTATTACATATCACGGAAGACCCTGCTGTTCCCGATACTAGGGTCTGTATGTTTAAGGGAAAGAAACCTGAGGTGACGTTTCCTCCCTCTCATGAACTGACCGCTCTTTTTGAAAAAGCTTGGGAAAATCCTGACAAGAAATTACAGGTTCCCAGGAGAATTCCGATGGCATATCCGTTCCCCTCTGGGGACAGGGAATAGTGGGAGTCAACCCCCACGGTGGACAAAGCTCTATCGCATCTGTCCAAAAAGGTGGCGCTTCCGTCTCCTGACACGGCAGCCCTAAAGGATCCTGTGGATCGTAAGCAGGAAAATACACTAAAATCCATTTATGTCGCTACGGTGCGCTGCTCAGGCCTGTCGTTGCATTGGCATGGGTGAGTAGCGCTATTGAAAAGTGGGCAGATAACTTGTCATCTGATATAGATTCCCTGGACAGGGCTAGCGTTCTTAATTGACACTGGGTCATATCAGGGACGCTGCAGCCTACCTAAAGAAAGCTGCGAGGGATATTGACCTTTTGGGATCAAGGGCCAATGCCATGGCAGTCTAGGCTAGGAGGGCATTGTGGATTCATCAATGGAATGCTGATGCTGACTCTAAGAAGGCTATGGAGTCTCTGCCGTATAAAGATGGTGTCTTGTTTGGTGACGGCCTCGCTGACCTGGTATCTACGGCTACCGCGGGTAAGTCATCGTTTCTACCTTATGTCCATGCACAACAAAAGAAAACGCCACACTATCAGATGCAGTCCTTTCGGCCCAATAAATACAAAAAAGGACGAGGGTCTTCCTTCCTTGCTGCGAGAGGAGGAGGAAGGGGAAAAAGGTCACAGGCTGTGGCAAGTTCCCAAGAGCAGAAGTCCTCCCCGGCTTCTACCAAATCCACCGCATGACGCTGGGGCTCCTCTGCGGGAGTCTGCACCGGTGGGAGCACGTCTCCGACTCTTCAGTCAGGTCTGGGTTCGCTCGGCCCTGGATCCTTGGGTATTGGAAATAGTAGCCCAAGGGTACAAATTGGAGTTTCAAGACGTGCCCCCTCACCGATTTTTCAAAACGGCCTTGCCAGCTTCTCTTCCAGAAAGGGAGGTAGTATGCGCTGCAATACTAAAGCTGTGTCAAAATCAAGTCATTGTCACGGTACCCCCGTCACAACAGGGGGAAGGCTTTTATTCGAGCCTGTTCGTGGTCCTGAAGCCGGATGGCTCAGTCAGACCGATTCTGAACCTAAAATCCCTCAATTTCTATCTAAAAAAATTCAAATTCAAGATGGAATCTCTCCGAGCAGTGATCTCCAGTCTGGAGGAGGGGGGTTTTATGGTGTTGGTCAACATAAAGGATGCCTACTTACACGTCCCCATATATCCACCACATCAGGTTTATCTGAGGTTTGCTGTTCAGGATTGTCATTACCAATTTCAGACGTTGCCGTTTGGTCTGTCCATGACTTCTCGAGGAATTTCACCAAGGTTATGGCGGAAATGATGGTTCTCCTGCGCAAGCAGGGAATCACAATTATCCCGTACTTGGACGATCTCCTGATAAAGGTGAGATCCAAGGAGCAATTACTGAAAAACTTTACGCTCTCCCTGACAATCCTACAACAACATGGTTGGCTCCTAAACTTGCCAAAATCACAGTTGGTTCCGACAACACGGCTGTCATTCTTGGGTATGATTCTGGATACAGAATTACAGAGAGTTTTTCTTCCGGTGGAATAGGCTCTGGAAATACAGAACATGGTCAAACAGATTCTGAAACCGGCAAGAGTGTTGATTCTTCAATGCACTCGGTTGCTGGGGAAGATGGTGGCGGCCTACGAGGCCATTCAGTTTGGCAGGTTCCATGCCAGGGTATTTCAGTGGGACCTGTTGGACAAGTGGTCCGGGTCTCACCTGCACATGCACCGGAAAATAATCCTATCTTCCAGGACCAGAATCTCTCTCCTGTGGTGGCTGCACAGTTCTCACCTCCTAGAGGGACGCAGGTTCGGGATTCAGAATTGTATGCAAGTCTCCGAGGCTGGGGAGCAGTCACACAGGGGGAACATTTCCAAGGAAAATGGTCAAGCCAGGAAGCTTGTCGGCACATAAACATTCTGGAATTACGGGCCATTTACAATGGCCTTCTGCAAGCGGAACATCTTCTTCGCGGTCTGCCCGTCTTGATTCAGTCAGACAACATAACAGCAGTGGCGTACATAAACTGCCAGGGCGGAACAAAGAGCAGAGCGGCAATGGTGGAGGCCACGAAAGTTCTTCGCTGGGCGGAGAAACATGCAAGCGCTCTGTCAGCAGTCTTCATTGCAGGAGTGGACAACTGGGAAGCAGACTTCCTCCGCAGACACGATCTCCATCCAGGAGAGTGGGATCTTCATCAAGAGGTCTTTGCAGAAGTGACAAGTCGTTGGGGAATTCCTCAAGTAGACATGATGGCGTCTCGCCTCAACAAGAAACTTCAGAGATATTGTTCCAGGTCGAGGGACCCTCAAGCAATAGCAGTGGACGCCCTGGTGACACCGTGGGTGTTTCAGTCGGTCTATGTGTTCCCTCCGCTTCCACTGATTACAAAGGTGATAAAGATCATAAGAAGAACAAGGGTTCAGGCGATACTCATTGTTCCGGACTGGCCAAGGAGGGCCTGGTATCCGGATCTTCAAGACTTACTCATACAAGAACCCTGGCTTCTTCCTCTACGAGAGGACCTGTTACAGCAAGGACCGTGCGTGTATCAAGACTTACCGCGGCTGCGTTTGACGGCATGGCGGTTGAACGCCAAATCCTAGCCCGAAAGGGTATTCCCAGTGAAGTCATTCCCACACTACTTCAGGCTAGAAAAGCAGTAACGGCGAAGCATTACCACCGTATTTGGAGAAAATATGTGTCTTAGTGTGAATCCAAGAAGGCTCCTACGGAAGAATTTGAGCTGGGGCGTTTGCTCCATTTTTTGCAAGCAGGTGTGGATGCGGGCCTAAAGTTAGGCTCCATTAAAGTACAAATTTCGGCCTTATCAATTTTCTTTCAGAAAGAATTGTCCTCCCTTCCAGAAGTTAAGACCTTCGTGAAAGGCGTGCAGCACCTCCCTTTGTGCCCCCAGTGGCACCATGGGATCTTAATGTGGTGTTGCAGTTCCTGCAATCTCATTGGTTTGAACCTTTACGTAAGGTTCAGTTGAAATTCCTTACTTGGAAAGTAGTCATGCTGTTGGCCTTGGCATCCGCAAGGCTGGTGTCTGAATTGGCGGCTTTGTCTCACAAAAGCCCTTGTTTAATCTTCCATGCGGATAGAGCAGAATTGAGAACTCGTCAACAATTTCTGCCAAAAGTGGTTTCATCGTTTCACGTAAACCAGCCTATTGTGGTGCCAGTGGCTACTGACGCCTTGGCGGAATTGAAGTCTCTTGATGTGGTCAGAGCTTTGAAAATCTATGTTGCCAGAACGGCTCAGATTAGGAAAACAGAGGCTCTGTTTGTCCTGTGGGCTCCCAACAAGATTCGGGCTCCTGCTTCCAAGCAGACTATTGCACGCTGGATCTGTAATACGATTCAGCAGGCTCATTCTACGGCGGGATTGCCGTTACTGAAGTCGGTGAAGGCCCATTCTACCAGAAATGTGGGCTCATCCTGGGCGGCTGCCCGAGGGGTCTTGGCATTACAGCTTTGCCGAGCTTCTACTTGGTCGGGATGAAACATCTTTGCAAAGTTTTACAAGTTTGATACCCTGGCTGATGAGGACCTCTTGTTTGGTCAATCGGTGCTGCAGAGTCATCTGCACTCTCCCGCCCGTTCTGGAGCTTTGGTATAAACCCCATGGTTCTTGAAGCATCCCCACTGTCACACGCCAGAGGCGGCGTTCGCCACTCTTACCCCTGCGTGTCTGCTGGTCTGTGTTGCGGCCTCCGCCGTTGGTGGGCCACGGGCTCCGGCGTCTGGCTGGCGCGGCTCCCGGCGGTTCTCCAGGGCATGGGCGCCGCCATGACACCCGGCATCACGTGGACGGGGGCAGGTGACATCATCAGACTGCTCCGCCAACCCAGCGGTGGCGGGATATTCAAAGTCAGACGCCGGACAGAGCCTCAGCGCCTGAGTATCGTCTTTTCCCAGACGTGGATGCCAGCGCTCTTGTTCCCGGCAAGGATCTCTGAAGTTGTACTCCAGTGTCTCCGGCATTTCCAGGTGCCAGTTCGCCGCACCGGTTCCAGTGTATCCAGCGGCCGCTGTGTCTCTCTGCGGTCCAGTCACCAGTGCTCCTAGGAATCAGCGTGGGCTGCGGGCCCTAATCACCGTTCTCAAGTTCTACGAATCAACAGCGTCTGAAACCACTGCACGTAACTTCTACAAACCATCAGCGTCTCAGTCACCGATCTCAAGTTCTACAAACCAACAGCGTCTTAAACCCCTGCACTTAAGTTCTTCACATCATCAGCGTCTCAGTCACCGTTCACAAGTTCCACAAATCAACAGCGTCTTAAACCCCTGCACATCATCAGCGTCTCAGTCACCGTTACCCTAGTTCTACAAATCATCAGCGTCCTAAACCACTGCACATAAGTTCTTCAAATCACCAGTGTCCTAATCTCCGCTCACAAGTTCTTTTAACCATTTGTATCTTTAACCACCATTTACGAATTCTTTAAGTTATCAGTGACTTTCAAACATCACCCACAGTTCCTTCAGTCACCAGTATCTCTAATATTGCTCACAAAGCCCTTCAATGGGTCTGGACATTCCCTCATAAGTTCCTTTATGATTTATGACTTTAAGTTGTTCTTTTCCTGCAATAAAGCTCTTCAATATTTCACTAAACCTTACTGTCAGCGTCCTGTATGAGGAAATCCTATATTAGGCCACCCCTGTTCCGGCTCAGTTGTGGTTCCTCTCCCCAACCATCGGAAGAGTCCCCGAGTCCACAACACCTTCAGTCTAGGCCAGTGACAGTATACTCAGGCGCCACATGGACCCAGGGAATCGGAACCCAGAGGCAAGCACCATGCAGGACCTTGTTACCCGAGTACAGAGTCAGGAAGCAGCACAGAATCAGGTGATGCATTATCTCCAAGAGTTATCTGGCCGGCTAGATCAAATCCAGACTTCTCTGGCTTCAGTGGTTCCAGCTCCAGTTCCAGTATCCGCTCCAGTGGTTGTCTCTAGCAATGTTCCGTCCTTGTCCGGAGCCAGGTCACGCCTTCAGCTTCCCACTCCTCCTCGTTAAAACTGGAATTCAAAGAATTGCCGTGGTTTCCTCAATCAGTGTGAGGTACATTTCGAACTCCTCTCCCATAACTTCGCTACTGATCGATCTAAAGTGGCATACATTATCTCTTTGCTTGAGGGTTCAGCGTTGGAGTGGGTGTCACCGTTGTGGGAGCGATCAGATCCATTCGTTTCTAGTTATACCAACTTCATCACGTCATTCCGAAGGATCTTTGATGAGCCTGGCAGGACAACCGCTGCCTCTGCTGACTTGCTCCGAGTTCGACAAGGCTCTCGTACAGTGGGACAGTATGTGATTCACTTTCAAACTATAGCTTCAGAACTGTGCTGGAATAATGATGCCCTTCGGGCTGCTTTCTGGAACGGCCTCTCGGATCGTTTAAAGGACGAGTTGATCACTAGAGATCTGCCAGATTCCTTGGAACAGTTGATCTCACTCTGTGTAAAGGTGGATCTTCGCATGCAGGAACGAGGTGGTGAACGTAGTCGGTCAGACCGGTCGAGATTCCGATCTCTACCATCTAAGCAAACAGTTATTTCAAGTCCAGACGAACCCATGCAGATTAATAGGTCTCGGCTGTCCCCAGAAGAACGTCAGCGTCGTCGTGAGGGTAGACTCTGCCTCTACTGTGGAGCGGCGGATCATTTTCTCAAGTTTTGCAAGTCTTGCCCGGGAAACGGGCAGTCCTAGCTTGTTCTGGAGGAGTCGAGCTAGGGGTTTTTTCTCAATCTTCTCCGGCAGTGGACTGTTTACTCTCCGTGTCTCTATTTTCTGAGTCTGAAGTCAAAACCGTTAAGGCACTGTTGGACTCAGGGGCTGCGGGGAATTTTATTTCCCTTTCCTGTGCCCAGAATCTGGGTTTGAAGTTACGGTCGGTCGAACGACCTATTACGATAACTGCTATTAATGGTACTCAAATTCCTAATGGTCTGATTTCAATTCGTACTATGCCAATCAAGCTGCAAGTGGGAGCTTTGCATCAAGAACATCTGGAGTTCCTTGTGATTCAGGAGATGCCTCACGATCTCGTTCTTGGTCTTCCCTGGCTCAAGCTTCACAACCCTCACGTCGACTGGAGGTCGACACAGATAATTTCTTGGAGTCCATTTTGTCATTCGAATTGTCTCACTCCTGTCTACCCGCTTCGTGTATCTTCCAAGTCGGACGAAGAGCTTATTCCAGAGGCTTATCAGGAGTTTACAGATGTGTTCTCGGAACAGGCGGCCGATCAGTTACCACCGCATAGACCCTGGGACTGTCCTTTTGAGCTCATTCCGGGGAAAATGCCACCTCGGGGTCGCACTTATCCTCTATCAGTACCCGAGACTCAAGCTATGTCAGAATATATTACGTCTAATCTGCAGAAGGGGTTCATCCGCCCCTCTACTTCCCCGGCGGGAGCAGGCTTCTTTTTTGTGAAGAAAAAGGACGGAGGCCTGAGGCCATGTATCGACTATCGTGGTCTAAATGAAGTCACCATTAAGAATAAGTATCCTTTGCCGCTCATCACGGAGCTTTTTGATAGAGTTCGCGGAGCTCGAATCTTCACCAAGCTCGATTTAAGGGGAGCTTATAACTTGATACGTATCCGACAAGGGGACGAATGGAAGACGGCCTTCAATACTAGGGACGGGCATTATGAGTACTTGGTAATGCCGTTCGGCCTCAGCAACGCCCCCGCCGTTTTCCAGGGATTCATTGATGAAATCTTTCGGGATATGTTATACCTAAATGTAGTGGTATATTTGGATGACATCCTGATATTTTCGAAGAATCTCACTGAGCACAGAGTACAAGTTAAGGAGGTACTTCTTCGGTTGCGAAAGAACCATCTATACGGCAAGATTTCCAAGTGCACCTTTGAGGTCCCCTCTATTCCATTCCTGGGTTACATTATTTCAGGCACGGAGTTGCGTATGGATCCGGAGAAACTTTCTGCTATTCGGGACTGGTCTCAGCCTCTTTCCTTGAAAGCAGTGCAACGATTTCTAGGGTTTGCAAATTACTACCGGAAATTCATAAGGGGTTTTTCTACTATTGTGGCGCCTATTACTGCCCTAACCAAGAAGGAGGCTGACCCAAGCCATTGGTCCTCTGAAGCTGTAGCAGCGTTCGCTCAGTTGAAGGCAGCCTTTATGATCGCTCCGGTACTTCAGCAACCAGACTTTTTAAAACCATTCTTTCTGGAGGTTGATGCTTCTACGGTGGGCATTGGTGCCGTACTTTCGCAGTACGCTCCAGACGGGAAGTTACATTCATGTGGTTTCCATTCTCGCAAGTTCTCTCCTGCTGAACTAAATTACACCATTGGAGACAAAGAGTTGTTGGCAATAAAATCTGCCTTGGAAGAATGGAGATATCTTTTGGAAGGTGCTAAACACCTAATTACGATTTTCACGGATCACAAGAATTTACTGTATCTCAAGACGGCCCAGTGCTTGAATTCCTGTCAAGCAAGGTGGGCACTCTTCTTTGCCCGATTTTCGTTTGTCATTAAGTACCGGGCTGGAACTCTTAACACCAAGGCGGATGCCCTATCCCATTCCTTAATGGCTTCGGATGAGGAGAATTCCGTTGAAAAGGCTTTGATTCTCAGTCCAGTTTCTATTTCAGCGGCTCCCACCGCGTTGGGTCCTCCTCCTGGAAGAATGTCTGTGCCAACTAAATTTCGACCAAGATTGTTGCAGTGGGCTCACATTTCCAAGTTTTCTGGCCATCCAGGAGTTCAAAAGATGTGGGAATTTCTACGAAGATCTTACTGGTGGGACACTATGAAGAAGGACGTTCAAGAGTATGTCAACTCGTGTCCTCAATGTGCTCAGCACAAAATTCTTCGTCTACCTCCTGCGGGGTTGTTGCACCCATTGTCCATTCCTAAGAGGCCTTGGACTCATATCTCTATGGACTTTGTTACTGAACTGCCTCTCTCTAAGGGTCATAACACCGTCTGGGTGATTATCGACCGATTCTCTAAAATGGCACATTTTGTTCCGTTGACCGGGTTACCATCAGCTTCTAAGTTGGCTTTGTTATTTATTCGGGAACACTTCCGCCTGCACGGGTTACCTCTGGAAATAGTTTCTGACCGAGGGGTACAGTTTACGGCAAGATTCTGGAGAGCCCTCTGTACGGCCTTACAAATAAAACTCAAGTTCTCATCCGCTTACCATCCACAGACCAATGGGCAAACTGAACGCGTCAATCAAGATTTAGAGACTTTTCTCCGTGTTTACCTCTCCCCCTCGCAAGATAATTGGGTGGAGTTGTTGCCCTGGGCCGAGTTCGCCCATAATCATCTATATCACTCTTCGACTGGTGAGTCTCCATTTTTCATTAATTATGGATTTCATCCCCAAGTTCCAGAATTACCCATTTGTCCTCCGGAAGAAGTTCCTGCTGCAGCCTCTACTCTCCGGCACTTCAGTCAAATCTGGAGTCGAGTTCATGCCAACCTCAAGAGAGTTTCTGGCCGCTATAAGTTCTTTGCGGATAGGAAGCGACGGGCAGCTCCTCAATACAAGGTTGGTGACAGGGTATGGTTCTCTAGCCGCAATTTCCATTTGAAGGTGCCCACTATGAAGTTCGCTCCAAGGTTCATTGGTCCTTATCCCGTGTTACAAGTCCTGAATCCGGTTGTTTGCAAATTGGGATTGCCTTCCCATCTCCGGATACCAAATTCCTTCCATGTCTCTCTTCTTCGCCCTCTTGTTTTGAACCGGTTTCATTCCAAGTCCCCAAGGCCAACCTCTGCAGAGGCTGAAGAGGGTACGGACTTTGAAATCAAAGCTATTCTTGATTCTCGCTATCTTCACAAGAATCTACAGTATTTGGTGGAATGGAAAGGTCTTGGCCCCGAGGAAAGGAGCTGGGTCAAAGCTACTGAAGTTACGGGTCCCCGACTGGTGCGGATTTTCCATTCCAGACATCCAACAAAACCTGGAAAGTGTCCAGGGGCCACTCCTGGAGGAGGGGGTACTGTCACACGCCAGAGGCGGCTTTCGCCGCGCTTACCCCTGCGTGTCTGCTGGTCTGTGTTGCGGCCTCCGCCTTCGGTGGGCCACGGGCTCCGGCGTCTGGCTGGCGCGGCTCCCGGCGGTTCTCCAGGGCATGGGCGCCGCCATGACACCCGGCATCACGTGGACGGGGGGCAGGTGACGTCATCAGACTGCTCTGCCAATCCAGCGGTGGCGGGAGATTCAAAGTCAGACGCCGGACAGAGCCTCAGCGCCTGAGTATCGTCTTTTCCCAGACGTGGATGCCAGCGCTCTTGTTCCCGGCAAGGATCTCTGAAGTTGTACTCCAGTGTCTCCGGCATTTCCAGGTGCCAGTTCGCTCACCGGTTCCAGTGTATCCAGCGGCCGCTGTATCTCTCTGCGGTCCAGTCACCAGTGCTCCTAGGAATCCGCGTGGGCTGCGGGCCCTAATCACCGTTCTCAAGTTCTATGAATCAACAGCGTCTGAAACCACTGCACGTAACTTCTACAAACCATCAGCGTCTCAGTCACCGATCTCAAGTTCTACAAACCAACAGCGTCTTAAACCCCTGCACATCATCAGCGTCTCAGTCACCGCTCCCTAGTTCTACAAATCATCAGCATCCTAAACCACTGCACTTAAGTTCTTCAAATCACCAGTGTCCTAATCTCCGCTCACAAGTTCTTTTAACCATTTGTATCTTTAACCACCATTTACGAATTCTTTAAGTTATCAGTGACTTTCAAACATCACCCACAGTTCCTTCAATCACCAGTATCTCTAATATTGCTCACAAAATCCTTCAATGGGTCTGGACATTCCCTCATAAGTTCCTTTATGATTTATGACTTTAAGTTGTTCTTTTCCTGCAATAAAGCTCTTCAATATTTCACCAAACCTTACTGTCAGCGTCCTGTATGAGGAAATCCTATATTAGGCCACCCCTGTTCCGGCTCAGTTGTGGTTCCTCTCCCCAACCATCGGAAGAGTCCCCGAGTCCACAACACCCTCAGTCTAGGCCAGTGACACCCAGCATCCTCTAGGACGTATGAGAAAATAGGATTTTAATACCTACCGGTAAATCCTTTTCTCTTAGTCCGTAGAGAATGCTGGGCGCCTGTCCCTGTGCGGACACTATCTGCAGTACTTGTTTAATAGTTATTGCTTGTGTTACACAAAGGTTGTGTTTCGGTTGTTGCTGATTTTGTTCATGCCGTTGACTGGACTTTTTGCTAATGCCATGTTGTACAGCGTGTTTATGGTGTGAGCTGGTGTGTATCTCACCCTTAGTTTAACAAGAAATCCTTTTCCTCGAAATGTCCGTCTCCCTGGGCACAGTTCCTATAACTGGAGTCTGGAGGAGGGGCATAGAGGGAGGAGCCAGTTCACACCATTTAAAGCCTTAAAGTGCCCATGCCTCCTGCGGATCCCGTTTATACCCCATGGTTCTTGAAGCATCTCCAGCATCCTCTACGGACTAAGAGAAAAGGACTTACCGGTAGGTATTAAAATCCTATTATTGTTGTCCATACCAAGAGACCTCCAGACCAAACAGAGATATCTACAGTATAAGGGATAAAGTGCCTTTTTCAGGTTTGTTAGCAAACCAAAAAAGTTAGCAATTGGGCAAAACAATGGGCCTAATTCTGAGTTGATCGCAGCAGCACTTTTTTTTAGCAGTTGGGCAAAACCATGTGCACTGCAGGAGGGGCAGATATAACATGTGCAGAGAGAGTTAGATTTGGGTGGGGTGTGTTCAAACTGAAATCTAAATTGCAGTGTAAAAATAAAGCAGCCAGTATTTACCCTGCACAGAAACAAAATAACACACCCAAATCTAACTCTCTCTGCAAATGTTATATCTGCCACACCTGCAGTGCACATGGTTTTGCCCAATTCCTAACAAACTTGCTGCTGCGATCAACTCAGAATTACCCCCCATGTGCACTGCAGGTGGGGCAGATGTAACATGAGCAGAGAGAGTTAGATTTGGGAGGGCTGTGTTCAAACTGAAATCTAAATTGCAGTGTAAAAATGTAAGCAGCCAGTATTTACCCTGCACAGAAACTATATAACCCACCCGAATCTAACTCTCTCTGCTCATATAACATCTGCCCCCCCCCCCCCCCGCAGTGCACATGGTTTTGCCCATTAGCTAACAAATCTGCTGCTGCGATCAGATCTGAATTGCCCCCTCTATTCATTTAGCTATCTGCCCTTGCATAGAAAGCTGGAGAGTTTTAACTATTTGAAGCTTACCTTGAACTTTGTGAAGGGGTGATCAATGTTGCGGCTGAGCAGATCTATGTAGTGTGTGGCTGCAAGGGATTGAATGTGTAGCTGCACACTGCATAGATCTGCTCAATTATGGTGCTGGTTATTTTTTTATGGGGAATGGGTAGCTTCATATAGTCAGAAATCTCAGTTTTTATGCGGAATCAAGTGGCTCATGGGAGGGGTGTTTGGCTGTAATGCAGCAGATTGTGGGTTTGAGTCCTGAGTGTGGCAGTTTATTAAAATGTATTATTTAATGAGGGGTATTGTGGCTGAATGGTGTGTGTGTGTGTGTGTGTGTGTGTGTGTGTGTGTGTGTGTGTGTGTGTGTGTGTGTGTGAAGGGGCATCAGAGCATGGGCTTTCTCAGGGATCAATTTTGTCGTGCTCTTTCCCCGCCCGGCATGCACATTATGTCCCTACTATTGGCGGTTGGGGGGGAGGGGGGGCTCTGAATTGAGTAGTAGTATAAGATTATAGTACTAGGCTGGTGCATAGTAAGAATACACTGATCATATGGTGGGGAGGGAATTGAGAAAAAATTACTAAACTAGCATTAATGATAACTTATTGAATTAACAAGTTCAGAACCCCATATTTCATCATATGCATCCAATCCAATGTGGGGGTGATGCCACAGACTATACTTTTGGCAATATATCAGAACACATTACAGAGAAAAGGATTGGTCTTACAGTGGCGCACTGGTAAATTGAATAACTATACACGTAAAATGTAACTTTTATTATTTTTATGATAAAAGACCTATAACTGTTGCATTTCGCTGTTTTTGTTTTGTTTTGTTTTTTTCAGGTGTTTTTTGTAGGCTATACTTCGGCCTACTAGTTGGGTTGTAAACTAAAATAATTTGGGGAGAAAATTGAAAAATTTATGTATGTGGATTACGACCTGTTTACAGACAACAGAAAATACTTATACTGCGGGTTTGGCAGTAACTGGAATTGTATTTATCAGTAATGCTTACTGTATATGTCTACTGATTGGGGAGGTAAATAGTTCAGTATATTGTATAATGCCAACTGTGTTTCCCCGTGCACACTGAAATGTCTGTAACGATAACAATTTTGCTGAATAAAAATACTCTATTAAAAAAAAAAAGACCTATAACTGAAATATTAAAACACCAAATCATAAACAAACATAATAATAAAAATCTCACACTGTACTCTCGTGTGCATGCAATATTCCTATTCGGTAATTTTAATTTTGGTACTTCAAATATTTGGTACCTCCGCATAAATTTTTATACATGTTATCAAATTGTATATTCTTTTTAATAAAATTGTGTTTTGCAAGAGCCTGTTGTCTCTGGTTATTTGTTACATTATATTAATACAAATAATTAGTAATAATAATACTACCTAAAACTTAGGGTATTAGAAATTAATGTTTGATCGCCATTATGTAATTCAAAAGATGTAATCTTAATTATAGTGTCTACAGATGCCAGTAGCCAAAGGGTCACTCTTAATAAAGGTCTAAAAATACATAATGGTAGGATATTCAGTTTAGTCCAATTGATTATCTGCTAATTGAATAACACTGCACCACCATTACTGAAACAATGTGATGCTTCAATTCAATGTTGACCCAAGTATTTGACGTCTGGCAAGTGTTCCCCCATAGGAAACTATATATTTTAGTATAATGCGCATAGTTAGTATCCAATGTCCTTTTAATTTTGCATACAGTTAGCAGGTTACATCACACCAGTGCCGTAACTAGACATTTCTCATACGTCCTAGAGGATGCTGGGGTCCATTTCATGACCATGGGGTATAGACGGTTCCGCTGGAGCCATGGGCACTTTAAGACTTTTCAAGGGTGTGAACTGGCTCCTCCCTCTATGCCCCTCCTCCAGACCTCAGTTTTAGAAATGTGCCCAGGCAGACTGGATGCACTCCAGAGGAGCTCTACTGAGTTTCTCTGAAAAGACCTAGGTTTTTTTATTTTCAGGGAGAACTGCTGGCAAGGGTGGTCTTCAGTATGCCGAATGTCGGGATCCCGGCGCACAGTATACCGGCGCCAGGATCCCGACACCTGGCATACCGACAGCTATTCTCCCTCGTGGGGGTCCACGACCCCCCTGGAGGGAGAATAAATAGCGTGGCGCGCGTAGCGAGTCCGCAAGGGGCTCCTTTGCGCTTGCCACACTGTTGGTATGCCGGCGGTCGGCCTCCCGGCGCCGGTATGCTGGTCGCCGGGATCCCGGCCGCCGGCATACCATACTACACCTGCTGGCAACAGTCTCCCTGCTTCGTGGGACTGAGGGGGCAGAAGTAGGAACCAACTTCCTAAAGAGTTTCATGGCTCTGCTTCTGGCTGACAGGACACCATTAGCTCCTGAAGGGAACTGAACGCTAGCCGTGTCTAGATGCTCACTCCCACAGCACGCCGTCACCCCCCTCACAGAGCCAGAAGACAGGTGAGTGTTAGAAGACAGATCTTCAATTAAGAAAATGATGGCTAAAGTTACCGCGCGGCTGGCGGGAGCGCAGCACGCCATGTTGTCCGCACATACACAGGCAGTGCAGGGCGCGGGGGGGGCGCCCTGGGCAGCATGAAACCTATGGAAACTGGCATAAATAAGTGACATAAGTTGCTGAGGCACAGTCCTACCCCCGCCAGTATAAAAAATTACCTCATAAAAGCTGAGGAGAAACACGCCATTGAAGAGTGGAGCTTCCTCCTCAGTCAGCCAGCACACTGCTCAGCGCCATTTTCTCTCCTCAGGCTGCAGAGACAACGCTGCTCCTCCTCCACTACTGAACAAGTATCAGGGTGCAAAACGGGGGGCCACAGTGAATTTGGTGCTATATAATTGTGTGATTAGCATTATAAAAGCGCTGCATGTCAGTGGGCATTTTGTGTTCACAGACATTGTGTTACTGGCGCTGGGTTGTGAACTGGCAAATCCTATCTGTGTCCCTCTGACAGATTTTACTGTGGGTCTGTCCCCTATAAGTCCCGGAGTGTCTGTGGTGTGGTTGTGCATGTGACATGTCTGAGGCAGTGAACTCTTCCTCTGTGGGAGACATGTAGAGACACAGAGGTGTAATATGACACCAAGAGCCTGACTGGGTGAAAGGTTCCATGATAGTGTGAATCACTACTGAATCTCATACAGAAAACTGAATATAATCTGTTGAAGATGTGATTTTTAATAGTTTTGCCTTTCATCCACAGGGACCCCTCTGGGTCACATACAAATTTGCACAAGTAGTACAAACTGATACCGACACGGACTCTGATTCCTGTATCGACACTAGTGATTCCAGGGGAATAGGTCCTAAGTTAGCAAAAAGCATTCAAAACATGTTTTAGCTATAAAGGAGGTGTTAGAAGTTACGAAGCCCCCAGTTTTACCACAAGGAGAGGGTTTACTTTAGTAAAGAAGTAATGTAATTTTCCCTCCACCTCAGGAGTTGAACAGTCTCTTGGAGGGAGTCTGATTTAACCTGAAAAGAAATTTCAGATTCCCAAAAGGATTTCAGGCAGCTTACCTTTTTCCAAAAGGTGGGAGTCACCCCGCATTTCAGACAGGGCCCTGTCATAAAAGAGAAAAGGTGTTTCTCCCTGCGCCTGGAATGGCTTCACTTAAGGAGCCGGCAGACCGCAAGTGAGTGAGGTGATCTATTGATGTGGCCAATGGGACGCTACTCAGGCCTACCATTGTCTGTGCATGGGTGAGTAGTGCTATTGAAAAGTGGTCAGAAAACTTGTCATTAGACATTGACACAATAGATGGAGACGAGATACTCCTAACATTAAAAAATAAATAGAGATAGTCTGGCGCTATTGTTACTGTGAAAGTGCCTGCTGCTACGTTCAAAAGGCTTGGTTCATAGCCTAGAAATACAAAGAAGAAAACACAAAAAGAACAGCGCTGGCACTTTTACACTAAAAACTAATTGATTTAATATCATATATTAAAATACATCTTACATGCCCATACCATGTAAAACTATTACAGTATATGACAATTAAGCTATATATCTTGCAGGATAAATCCTGCTTTATATACCGAACCAGAGAAAACTGTTCCTCACTGATTATTTATGTAAGTATACAGCTGAATATTAAAGCTGGATGTTACTTCCTTATAAGCTTTTGACAGTAAATCGTGAACGCGTGAATGTTACCATTCAATGCATATGTCCGACTGATAAGTATGTTTCCTCGGTTGTTATAATAGACAATTGTCCGGTCATTTAGCACACCTGGATTCCTCACACAGGTTACAGTTCTTTAGCATGCAGCCAATAGGATATACTTTCCAGATGAAATTCCTCACACCATTAAGTTTTCAACCAGTGTGAGCTATACTTATACTATGTCGTGATTATGGCTTTTAGTAGAGATAATTAACTGCGCACAAGTGTTCAGCTTTGCACACATCACATTGATACCTCTCCCGGCTGTCGTTTCCAAATACAGCCTCATCCGGAGTCCACTGCCTGGTGGATAGCAGGTATAATCTCAGATATTGTCCGCAAGTACAGGTGTCTCTGGCCGGCCAGTTATAGGGTAAAGATGTCTCACGAAAGGCTCCTTAACAGTGCATCCGACAAACGCGTTTCCCCGCTTAGATATACAGCTCAGCGGCTTCCTCAGTGTCCATCAACTCCTAACATTAGGTCATATCAAAGACGCTGCTGCGTACGTACTAGAAACCATGAAATATATTGGTCTCTTGGGATCAAGTACCGCTACCATGGCAGTATCGGCTCGGAGGGCGTTGTGGATTCGCCAGTGGAATGCTGATGCAGATTCCAAAAGAAATATGGAGGCTCTCCCATATAAAGGTGAGGCCTTGTTTGGTGATGAGCTGGATGCGTTAGTCTCGGCGGCTACCGCAGGTAAGTCGACATTCTTGCCTTCTGCTCCTGCACCAGCAAAAAAGACACATCACTCTCACATGCAGTCCTTTCGGCCCAACAAATACAAAAAGGCCAAAGGTTCCCCCTTCTTGGCAGGTAGGGGAAGGGGAAAAGGAAAGAAGTCCGCAGCGTCTCCAGGATCCCAGGAGCAGAAGTCAACCCCTGCTCCTGCCAAATCTGCAGCATGACGCTGGGGCTCCCTTGCGGGAGTCCGCTCGGGTGGGAGCACGTCTGAAACTTTTCAGCCAAATCTGGATTCAATCTGGCCTGGACCCATGGGTCTTACAAATAGTGTCCCATGGGTACAAACTAGAGTTTCAAGATGTTCCCCCATGCCGATTTTTCAAATCGACCTTGCCAGCTTCTGTTCCAGGAAGAGAGGCATTAACAGCGGTAATTCAAAAATTATGTCAGGATCAGGTCATTGTCCTGGTACCCTTGTCACAGCAAGGAGAAGGGTTTTATTCAAGCCTCTTCAGAGTTCCGAAGCCGGACGGCTCGGTCAGACTGATTTTAAACCTGAATAATCTGAATCTCTACCTGAAAAGGTTCAAGTTCAAGATGGAATCCCTGAGGGTAGTGATTTCCAGTCTGGAGGAGGGGGACTTCATGGTGTCAGTAGATATAAAGGATGCTTACTTGCATGTTCCCATTTATCCTCCTCACCAAGCTTATCTGAGATTCGCAGTACAGGATTGCCATTACCAGTTCCAGACGTTGCTGTTCGGACTCTCCACGGCACCGAGGGTATTCACCAAGGTGATGGCGGAGATGATGGTCCTCCTTCGTCAAATAGGAGTCAATATAATTCCTTATCTGCACGATCTCCTGATAAAAGCAAGATCCAGGGAACAGTTGGTGCAGAACATCGCACTCTCCCTGTCAATACTCCAACAACACGGTTGGATCATGAATTTTCCAAAGTCGCAGTTGGAACCAACGACAAGATTGTCCTTTTTAGGGATGATTCTGGACACAGAAGTACGGAGAGTATTTCTTCCAGTGGAAAAGGCTCTGGAAATCCAGAAAATGGTCAAACAAATATTGAAACCAACAAGCATGTCGATCCATCAATGCATTCGGTTGTTGGGGAAAATGGTAGCGGCCTACGAGGCCATACAGTTTGGCCGATTTCATGCCAGAATATTCCAATGGGACCTGTTGGACAAGTGGTCCGGATCCCACCTACACATGCACCGGAAAATAATCCTGTCCCCCAAAGCCAGGATTTCACTCCTGTGGTGGCTACACAGTTCTCACCTACTAGAGGGACGCAGGTTTGGGATTCACGACTGGGTCCTAATAACCACGGATGCAAGTCTCCGAGGCTGGGTAGCTGTCACACAGGGGGAAAGCTTCCAAGGAAAATGGTCAAGTCAGGAAGCCTGCCTTCACATAAACGTTCTGGAATTGAGAGCCGTTTAAAACGGCTTTCTACAAGCGGTACATCTTCTTCAATATCATCCTGTGCAGATCCAGTCGGACAATGTAACAGCAGTCGCGTACATAAACAGGCAAGGCGGAACGAAAAGCAGAGCGGCAATGGCAGAGGTGACAAGGATTCTCCTCTGGGCAGAAAGACATGTTAGAGCTCTGTCAGCAATTTTCATTCCGGGAGTGGACAACTGGGAAGCAGACTTCCTCAGCAGACACGATCTCCATCCAGGAGAGTGGGGCCTCCACCAAGAAGTCTTCGCAGAGGTGACAAGTCTTTGGGGAGTTCCTCAAGTAGACATGATGGCATCTCGTCTAAACAAGAAGCTTCAGAGATATTGTTCCAGGTTGAGAGACCCTCAAGCAATAGCAGTGGATGCACTGGTGACCCAGTGGGTGTTTCGGTCGGTATATGTTTTCCCTCCACTTCCACTGATTCCAAAAGTTCTCAAAATAATAAGAAGAACAAGAGTTTGAGCAATCGTCATTGCCCCAGACTGGCCAAGGAGGGCTTAGTTTCCAGATCTTCAGGAGTTGCTCATAGAAGATCCTCGGCTTCTTCCTCCTCGAGAGGACCTACTACAGCAGGGGCCGTGTGTGTATCAAGACTTACCGCGGCTACGTTTGACGGCATGGCTGTTGAGTGTCGGATCCTAGCCCGAAAGGGTATTCCCAAGGAAGTCATCCCCACTCTTATTCAGGCCAGGAAAGGAGTAACGTCTAAACATTACCACCGTATTTGGAGAAAATATGTGTCTTGGTGTGAATCCAAGAAGGCTCCTACGGAAGAGTTTGAGTTGGGACGTTTTCTCCATTTTCTGCAGGCTGGTGTGGATGCGGGCCTTAGATTGGGGTCAATTAAGGTCCAGTTTTCGGCCTTATCAGTTTTCTTTCAAAAACAATTGGCTTCTCTTCCAGAAGTTCAGACCTTCGTGTTTGCACATCCAGTCTCCATTTGTGCCTCCAGTGGCACCATGGGACCTTAATGTGATGTTGCAGTTCCTTCAATCAAGTTGGTTTGAACCTCTACAGGAGATAGAGTTGAAGTTTCTCACTTGGAAAGTGGTGATGCTTTTAGCCTTGGCATCCGCAAGGCGGGTGTCTGAGTTGGGGGCCTTGACTCACAAGAGCCCTTACCTGATCTTCCATGAAGATAGGGCGGAGTTGAGAACTCGCCAACATTTTCTTCCGAAGGTGGTTTCATCTTTCCACATAAACCAACCTATTGTGGTGCCAGTGGCTACTGACACATTCACTGAGTCAAAGTCTCTAGATGTGGTTAGGGCTTTGAAGATTTATGTCGCTAGAACAGCTCGGATACGGAAAACAGAGGTTCTGTTTGTCCTGTATGCTCCCAACAAGATTGGGTGTCCTGCTTCCAAGCAGACCATTGCGCGCTGGATCAGAAGTATGATTCAGCACGTTCATTCTTCGCTTGGTTTGCCGTTGCCGAAGTCGGTGAAGGCCCATTCTACTAGGAAGGTGGGCTCGTCCTGGGCGGCTGCCCGGGGGGTCTCGGCATTACAACTTTGCCGAGCAGCTACTTGGTCAGGGTCAAACACTTTTGCAAAATTTTATACGTTTGACACTTTAGCCGATGAGGACCTCAAGTTAGGTCAATCGGTGCTGCAGGGTCTTCCGCACTCTCCCGCCCGTACTGGAGCTTAGGTATAAACCCCATGGTCATGAAATCGACCCCAGCATCCTCTAAGACGTAACCGGTAAATCCTTTTCTCCTAGTCCCTAGAAGATGCTGGGCGCCCGACCCAGTGCGTACTTTACCTGCAGTTTTGTTCAGTTACACAAGTTGTGTTACATTTGTTTTCAGCATGCTGCTGTAAATGGTTCATGCCTGTTGGCTTGTGTTATGTTGAATGCCATGTTGTGCGGCATGGTTGAGGTGTGAGCTGGTATGATTCTCACCGTTAGTATAAATGTAAATCCTTTCCTCAAAATGTCCGTCTCCCTGGGCACAGTTCTTATAACTGAGGTCTGGAGGAGGGGCATAGAGGGAGGAGCCAGTTCACACCCTTGAAAAGTCTTAAAGTGCCCATGGCTCCTGCGGAACCGTCTATACCCCATGGTCATGAAATGGACCCCAGCATCCTCTACGGACTAGGAGAAAAGGATTTACCGGTAGGTATTAAAATCCTGTTTTTAGCGCTGTGTGCAAGAAACAGCATTGGCGCCCCCCCCTCCCCCAATATATAAAATAGGGGCATGGTTTCATGGGGAATGGACGTGGCGAATTAGTTCCCTTTTGCACATTACCGTAGGCAGATCACCCTTTTACACATTACGGGCGGCAGGTAGAGTCCCTTTTTACACATTACCGGTGGCAGGCAGAGTTCCCTTATACACATTATGGCAGGCAGAGTCCCCTTTCACACAGTACAGCACGTAGAGTCCCCTTTTATACATTAGGCAGGTAGAGAGGATGTAGTTCATATCCCAGCGGTTGGGATCCCAGCAATCAGCATGCCAGCGCCAGAATCCCGACCGCTCAGAATGCCAACAGCTGGAATGCCGACCCGCAAAGCCTGTTCCCACACGTGAGTGTCCACAACACCCATAGAGCAGGAGCAGGGGGCTTTGATGCGCTTGCCCCCCCCCCCCCCCCGTGCTGGCATTCTGGCTGCCGGGATAAGGTAGAGTTCCCCTTTTTACACATTATGGCAGCAGACTCCCCCTATTTACACATTACGGCAGGCAGAATCCCCTTTTTTACACATTAACCCCCCCCCCCCCCCTTCACACTGTCACTACCTCCAATGCTGCTTAGGAGAGCAAGAGAGACAGTGAGGGGAAAGAGACACAGAGGGTATCAGGGAGAAAGAGAGGAGAGAGAGAAGTGAGGGCGAGAGAGGAGGACGTCGGGGAGAGAGTGAGAGAGAGAGAGAGAGAAATGGAAGAGAAAAGGGGAAAAGATAGAGGGCATCAGAAAGAGAGAGAGGGTGTGCAACAGAGCACAGTATATAAATATATGTATATATATATATATGGATATAGATAAATATATATAGACTAGGTGATTCATCGCGCCCTATGGGCACTCTTCACACCGTCGTAAGGGGCTACGCCCCCTTAACCCTTGCACACCCTTGTGGCGTGCAATATTTTTATTATATGGAGTATTACATCCAATCATAATTGTGTGCAATGGTTAAGGGGTGGAAGCCCCTTGCAACGGCGTGAACAGCGCACGCAGGGCCTGGTAAATCACCTAGTAGGTGCTTTGGTTGGGGGAGTAGGGGGTGCGGGGAAGAGGCGGATGGGATTCTGGGGTGTCACGGGAGGGGCGGTTGCGGTGGTGCCGCAGGTGGGGGAGGGTGCGTGGGTGCCGCGGGTGGTGGTCCGGAGCCGCTGCGGGTGGGGGAGGAGCAGTTGCGGGGTTGCCCCAGGTGGGGGAGGGGTGGGTGCGGTGTTGTGGTGGGAGGTACGGGTGCGGGGTCGCTGTGGGTGGGGGAGGGGGTCCGGAGCTATCACGGGCGCTGGAGTGGGTGTGTGGGGGTGCCGCGGATGGGGCTCGGAGGTACTGTGAGTGGGGGAAGGGCAGGTAATGCTTATCCTGCGTCTCCTCCTGTAAGCTGCTGTCCTCCCTTTGGCAGTGGCTCTCCCGGAGACTCGCACAGCAGCCAGTCACTATTGTTTGCGCCGGTGTCCCAACGCGCCGCATTACAGGGAAGAAGATGTACGCAATAAACTACAGCTCCCAGCAGCACTAAGGGGTGTAATGCTTCGGTGCTAAGGGCTGCTGGGAGCTGTAGTTTATTTAGTGCATCTACTTCCCTGTAATGCGGCGCATTGGGACACTGGTGCTAACAATAGTGACTGGCTGGCAGAACTGTGTGACTGGCTGAATCAATGTAAAAGGTGAGAGTGCTGTGCAGTGTCAGTGACAGTGACACTGCACACAGGTCCTGCGCTAGCCGCACAGCAAAGGGATGCAGTGCAGGAAGGCACCAGGAAGGAGAGACGTTCTACCTGCTCTGCATCCCTGTGCTGAGCTGCTGCTGCTATCCCTGCTGCCGCCGGCTGCTGTCACACAAGCAGCAGCGCCGGAAGCACAAAACCTCCTCTCCCCCTCCCCTGTGTGACATTCAGTGGCCGGGAGGGAGCCAAACTGGGCAGAGCTAGATAGGAGTAAGGGGTGGAGCTACACGGGACCATGCTGCAGCAGGAGGATGAGCTACTACAGCTTCGGCCAGCCAGACTTCCTTAGATAAGTGTCTGGAAAGAGAATGAGTGTGTGTGTATATGCAGTGTCTGTGTATACTGTATATATGTGTGACTGTGTATGTGTGTATTGTATGTACAGTATGTATGTGTGTGTGTTTGTATATATGTGTCTGGTGTGTGTGTGTGTGTATGTGTGACTGCTGCATAATGTGTGTAAGTGTTGCTGGTACAGGGGGCGTTACGTGTGTAAGCAGCACTGGTACAGGGGGCGTTACGTGTGTTAGCGACACTGCTACAGGGGGCGCTACATGTGTAAGCGGCACTGGTACAGAGGGCGTTATGTGTGTAAACAGTACTGGGAGAGGGGGCGTTACATGTGTAAGCATCACTGGTACAGGTGGCGTTACGTGTGTAAGCGTCACTGGTACAGGGGGGCGTTATGTGTGTAAGAGTCACTGGTACAGGGGGGCATGACATGTGTAAGCGTCCATGGTTCAGGGGGCATTACATGTGTAAGTGTCTCTACTACAGGGGTCATTATGTGCGCTGTGCGTTTGTAAAGTATGCGAGGGTGCAAATTTATAGTTTGGAGGGGGCGCCGAACACCCTAGCACCGGGCCAGACTGCACACCCACTGCACTGCACAGCACTGTCACCTTTTACATTGATTCAGCGTCCATACATTACCCTCCATAATATCACCCTCTCTATCCGCTACATTAACCATCTTGGGGCTTCCAGGCCGGCAGGCCAGGTGCTGTGTTGCGGAGTCAGGGCCTCTGGGGATCTGGGCGCGGCTGTGGCGGGGAGGCACTTCTGTGACATCACACGCAGAGCAGGCTCCCGGGCTCAGAGAGTATGCGGCGCAGGGAGGCCTATGAAAGTCTTCCGGTGCGCCGCTTTCATACACATCTATGCCAGTGGCCACAGCAGCTTTTGTTCCACCTGCGGCGCGGCTAGGGAGTGGGATTGTCGATGGCGGAGGGGGCAGGTGAACTGGCAGCAGGACATTTGTGGTCATTCCGAGTTGATCGCTCGCTAGCAGTTTTTAGCAGCCGTACAAACGCTATGCCGCCGGCCACTGGGAATGTATTTTAGCTTAGCAGAAGTGGGAACGAAGGGATCGGAGAGCGGGTACAAAAATATTTTGTGTAGTTTCAGAGTAGCTTCAGACCTACTCGTCGCTTGCGATCACTTCAGATCATTCAGTTCCTGATTTGACGTCATGAACACGCCCTGCGTTCGCCCAGCCATGCCTGTTTTTTTTTCCAAACACTCCCTGAAAACGGTCAGTTGACCCCCAGAAACTTCCTGTCGCCTATGCGACTGAAAAGCATCATCGCTAGACCCTGTGTAAAACTACATAGTTCGTTGTAATAGTACGCCGCACGTGCGCTTTGCGCTGCATACGCATGCGCAGAAGTGCCGAGTTTTTTCCTGATCGCTGCACAGCGAACGAATGCAGCTAGCGATCAACTCGGAATGACCCCCATAGGACGCTGCAGTAAAAGGATGTTTTTTACCCTATATGCAGCACAGAGACTTGCTGCAGATACAGTGACATACCCTCCAGCTGCACCTTTTTGGCAGGTACAGGACCTTTTTTTTATGGTCTGTACCGTTTTTTAACTCTCCAAGCTTCCATTGAAAGTATAGGAAAAGGGGCGTGGCCACGGCGTTGTACCCGTGGCCACGCCCCCTTTTAGAATGTGTATCAATGTTTATGTGTAAAGTGTTGGAGGGTATGTTGCTGCAGATGCAGGGGGACTATTTTGGGGTGTGGGGCTGGAGCTGGAGCTCCATCAGTCCCATTGCTAATCCTGCTCTGTGAAAACACAGCAGGCAAAGGGCAGAGCCTCCCATTGGATGTAACCTGTGTGGGAGGACGTTTCTCACCCAATCAGCTGTGGGCTGGGTGTGATAGACCTGCCACTAACCCAATGAGAGCTCCTAGCCACGCCCAGCGTTAGAAACCCAGGCACAGAATCACAGGGCTATTATATAGGAGATAGATAGATATAGATAGATATAGGCAGTACGGATGGTGTAATGGTTAGCATTACTGCCTCACAGCACTGAGGTCATGGGTTCGATTCCCACCATGGCTGTAACTGTGTGGAGTTTGTATATTCTCCCCGTACTTGCGTGGGTTTCCTCCGGGTACTCCGGTTTCCTCCCACAATCCAAAAATATACTGTTAGGTTAATTGGATCCCAACAAAATTAACCCTAGTGTGAATGTGTGTACATGTGGTAGGGAATAGATTGTAAGCTCCACTGGGGCAGGGACTCATGTGAATGGCTAAGTATTCTCTGTAAAGCGCTGCGGAATATGTGTGCGCTATATAAATAACTGGTAATAAATAACATATAATAAGAATTTACTTACTGATAATTCTATTTCTCGTAGTCCGTAGTGGATGCTGGGAACTCCGTAAGGACCATGGGGAATAGCGGCTCCGCAGGAGACTGGGCACAAAAGTAAAGCTTTAGGACTACCTGGTGTGCACTGGCTCCTCCCCCCATGACCCTCCTCCAAGCCTCAGTTAGGATACTGTGCCCGGACGAGCGTACACAATAAGGAAGGATTTTGAATCCCGGGTAAGACTCATACCAGCCACACCAATCACACCGTACAACCTGTGATCTGAACCCAGTTAACAGCATGATAACAGAGGAGCCTCTGAAAAGATGGCTCACAACAATAATAACCCGATTTTTGTAACAATAACTATATACAAGTATTGCAGACAATCCGCACTTGGGATGGGCGCCCAGCCTCCACTACGGACTACGAGAAATAGAATTATCGGTAAGTAAATTCTTATTTTCTCTGACGTCCTAGTGGATGCTGGGAACTCCGTAAGGACCATGGGGATTATACCAAAGCTCCCAAACGGGCGGGAGAGTGCGGATGACTGCAGCACCGAATGAGAGAACTCCAGGTCCTCCTCAGCCAGGGTATCAAATTTGTAGAATTTTACAAACGTGTTTGCCCCTGACCAAGTAGCTGCTCGGCAAAGTTGTAAAGCCGAGACCCCTCGGGCAGCCGCCCAAGATGAGCCCACCTTCCTTGTGGAATGGGCTTTTACAGATTTTGGCTGTGGCAGGCCTGCCACAGAATGTGCAAGCTGAATTGTACTACAAATCCAACGAGCAATAGTCTGCTTAGAAGCAGGAGCACCCAGCTTGTTGGGTGCATACAGGATAAACAGCGAGTCAGATTTTCTGACTTCAGCCATCCTGGAAACATATATTTTCAGGGCCCTGACTACGTCCAGCAACTTGGAGTCCTCCAAGTCCCTAGTAGCCGCAGGTACCACAATAGGCTGGTTCAAGTGAAACGCTGAAACCACCTTAGGGAGAAATTGAGGACGAGCCCTCAATTCTGCCCTGTCCGTATGAAAAATTAGGTAAGGGCTTTTATAGGATAAAGCCGCCAATTCTGAGACACGCCTGGCTAAAACCAGGGCCAACAGCATTACCACTTACCATGTGAGATATTTTAAGTCCACAGTGGTGAGTGGTTCAAACCAATGTGATTTTAGGAACCCCAAAACTACATTGAGATCCCAAGGTGCCACTGGAGGCACAAAAGGAGGCTGTATATGCAGTACCCCCTTGACAAACGTCTGAACTTCAGGAACTGAAGCCAGTTCTTTCTGGAAGAAAATCGACAGGGCCGAAATTTGAACCTTAATGGACCCTAATGTTAGGCCCATAGACAGTCCTGTTTGCAGGAAATGCAGGAAACGACCCAGTTGAAATTCCTCTGTAGGGGCCTTCCTAGCCTCGCACCACGCAACATATTTACGCCAAATACGGTGATAATGCTGTACGGTTACATCCTTCCTGGCTTTGATCAGGGTAGGGATGACTTCATCCGGAATGCCTTTTTCCTTCAGGATCCGGCGTTCAACCGCCATGCCGTCAAACGCAGCCGCGGTAAGTCTTGGAACAGACAGGGTCCCTGCTGGAGCAGGTCCCTTCTTAGAGGTAGAGGCCACGGGTCCTCTGTGAGCATCTCTTGAAGTTCCGGGTACCAAGTCCTTCTTGGCCAATCCGGAGCCACGAGTATAGTCCTTACTCCTCTCCTTCTTATGATTCTCAGTACCTTGGGTATGAGAGGCAGAGGAGGGAACACATACACTGACTGGTACACCCACGGTGTTACCAGAGCGTCCACAGCTATTGCCTGAGGGTCCCTTGACCTGGCGCAATACCTGTCTAGTTTTTTGTTGAGGCGGGACGCCATCATGTCCACCTATGGTTTTTCCCAACGGTTCACAATCATGTGGAAGACTTCTGGGTGAAGTCCCCACTCTCCCGGGTGGAGGTCGTGTCTGCTGAGGAAGTCTGCTTCCCAGTTGTCCACTCCCGGAATGAACACTGCTGACAGTGCTATCACATGATTTTCCGCCCAGCGAAGAATCCTTGCAACTTCTGCCATTGCCCTCCTGCTTCTTGTGCCGCCCTGTCTGTTTACGTGGGCGACTGCCGTGATGTTGTCTGACTGGATCAGCACCGGCTGACCTTGAAGCAGAGGTCTTGCTAGGCTTAGAGCATTGTAGATGGCCCTTAGCTCCAGGATATTTATGTGAAGTGATGTCTCCAGGCTTGACCACAAGCCCTGGAAATTTCTTCCCTGTGTGACTGCTCCCCAGCCTCTCAGGCTGGCATCCGTGGTCACCAGGACCCAGTCCTGAATGCTGAATCTGCGGCCCTCTAGAAGATGAGCACTCTGCAACCACCACAGGAGAGACACCCTTGTCCTTGGTGACAAGATTATCCGCTGATGCATCTGAAGATGCGACCCGGACCATTTGTCTAGCAGATCCCACTGGAAGGTTCTTGCGTGGAATCTGCCGAATGGGATTGCTTCGTAAGAAGCCACCATCTTTCCCAGGACCCTTGTGCATTGATGCACTGAGACTTGGCCTGGTTTTAGGAGATTTCTGACTAGTTCGGATAACTCCCTGGCTTTCTCCTCCGGGAGAAACACCTTTTTCTGGACTGTGTCCAGGATCATCCCTAGGAATAGAAGTCATGTCGTCGGGATCAGCTGCGATTTTGGAATATTGAGAATCCAACCGTGCTGGCGCAGCACTATCTGAGATAGTGCTACCCCGACTTCCAACTGTTCCCTGGATCTTGCCCTTATCAGGAGATCGTCCAAGTAAGGGATAACTAAAACTCCCTTCCTTCGAAGGAGTATCATCATTTCGGCCATTACCTTGGTAAAGACCCGGGGTGCCGTGGACAATCCAAACGGCAGCGTCTGAAACTGATAGTGACAGTTCTGTACCACAAACCTGAGGTACCCTTGGTGAGAAGGGTAAATTGGGACATGTAGGTAAGCATCTTTGATGTCCAGAGACACCATATAGTCCCCTTCTTCCAGGTTTGCAATCACTGCTCTGAGTGACTCCATCTTGAATTTGAACCCTTGTATGTAAGTGTTCAAGGATTTTAGGTTTAAAATTGGTCTCACCGAGCCGTCCGGCTTCGGTACCACAAATAGTGAGGAATAGTACCCCTTTCCCTGTTGTAGGAGGGGTACCTTGATTATCACCTGCTGGGAATACAGCTTGTGAATGGCTTCCAATACTGCCTCCCTGTCTGAGGGAGACGTCGGTAAAGCAGACTTTAGAAAACGGCGAGGGGGAGACGTCTCTTCTTGAGACGGGCCCCCACCGTGCCTGAGTCCGCTTGTAAAGCCCCAGCGTCATGCTGAGGACTTTGCGGAGGCGGGAGAGGGCTTTTGTTCCTGGGAACTGGCTGTTTGTTGCAGCCTTTTTCCTCTCCCTCTGCCACGGGGCAGAAATGAGGCGCCCTTTGCCCGCTTGCCCTTATGGGGCCGAAAGGACTGCGCCTGATAATACGGCGTCTTCTTAGGTTGAGAAGCTACCTGGGGTAAAAATGTGGATTTTCCAGCAGTTGCCGTGGCTACCAGGTCTGATAGACCTACCCCAAATAACTCCTCCCCCTTATAAGGCATACTTCCATGTGCCTTTTAGAATCCGCATCACCTGACCACTGCCGCGTCCATAAACCTCTTCTTGCAGAAATGAACAGCGCGCTAACTCTTGATGCCAGTCGGCAAATATCCCTCTGTGCATCACGCATATATAGAAATGCATCCTTCAAATGCTCTATAGTCAGTAATATACTGTCCCTATCTAGGGTATCAATATTTTCAGTCAGGGAATCCGACCACGCCAGGCCCGCACTGCACATCCAGGCTGAGGCGATTGCTGGTCGCAGTATAACACCCGTGTGAGTGTATATACATTTTAGGATATTCTCCAGCTTTCTATCGGCAGGTTCCTTTAGGGCGGCCGTATCAGGAGAGGGTAGTGCTACCTGTTTAGACAAGCGTGTGAGCGCTTTATCCACCCTAGGGGGTGTTTCCCAACGTGCCCTATCCTCTGGCGGGAAAGGGTACGATGCCAATAACCTTTTAGGAATTATCAGTTTTTTATCGGGGGAAACCCACGCCTCATCACACACTTCATTTAATTCCTCGGATACAGGAAAAACTACAGGCAGTTTTTTCTCACCAAACATAATACCCTTTTTAGTGGTACTTGTATTATCAGAGATATGCAATACATTTTTCATTGCTTCAATCATGTAACGTGTGGCCCTAGTGGAAGTCACGTTTGTCTCCTCATCATCGACACTGGAGTCAGTATCCGTGTCTGTGTCTGCCATTTGAGGTAACAGGCGTTTTAAAGCCCCTGATGGCGTTTGAGACCCCTGGACAGGCACAAGCTGAGTAGCCGGCTGTCTCATGTCGTCAACTGTCTGTCGTAAAGAGCTGACACTGTCACGCAATTCCTTCCATAAGCTCATCCACTCAGGTGTCGACTCCCTAGGGGGTGACAACTCTATAATAGGCAATTGCTCCGCCTCCATCTCATTTTCCTCCTCAAACATGTTGACACAATCGTACCGACACACCGCACACACACAGGGAATGCTCTGATAGAGGACAGGACCCCACTAGCCCTTTGGGGAGACAGAGGGAGAGTATGCCAGCACACACCAGAGCGCTATATATAGACAGGAATACCACTATAAAATGTGCTTTTCCCTTTATAGCTGCTGTTAGTATCAAAACTGCGCCAAATTAGTGCCCCCCTCTCTTTTTTACCCTTTTCTGTAGTGCAGGACTGCAGGGGAGAGTCAGGGAGACGTCCTTCCAGCGGAGCTGTGATGGAAAATGGCGCCTGTGTGCTGAGGAGATAGGCTCCGCCCCCTTCTCGGCGGCCTTTTCTCCCGCTTTTTGGTGAGTTCTGGCAGGGGTTAAAATACATCCATATAGCCCTGGGGGTTATATGTGGTGTATTTATGCCAGCCAAGGTGTTTACATTGCTGCTCAGGGCGCCCCCCCCTAGCGCCCTGCACCCTCAGTGACCGAAGTGTGAAGTGTGCCTGAGTAACAATGGCGCACAGCTGCAGTGCTGTGCGCTACCTTGTTGAAGACTGATGTCTTCTGCCGCCGATTTTTCCGGACCTCTTCTTGCTTCTGGCTCTGTAAGGGGGCCGGCGGCGCGGCTCTGGGACCGAGCTCCGAGGCTGGGCCTGTGTTCGGTCCCTCTGGAGCTAATGGTGTCCAGTAGCCTAAGAAGCCCAAGCTGGCTGCAAGCAGGCAGGTTCGCTTCTTCTCCCCTTAGTCCCTCGATGCAGTGAGCCTGTTCCCAGCAGGTCTCACTGAAAATAAAAAAAACTAAAACTAAACTTTCACTAAGAAGCTCAGGAGAGCCCCTAGTGTGCACCCTTCTCGGCCGGGCACAAAAATCTAACTGAGGCTTGGAGGAGGGTCATAGGGGGAGGAGCCAGTGCACATCAGGTAGTCCTAAAGCTTTACTTTTGTGCCCAGTCTCCTGCGGAGCCGCTATTCCCCATGGTCCTTACGGAGTTCCCAGCATCCACTAGGACGTCAGAGAAATATATATTTGGAGAGGAAGAGGGGGTAATATATGGAGCACACCACCCCGCCACACGGTAACAGTAAGAACCCCCCACCACCACACACAGCAGCAATACTACACTATCTCCCCCCCCCCCCAGAGCCGGATTAAGACCATGGGGGGCCCGGGGCACTTAAGAGAGTGGGGCCCCTAATAGAGAAGGCAGAATATATATATATATATATATATACACATATACACACACACACACACCCAGGGCCTCGCAGGGACTAGTGGGGTACAACACAAGCCTAGAGCCGGCTTTATACCATGCCCCTTGTCAGCCTCACATACCCACTCCCCTGTGCCTCCTGTACCTGACACCCCTTTGGTCCCCGTCCCTCCACTGTATATCCCAGAGGGTGTCCCTTCCCAGGTGCGGGGGTTAGGAGGGAGTTTATGGGGTGTGAATGTGGGAGACAGTGGGAGTAGGATGTGTGGTGGGGTTAGAGAATTTGGGTGTATGTGGGGTGAACACGGGGACTAGGCTGTGGGGTGTAGAGGATTATGGGGTGTATGTGGGGGAATAGGGTGTGTGGCAGGGGTAGAGGGTTATGGGGTGTATTGTATGGGCAGTGGCAAACGCAGGATTTCCATGGGGGGGGTTCCGTACATGTATGTATTCATGTGTTTGTATACGTATATGTGTGGGTGGGTATACATGTACTGTGTATGAATATACTGTATATGATCCCAGTAAAAAAGGCAGGTGCACTCAGATTTTACCAAAAACTGTAATGAAGCAAAGTCACAGCATATCAACATGTCAGGGCTACGGGCCCCCGAAACGTGGATATATGCTGTGACTTTGCATCATTACAGTTTTTTGGTAAAATCTGAGTGCACCTGACTTTTTTATCGGGATTATAATTATTTACAGAGGGCACTCGAGTATTATTTTGAATGTTAGAGGAGTGCCGGACCACCGTACATACACATACAGTAGCATACACACACTATACATTGACACAGCATACATGCATGCGCGTGCACACACACACAATACAGCACACATATATACACACATAGTATACATGCACACAGCATACATACAAACACACACACAGACTATACATGCACGCAGCATACATACACACTGTATACACACATACGCAGTATACATACGCATAGCATACATACACAGTATACATGCATTCATAGTATACACACACACACACACTATAGATGCATATAGCATGCTTTGCATACACACACACTACACATGCCATACTACACACACCATTATAAGTAACTACAGCCTTCCCTCACCATTCCTCTCCCCTGCCCGCCAGCCAGCCTATTTAATTACACACCACCGGCCTCTCCTTCAATCCCTACATACAGTATCTAACACCCACCTGGATTCCATGAGTGTATTGGACACATCCACTGCCTACTCAGTACCCTCACCAGCCTTTTTCTCTTTCACCTCACAACTCACGTACAAGTACGGTAGATGCTAGAATCAAGTGGACTAAGGGACCTTTTCCGTAAGGGGGAGGAGTTACGATGCAAGGGGGAGGAGCTAGGCCAGCGGGATAGTTCCTCTACTATCCACGCCACCAACTATTACCTTTAGTAATTAGGTGGTGAGCGAAGCGGAGCGGAGCGAGCCACCGTGCCCGAAGCGTGGCGAGCGAAGCGAGCCCGCGAGGGTACTTTTCGGGTACCCTGTTCGCCCGTAGCTCCTCCCCCTGGTGACGTAGCTCCTCCCCTCAATACGTCACAAGGTCCCTTCAGCCCCTCCAATATAGAACCAACCGTACAAGTACAGTACCTCCTGAGAGGAGCTGTGTGCTGCGCTGTCACTGCAGCTCCCTCTACAGGCACCAAGCAGCAAGCGTCTCTGTGTAAGGATGGAGCTGCTGCAGCCTGTCACTCTGTCAGTTCCTCACGCTATAAACAAACAAAAAAAAAAACGACCAGCAGCGCAGATGGATCGGCGGCCAGGGGGGGTTTCTAGGTACTCGGAAACCCCCCCTGCGTGCGCGTATGATGGGGGGACTGGAGTAGGGTATGTTGGGAGGTAGAGCGCTAAGGGATGTATGTGCCCTGCACTCCCGTCCCCCCTGCCACACCGCAGATCGGATCTCTCTTCCGATCCGATCTGCGGTGCTGTGCTCCCCGGCTCCCGTCCTCACTGCAGCAGCAGCTGCGCACAGACAGGACAGCTGAGCGGAGCGACGGCTCAGCTGTCCAATAAAGTATGAATGAAGCAGCCTGCCGCTCAGTCATTGGCTGGGCACGCAGGCTGTTTTATTGATACATTATTGGACAGCTGAGCCGTCGCTCTGCTCAGCTGTCCTGTCTGTGCGCAGCTGCTGCAGTGAGGACGGGAGCCGAGGAGCACAGCACCGCAGATCGGATCGGAAGAGAGATCCGATCTGCGGTGTGGCAGGGGGCCCTTTTGGAAAGGGGGGCCCGGGGTACGTATCCCCCGGGCCCCCCCCCCCCCTTAATCCGGCTCTGCCCCCCCCCCTGTTAGTATACAGTAGCTGTGGCCAGAGAGACCCCACACACACACTCTCACCCCCAGTAGACAGCAGCCATTCAAACACCCCTCCCCTGTTCCACACAGCAGCCTGCGCTCAACATCCCAGCTACACACACACACAGCAGCAATCCCCCTCTCCCCTTGAAGACATTATAGAACTTTGGCTGGCACATCCCCCCTCGCCCCGCGCAGACATACCGCAGCCGTCACCAGCCTCGCAGCAGTGGTAGTCTTCCTTCACCGCAGCACACACATTAGGACCGTCCCTTCCTTCTTTCCTTCAGGGAACTGGCGGTGCGGCCACTGTGTCCCACTCTTCTCCCCACAGCGGCAGCAATCAGTTGCATCCCCACCGCACCCCTTAAACAGTAGTGGCGGTGGTCAGCACCATTCTTCCCCTACGTTGTGTTTCCCCATTGAATTGGTATTATATGGGCAATATATAATTCAACTATGTGTATGAAAGAAAGGTAATACTTAAATCAATAAGCAGTATAGATAACATGAAAAATGACCTGTACATTAGAGGAAATGTAATACCAGTCATTAAATAATAAATAACATGCTCACTCCTGGGTGTTGTGCGATGAGAAGGTGGCATAGAAGCAATCACAAGCTGACAGGTCCCTTACATACAGGGTTGGACTGGCCCACAGGGGTACAGGGGAAACCAGCGGTGGGCCCCACTGCCTGAGGGTGCACTCCTTCCTCTAGGGATCAGGTTCCAGACTGTGCACTTGTACTATACATGGTAGATATGTTGCATTACACTGCACAAGGCTATTGTGCGTTTCAAGCCTCTATGGAGGCTGGCCAAACCCTTAAATTGGGGCCCCTATAACTGCAATCCCTCGGTGGGCCCTTTATACCCCAGTCCGACACTGCTGACATATGTACTGTAGGCCAGTGGCGGAACTAGCGAGCGGTGGGCCCATGTGCGACAAAATGCTTTGGGCCCCCCCATCTAAGTCCACCGCCTCACCCCTGGAGAGGATCTGGTGAGGGGGACCTGCTCAGGGCCAGGGAAATGGATACCTAGCAACAGTGCCGTAATTAGTCATTTTAGTGCTGTGTGCAAGAAATGGCATCGGAGCCCCGCCCCCCTATGTAAAACAGGGGCAGTGCGCGCCGCAGGCAAAGTAAATAGGGGCGTGGCTTTGTGGGGAAGGGGTGTGGCCACAAAATAATACCAATTCATATAACGGTGCACAGTAGTGTCCATTATTAAAATTACGCCGCACGGTAGTACCACTACACCAGGTAGAGACCCTTTTACACATAACGGCAGACAGCTTCCCCTTTTTTACACATTACGGCAGACAACGTCCCCTTTTTACACATTATGACAGACAGTGTGCCCTTTTTACACATTACGACAGACAGCGTCCCCTTTTTTACACATTACGGCAGACAGCGTCCCTTTTTTGCACATTACGGCAGACAGCGTCCCATTTATTACACATTACGGCAGACAGCGTCCCATTTTTTGCATATTACGGCAGACAGCGTCCCATTTATTACACATTACGGCAGACAGCGTCCCATTTATTACACATTACGGCAGACAGCGTCTCATTTTTTGCATATTACGGCAGACAGCGTCCCATTTATTATAAATTACGGCAGACAGCGTCCCATGTTTTGCACATTACGGCAAACAGGATAGATAGATAGATAGATAGATAGATAGATAGATAGATAGATAGATAGATAGAATAGGTATACTTACCGTTTCCGCTGGCTCAGGCTCCTCATGCAGCTTCTGTTCTGGCAGGGGAGAAGAAGGAGGAGGGGTGGAGGAGGGAACCGCAGCAGCGCTATGTCATTGGTAGAAGCGCTGCTGCTGCTGGACCTCTCCTTTACTATAGGCTGCCCTCCGCCGCTGTGAATGCTGGGATGCGATGCGCATCCCAGCATTCACAGCGGCGGAGGGCAGCCTATGGTAAAGGAGAGGGCCAGCAGCAGCAGCGATTCTACCAATTACACAGCGCTGCTGCGGCTCCCTCCTCCATCCCCCCTCCTCCTCCTCCTCCCCCCCTGTAGCCGGTGCGCGCATCATCTCCTCGGCGGCGGCGGAACACAGCGGCAGCCAGGCGGCATGTATGTGCACCGGAAATTTTTCGGGTTTTGTGTTCTGGTTTTGGATTCGGTTCCGCGGCCATGTTTTGGATTCGGACGCGTTTTGGCAAAACCTCCATGAAATTTTTTTGTCGGATTCGGGTGTGTTTTGGATTCGGGTGTTTTTTACAAAAAACCCTCAAAAACAGCTTAAATCATAGAATTTGGGGGTCATTTTGATACCATAGTATTATTAACCTCAATAACCATAATTTCCACTCATATTCTGAACACCTCACAATATTATTTTTAGTCCTAAAATTTGCACTGAGGTCGCTGGATGGCTAAGCTAAGCGACACAAGTGGCCGACACAAACACCTGGCCCATCTAGGAGTGGCACTGCAGTGTCAGGCAGGATGGCACTTCAAAAAAATTGTCCCCAAACAGCACATGATGCAAAGAAAAAAAGAGGCGCACCAAGGTCACTGTGTGACTAAGCTAAGCGACACAAGTGGCCGACACAAACAACTGGGCCATCTAGGAGTGGCACTGCAGTGTCAGGCAGGATGGCACTTCAAAAAAATTGTCCCCAAACAGCACATGATGCAAAGTAAAATGAAAGAAAAGAGGTGCAAGATGGAATTGTCCTTGGGCCCTCCCACCCACCCTTATGCACACTTTAACAAACCCATCATTTCAGCGACAGGGTCTGCCACACGACTGTGACTGAAATGACTGGTTGGTTTGTGCCCCCACCAAAAAAGAAGCAATCAATCTCTCCTTGCACAAACTGGCTCTACAGAGGCAAGATGTCCACCTCATCATCATCCTCCGATTCCTCACCCCTTTCACTGTGTACATCCCCCTCCTCACAGATTATTAATTTGTCCCCACTGGAATCCACCATATCAGGTACCTGTGTACTTTCTGGAGGCAATTGCTGGTGAATGTCTCCACGGAGGAATTGATTATAATTCATTTTGATGAACATCATCTTCTCCACATTTTCTGGAAGTAACCTCGTACGCCGATTGCTGACAAGGTGAGCGGCTGCACTAAACACTCTTTCGGAGTACACACTGAAGGGAGGGCAACTTAGGTAGAATAAAGCCAGTTTGTGCAAGGGCCTCCAAATTGCCTCTTTTTCCTGCCAGTATACGTACGGACTGTCTGACGTGCCTACTTGGATGCGGTCACTCATATAATCCTCCACCATTCTTTCAATGGTGAGAGAATCATATGCAGTGACAGTAGACGACATGTCAGTAATCGTTGTCAGGTCCTTCAGTCCGGACCAGATGTCAGCACTCGCTCCAGACTGCTCTGCATCACCGCCAGCGGGTGGGCTCGGAATTCTTAGCCTTTTCCTCGCACCCCCAGTTGCGGGAGAATGTGAAGGAGGAGCTGTTGACGGGTCACGTTCCGCTTGACTTGACAATTTTCTCACCAGCAGGTCTTTGAACCTCTGCAGACTTGTGTCTGCTGGAAAGAGAGAATCTAGGATCGAGCACGGTGGCCAAAATGTAGTGCTCTGATTTCAACAGATTGACCACCCGTGAATCCTGGTTAAGCGAATGAAGGGCTCCATCCACAAGTCCCACATGCCTAGCGGAATCGCTCTGTTTTAGCCCCTCCTTCAATGTCTCCAGCTTCTTCTACAAAAGCCTGATGAGGGGAATGACCTGACTCAGGCTGGCAGTGTCTGAACTGACTTCACGTGTGGCAAGTTCAAAGGGTTGCAGAACCTTGCACAACGTTGAAATCATTCTCCACTGCGCTTGAGTCAGGTGCATTCCCCCTCCTTTGCCTATATTGTGGGCAGATGTATAGGCTTGAATGGCCTTTTGCTGCTCCTCCATCCTCTGAAGCATATAGAGGGTTGAATTCCACCTCGTTACCACCTCTTGCTTCAGATGATGGCAGGGCAGGTTCAGGAGTGTTTGCTGGTGCTCCAGTCTTCGGCATGCGGTGGCTGAATGCCGAAAGTGGCCCGCAATTCTTCGGGCCACCGACAGCATCTCTTGCACGCCCCTGTCGTTTTTTAAATAATTCTGCACCACCAAATTCAATGTATGTGCAAAACATGGGACGTGCTGGAATTTGCCCAGATGTAATGCACGCACAATATTGGTGGCGTTGTCCGATGTCACAAATCCCCAGGAGAGTCCAATTGGGGTAAGCCATTCTGCGATGATGTTCCTCAGTTTCCGTAAGAGGTTGTCAGCTG
Organism: Pseudophryne corroboree; assembly: GCF_028390025.1. Classification (NCBI taxonomy): domain Eukaryota; kingdom Metazoa; phylum Chordata; class Amphibia; order Anura; family Myobatrachidae; genus Pseudophryne; species Pseudophryne corroboree. The sequence continues at coordinate 297,988,081 of NC_086454.1, read as the reverse complement.
TGTGCCTCTTACGGAAAGCGGTGATACAAAGTGTAGCCTGCCTAGGAATGAGTTGGCGTTTGCGAGATGCTGCTACTGGTGCCGCCGCTGCTGTTCTTGCTGCGGGAGGCAATACATCTACCCAGTGGGCTTTCACAGTCATATAGTCCTGAGTCTGCCCTGCTCCACTTGTCCACATGTCCGTGGTTAAGTGGACATTGGGTACAACTGCATTTTTTAGTACACTGGTGACTCTTTTTCTGATGTCTGTGTACATTTTCGGTATCGCCTGCCTAGAGAAATGGAACCTAGATGGTATTTGGTACCGGGGACACAGTACCTCAATCAAGTCTCTAGTTGCCTGTGAATTAACGGTGGATACCGGAACCACGTTTTTCACCACCCAGGCTGACAAGACCTGAGTTATCCGCTTTGCAGCAGGATGACTGCTGTGATATTTCATCTTCCTCGCAAAGGACTGTTGGACAGTCAATTGCTTACTGGAAGTAGTACAAGTGGTCTTCCGACTTCCCCTCTGGGATGCTGATCGACTCCCAGCAGCAACAACAGCAGCGCCAGCAGCAGTAGGCGTTACACTCAAGGATGCATCGGAGGAATCCCAGGCAGGAGAGGACTCGTCAGACTTGCCAGTGACATGGCCTGCAGGACTATTGGCTTTCCTGTGTAAGGTGGAAATTGACACTGAGGGAGTTGGTGGTGTGGTTTGCAGGAGCTTGGTTACAAGAGGAAGGGATTTAGTGGTCAGTGGACTGCTTCCGATGTCATCCAAAGTTTTTGAACTTGTCAATGACTTCTGATGAATGCGGACCAGGTGACGTATAAGGGAGGATGTTCCTAGGTGGTTAACGTCCTTACCCCTACTTATTACAGCTTGACAAAGGCAACACACGGCTTGACACCTGTTGTCCGCATTTGTGTTGAAATAATTCCACACCGAAGAGGTGATTTTTTTTGTATTTTGACCAGGCATGTCAATGGCAATATTCGTCCCACGGACAACAGGGATGCGGTCAAGATGCCGTCGGCCGGAATCCCGGCGGTCGAAATACCGACGCCGGAATCCCGACTGCCACAATCCCGACATATTCTCCCTCCGTGGGTGTCCACGACACCCATAGAGGGAGAATATAATAGTGTGCCGAGCGTAGCGAGGCACCGTGCCCGCAGCGTGGTGAGCGAAGCTAGCCCGCAAGGGGCTGCGTTCCGCTCGCCACCCCTGTCGGGATTGTGTGGTCGGGATTCCGGCGTCGGTATTTCGACCACCGGGATTCCGACCGGCGGCATTTAGTACTGATCCCGGACAACAGGTGTCTCCCCAGGTGCCTGACTTAAACAAACCACCTCACCATCAGAATCCTCCTTGTCAATTTCCTCCCCAGCGCCAGCAACACCCATATCCTCATCCAGTGTTGGGAAGGTCAGGCATCGCAACCGACACAATTGGACTCTCCTTGGGGATTTGTGATTTAGAAGAACGCACAGTTCTTTGCTGTGCTTTTCCCAGCTTAAGTCTTTTCATTTTTCTAGCGAGAGGATGAGTGCTTCCATCCTCATGTGAATCTGAACCACTAGCCATGAACATAGGCCAGGGCCTCAGCCGTTCCTTGCCACTCCGTGTCGTAAATGGCATATTGGCAAGTTTACGGTTCTCATCAGACGCTTTCAATTTTGATTTTTGGGTCATTTTACTGAACTTTTGTTTTTTGGATTTTACATGCTCTCTACTATGACATTGGGCATCGGCCTTGGCAGACGACGTTGATGGCATTTCATCGTCTCGGCCATGACTAGTGGCAGCAGCTTCAGCACGAGGTGGAAGTGGATCTTGATCTTTCCCTATTTTACCCTCCACATTTTTGTTCTCCATTTTTTAATGTGTGGAATCATATGCCAGTATCAATAGCAATGGCCTACTATTATATATACTGCGCACAACTGAAATGCACCACAGGTATGGATGGATAGTATACTTGACGACACAGAGGTAGGCAGAGCAGTGGCCTTCCGTACCGTACTGCTATATATAATGGTGGTCACTATCAGCAAACTGCAAAACTAAAATGCACCACAGGTATAGAATCTAGATGGATAGTATACTTGACGACACAGAGGTAGGTAGAGCAGTGGCCTTCCGTACCGTACTGCTATATATACTGGTGGTCACTGTCAGCAAAACTCTGCACTGTACTCCTCCTATATAATACTGCTGGTCCCCAGTCCCCACAATAAAGCAGTGTGAGCACAGATATATGCAGCACACTGAGCACAGATATGGAGTGTTTTTCAGGCAGACAACTTATACTGGTGGTCACTGGTCAGCAAAACTCTGCACTGTTCTCCTCCTATATAATATACTGGTGGTCCCCAGTCCCCACAATAAAGCAGTGTGAGCACAGATATATGCAGCACACTGAGCACAGATATGGAGTGTTTTTCAGGCAGACAATGTATACTGGTGGTCACTGTCAGCAAAACTCTGCACTGTACTCCTCCTATATAATATACTGGTGGTCCCCAGTCCCCACAATTATGCAGTGTGAGCACAGATATATGCAGCACACTGAGCACAGATATGGAGTGTTTTTCAGGCAGACAACGTATACTGGTGGTCACTGTCAGCAAAACTCTGCACTGTACTCCTCCTATATAATACAGCTGCTCCCCAGTCCCCACAATTAAGCAATAAGCACAAATATTTGCATCAACATTAATAAACGGAGAGGATGCCAGCCACGTCCTCTCCCTAACATTTCCAATGCACGAGTGAAAATGGCGGTGACGCACGGCTGCTTATATAGAATCCGAATCTCGCGAGAATCCGACAGCGGGATGATGACGTTCGGGCGTGTGGGTTAACCGAGCCATACGGGAGAATCCGAGTATGCCTCGGACCCATGTAAAATGGGTGAAGTTCGGGGGGGTTCGGTTTCCGAGGAACCGAACCCGCTCATCACTAGTAATGAGTCAGTGTGACTCATTACATGCCGTTCTGGCTGCGGGCCCCTTGACAGTTGCGGGCCCCAGTGCAAGGCACTGCCTGCACTGGGGCTAGTTCCGCCTCTGCTGTAGGCCATGTTATAGTGATCACAGTCATGTCAGCTCACTATGAGAGTGAATATCATGTGCTAAGAGGGGGGTGTTCTGTGCAGAAATCATGTAACACAAGCTAATCTGACACATGAAGATGTTATCTATCTTACATTACTTGTTTATTCACTGCTGTAATGTAACACATACACACACCACTGCGCTATATACACACACTCCTGCTCAGAGCCGGATTAAGGCTATGGGGGGCCCGGGGCGCTTCAAACAAGGGGGCCCCTAACAGAGGCAGGGAGATCAAATATATATATATATATATATATTTATTTATTTATAAAATATGGGATGTAGTTATGTGACCGGCGATTAGGAGACCGCCGGTTACAAAACCGACGGCTACATTTCACTCCCTTCACAATTCCTAGAGTCGGTATGTCGACTAGAAGGGACTATTCTCACTCGTGGGTGTCCATGACACCCATAGAGTGGGAATAGAACCTGTGGCGAGCGCAGAGCAGCTTGCCACTTAGCCTGCCGGGCATCTAAATGCTGAGATCCCACCTTCGGTATGGTGACCGTCGGTCTCCAAACCGCTGGTCACACAATACCAACATATATATACATATATATATATATATATATATAACAAAGGCATGATGTCTGGCTTTCCCCCTGCATGAACAATGCTGCAGCGGTTGCCCACCGGGTGTTGCGCTGGGTGGCCGCACAAATAAATCCACAATTGTCCCAATGGTGCAGCACTCCTGGCGTCTAAGTAATACCACTGTTTTAGGCATAAGTTTGGCAACGTTTCAGTGCCCTTTATTAGTGTGGCACTTTCATCAGTAGTGGTATTACTTGGACGCCAGGAGTGCTGCACCATTGGGACACTATGTACATACATACACCTGCATATACAGTATATGTTTACAGATGCACATATATATATATATATATATATATATATATATACATACATACACACACACATATATACATATATATATATACATATACACCTATACACACACACACACACACACACACACACACACACACACACACACACACACATTACCCACACACACATAATTACACACACACAACACAAAGCAAAAAATTACAATTTAACACAGCAGCAGGTAAATAAAAAAACAACAACAAACAATACACCCAGCTTACTTTTTGATCTGCTGCTGGTGAGACAGGAGAGCAGTTACAGCTCGCTCCCCCACGCAACCCCTCTGGCTCCACACATCTTCCGTGCAGCCTGCGCGCCCAGCCAGTGACTGAACCGCAGGCTGCTACTACTTCTCACCCATTGGACAGCTGAGCCGTCGCTCAGCTGTCCCTTAGCGCTGTTAGGTTGCCAGGGCAACCGACAGGGAGACGCGCGGGGTCCGGGAGGCCAGTGCTGCAGGTCGGATCGCTAACAGAGATCCGATCTGTGGCTGGCGGCGGGGGGGCCCTTTTAGAAAGGGGGGCCCGGGGTACATACCCCCTGGGCCCTTTCCTTAATCCGGCTCTGCTCCTACTGTGTGACACATACACATACCTCTCCCCATGTGCACCGCACACTCTGCACCCATAGTATATATATATATATATATACACACACACACACACACACACACACACACACACACACACACACACACACACACACTCCTGCTGTGTGGACAAATACCTCTCCCCATGTGTACCACACACATTATAGATACATCACTGCACTATACACACACACTGCTGGTGTGTCACACATACACACATATCTTTCCATGAGCACTGCACACTCTGCAGCCATGATATATACACACCCTCCTGTTGTGTGGACACACACCTCTCCACTTGTGTACCACACACATTGTAGATAAACCACTGCGCTATATACACACATTGCTGTTGTGTGACTGACATACACCTCACCCAACAGTACACTCCTATCCACAGCCTAACCCTACTCCCCACCCACCCGCAACCTAACCTCCCACCACGGCCTAGCCCTGACCCCCCCCTACGCAGCCTAAGCCTCCCGCCTGCAGCCTAACCTACCCCTGCAGTCTAGCCCTAACCAAGCCACCTGTAGCCTAACCCTGTGTCCCATGGTGAAATTCCCACCACTCTTGTACCCACCTTAGCCACTTAAGTCTGTGGTTGCTGTAATCAAATGTGTTTTGCTCAGACATTCAAAAAGACGTGATATTGAAATATGCCTGGCATTGATTTGCACGTAGTCTTTCAGTTACAGGAAATGTTGCATGCTACCAGGGCTTAAAGTGGTCCTGCAGATGTGGTGGAACTCATTTCCCCGACCACCTGCTACCCCTTCCCATTGGGCGGAGCACGGGCTAGGGTATTCGGTACCCTGCTGGTTGCAGAAAAATGTGTGTGGTCTCACAAGTAAGGGTGTGGTCACTTATTAGTAACCCCAATTCAAATTATGCCACACAGTAGAACAATCTTACTCACATTACACCGCATGTAGTTCCCCTGATTCATATTACACCACACAGTAGTGCCCCTTATTCACATTACATCAATCAGTAGTGTCCCTTATATACAATGCCCACAACAGTCATGCTCCTTACACATAATGCCCATTATAGTAGTGCCCCTTACACATAATGCCTTCAGTAGTGCCACTTATAAAACATAATGCCCACAGAAGTGCCGCTTATACACATAATGCCTGCAGTAGTGCCACTTATACACATAATGCCCACAATAGTAGTACCCCTTATACAAATAATGCCCACAGCAGTGCCCCTTATACACATCTCTGCCTCTGTGCCTCTCCAGCAGATTCCCTGCCTCTCTGTTTCTCTCCAGCCCCCCTTTCACCTTGTCTTAGCCTACTCCTCTTTGTGGCTGTCCTTCACTTTAGAGGCGGTGACAGCATGACTTCACATATGCCGTGCCATAAAAGGAAGCCACTGGCACCTGAGGACATGCAAAGCTTGTGTGAGTATCAGGAGGGCTGGGCTGCAGGCAGAGGACAGTGGAGCCACCAGGACCTGAGCAAGGGGGAGTTAGTTGCAGCTCGTCAGTGACACTAGAGTCACCCGCATCATCTATTGACAAGGATAGGGGGGCAGGCTTTTCTGTTGGACTTAATGTGCAGGGTTGTGAAGGAGTGGAACTAGTTCCACCTGCCATTAGAGGTGGTGGAACTCAGTTCCACCCCGTTTCCCCTCACTTTAACCCCTGTATGCTACCAATAAATACATCAAGAGCTTTAAGAATACCTTAGAAAACATGGCATCAGATGATCATAGAGTGATGAACTATGCTGACAGGACACCTGCTGGTGAACATCAAGGTCGATTCAATGCCACAATGAGGTAGAAATCATTATTGTTGGCCAAGGCTGTAAAAGTAGGGACATTGTATTCAAAAAGGGTATGGGTCGTTGGGTTGACACAACTTAGGTTGACAGTCATTAGGTCGACCACTGAATGTCGACGTGGGCATTAGGTCGACATGTACTAGGTCGACAGGTGGAAGGGTCGACATGAGTTTTTGGACTTTTTTTGGTGTTGTTTTCTTCGTAAAGTGACGGGGAACCCCAATTAGTGCACCGTGTCACCTCGCATGGCTTACTTCGCTGGCCATGCTTCAGGCAAGGTGCCTCGCTCCACTACTGCTGCGCTCGGCACAGGTTACCGTTCCCAATAGTAGTCCACGTGGATCGTAAAGTATGAAAAAGTACAAAAATTGGGGGGGGGGAAATGTGAAAACCTCATGTCGACCTAGTACATGTCGACCTAATGTGCAGGTCGACCTAATGCGCATGTTGACCTTCAGTGGTCGACCTAATGACTGTCGACCTAAGTTGTGTCGACCTAACGACCGTATCCCATTCCAAAAGAGATCTGGTAGATGTCGTTCGGTTGTGGAAACTAACAGAGCATATGATCAGTAGCGGCTCTTGCCATGGGCAAGCAGGCTTTTTGCCCAGGGCTCCAACGCCACTGCCGTAGCAAGAGCCGCCCGCTACTGTGCTGGTGCCGTGCGGTGTGTGACTGACGTCATCGCGCACCGCACGGCATTGTGGTGCGCGCTCTGATTGGCGCTGAATTGAACGAAGACACCCGCACCCGCCGGAGACTGAGGGGAAGGAGAGGCGCAGGCTGCGCTCTCCTCCCCTAACATCAGCGGCGGTGCGGCGGGGAGCGTCGGTGAGCAGCAGAGGGAGGGAGGGACGAGGAGCAGCGGGCCCGTGGTGTGGGTACTGCGCTCCTCCTCCCCTCACACAGACAGGACGGCAGCAGTGAGTAGTGGGAAGGGGGCCTGTCCGGCACTGGGGGGGCATGTATACCTGCACTGGGGCCATATCTGGCACTGGAGGTTATCTGGGACTGGGGGCATATCTGGCACGTATACCTGGCACTGGGACCATATCTGGCACTGGGGGATATCTGGCACTGGGGGGACATGTGTATCTGGCACTGGGGGCATTTCTGGCACTGGGGGCATATCTGGCACTGTGGGGGCATTTCTGTATCTGGCACTGGGAGTGAATGTATATCTGACACAGTGGGGGCATTTGTGTATCTGGCACTGTGGGGCAATGTGTATCTGGCACTGTGGGGCAATGTGTATCTGGCACTGTGGGGCAATGTGCATCTGGCGCTGTGGGACAATGTGTATCTGGCACTGTGGGGCAATGTATATCTGGCACTGCAGGGCAACGTGTATCTGGCACTATTGGGGTCATATGTGTATCTGCCCCTCCCCCATATGTGTATTACGCCCCCCTTTTCATTGGCCACGCCCCATGTGGCATTTGGCAAGACCCATTTTTGGCGCGTGCCTTCGGCGCGCGCACACAGTACCCGTAGCAGTGGCGCACCCAGGGGGGTTTCCGAGCACCCAGAAACCCCCCTCCACTAAAAAAAATATATATATATGTATATATTTTTTTTTTTTAGCTGCATGAGTATTATTAATGGCTGTCTAGCGTCCTCTGCAGCCTGCTGTCTTCCTGGTGGCACTTGTAAGTGCTTAATAAAAGTTTACTTTATTTTAATTATAGAACATATATATCCATGTCCATACATATATATACATGTATATACATACATACATACATATAAACACACACACACACAATATATATACATGTGTATATATACGTGTACTGTATGTGTATATATATATATATATATATATATATATATATGTATGCATGTTTAATATGCTATGTATATGTGTATATATATATATATATATATATATATACACGGTATATATATATATGTGTGTATATATATATATATATATGTTCAAATAGGGATAAAGTCTCTGCGCCTTCAGTGCTTGGGTGTAGACACTTCCATCTGTGTATAACCAGAAAATGATATATATATATGCGTACCGGAAATATGATCAAATAGTGCCTGTAGTGGTATCTTTAATAGGTCATCTCCCCTTGTCTTCTTACTCCATGTATAAACGCCCTCAGCGGGGTGTTAGAACACAATTTACATAGGCAGAAGGAGAAGATGTGTCAGTAAGAATGCTCTTACTATTTATAAAGTGACTTGTGCCGTATTTGTGCAAAATAATGTATTTTATATATGAAGTGCTCTGTGCCTATAGTGTTTCTATAAACCACTATATTTCTTGTGATTTCTAATATAGATAATCAAAATCACACCTCAGTGGTTAAAAAGAATAATAAAATAATAAAAAGAAGATAATGACTCACTCCTTTTTGTAAATGCTGCTCATATGAGGCGATCAATGACCTAATCTGGTACCTCTATAGAGAAAGTTTTTTTCTCATGAAAAAAACACAGAAGGAAAAAAAAAAAGGGGAAGCTAATAGTGTGATATAGTTTTTTCAAAATTTTAATCACACACATACATAAAAAATGGAATCGTACAATTTAAAAATCAATAATAGGCTTATCTGTTATACAGGTAGTTGGAGAGGTAGCGGAAGCTGGCCCAACGCGTTTCGTCCCTTTAACAGCTTTCTTGGGACTTCCTCAGGGGTTGTAGTACATTTCCCTGCATTCCCATACTCTTTTATACCCTAACTAATCATTTGGACCTCACTTCCGGTCACTCGCGACCGGAAGTGGCATGTGCGCATGCTCAAATACAATCCTGTATTAGAGTTAATTCCGTACGCGCGCCGGGAAACTACATTTCCCGGAGTGCTTTGCGCCAGAACCAGAAGTGCTGTTTCCTGATTCGTGAAGGAGTGACGCGTGACCGGAAGTGGTCATTCGTGTATAGACGCTATGTCCTTACAGTACTGATGCCCGGGAACTACATTTCCCATGGTGCCTCACACCGCATGCATCATACTAGTGGTCTATTTGTACCACATGACCAAAACTAAATATCGGAATAAAACACTGGATAATCACAGTGTTTTGTTAAAGCAAAGACATGAATTATGTTATAGGTGTAAATTAAGTGAATGTACACCTAGTTAATGTTATGTACTCCTCCTGTTTTGTATTTAAATAATACTACGCCTCTATTGTAATTGGCTGTAACCATGACAACCAGTTTCTCAATGGTATAATGACATATGGGAAATGCATGGAAGATATACGTTTGCAAACATGTTATACCATAATAATATTGTGAAACATGATTTAAAACATAATATGACGACTAAGATGATTTCATATAGTATTAAAAGCATTCAAATCATACATATATGCATAAATTATTATAATCAATGGGTAGAATCTAAGATCATTTTAAATATATGTTTGATATAAAAGGAAATTAATATATATATAAAAAATATATATATCTAAAAAATATGTATATAAATATCCTACTATTAAAAAATATCCTGCTATTAAAAAATGGGGGCTGATAAACGAAATAAGGTAAGAAAAATGAGGTATACAGTGCTGAGAGGATTATGGGTAAGGAATTGATGTTTATATGTACATTTTGTGTCCGTTGACAAAAAACCAGGAGACGTCAGTACTATATTTGTGACACAGTGCACAGTTCCCGGCGTTCCCTAGTTCAAAGTCCGAACCAAATGTTACCATATACTTTAATCATATAAATCGATTGTCTTATAAAAAAGGTGCTAGTTCATAATATTCATTAAGACCTGTTGGAGTTAATGTGTTTAGTTGATATATCCAATACATCTCTCTTTTAGCTAATTTATTGTCACGATCTCCTCCTCTATCACCCAGAACCACATGCTCTATGGCTTTAAATTTCACATCATCTGGGTTGGCATTATGATATTTGTTAAAGTGTCTTGGTACCGAATGATTATCCATCCGGTTTTTTATAGCTCTGATATGTTCCTGTATTCTCAATCGTACGGGTCTCTTTGTTTTCCCTATATATTTGAAGCCGCAGGTGCATTCCAACATATACACCACATAAGTGCTAGAGCAATTCATCAGATCTTTGATCTTGTAGGTTTTAGACAGATCCATGTTGCTGAATTGTTTGCCATCCTTGTGTGTATATTTGCAAATACAGCAATGGGTACACTTGTAGAAGCCAGTAGTTTTTTTCATCCAGGAGTCTGTACTCTCTGTGCGGATAGGTTTTAACATACTAGGAGCCAGTATTTCCTTCAGATTTTTTGCTTTTCTAAAGATTATTCTTGGATGTAGAGGCAGTACCGGGTTCAATACTGCATCCGTCCGTAAGATGTTCCAATGTTTATTTATAGCTTTCTTGAGAATTCTTTCTCCACTGTTATATGTGGTGATGAAGTTAAAATTTTGGTTTCCCAATTCTTCCTTATTTTTATAAGTGAGCAGGTCTTCACGTTTAACTTCACAAGTTTTTAATTTTGCTGCTTCAATCACAGATGTTGGATAGCCCCTCTCTTCAAATCTAGTAGCGTATGTTGTCATTTGTTGTTGGAATTCTTCCTCCTTCTTACAGTTTCTTTTAAGTCTGCAAAATTGGGAGTAAGGAATATTGGTTTTCCATTTTGTCTGGTGGCTACTTTTGAAGTGAAGGTAGCTATTTCTGTCTACTTCCTTTATGTAGTTCCTTGAGAATACAGTTCCTTCCTCTGCTATCAATACCAAGTCCAGATATTCAATCTCCTTGTTGTGTACTTTGAAGGTGAAAGACAAATTGAGGTCATTTGCTGCGATGTATTCCATAAACTCCAATAAGAGAGACTCATCTCCCTTCCAGATTATTATAATATCGTCTATGTATCTACGATACAGGATAATATTTTCCTTAAACCTGTTGTTATTATATACATAACTCATTTCCCAGCATCCCATGTGCAAATTCGCAAAGCTTGGCGCGAAAACTGTCCCCATCGCGGTCCCGCAGATCTGGAGATAAAAGTCACTCAGGAATTTAAAATAGTTATGTGTTAATATAAAAAGGATAAGATCACAGATAAAATTCTTATGTTCCTCATTTAGTTCAGGATCCTGTAGTAAGAATTCTCTGCAGGAGGCTATGCCTTGATGATGTATTATGGATGTGTACAGAGATTGGACGTCGATAGTCACCCAGAGATAATCGTCCTGCCACTCAAAATTTTCTAGACATTGGAGAATTGCCGTGGTATCTTTCACATACGATTCAAGTTTTACCACATATTTATTGAGAAAGATTTCCACATATTCCGAAACATTTGCGGTCACAGAGTCTATTCCCGCTACTATGGGACGGCCGGGTGGATTCCTGATACTTTTGTGGATTTTGGGGAGGCAATAAAAGATGGGTATAGTGGGATTGGTATTCAGCATGAACTGATACTCATCTTTATGGATGATACCGCTTCTTAAACCTTCCAGCAGGATTGTTCTCAACTCAGATAAAAATTCCCCGGTAGGGTCTTTAGTCAGTCTTTTGTACGATTTTTCATCTTTTAACAATCTGTTAACCTCTTTCTCATAGTCCATACGGTTCATTATGACTAAGCCTCCTCCTTTATCAGCTGGTTTCATTACAATAGAGTTGTCCTCTTTCAGAATTTTCAGAGCATTTTTCTCAAAGTTCGTCAGATTGTCCTTAATTTTGAGTGGCGCCTGTTCCTTGCAGATGTCTTGCTTGACCAATTCAAAAAATGCATCTATCTGGCTACTTCTGGATTCCTGAGGGTAATATTTGGAACTCCTTTTCAGGCCAGACTTATTCATATTTGTTTCATCTGTTATTTCATCTGTATCCTTCTTTAAAAAATGTCTTTGTAGTGTTAGCTTCCTGATATATTTATTGAGGTCTATAAAGAGTTGGAAGCTGTTGGGTTTATTACTTGGTGCGAATGAAAATCCTTTACTGAGGAGAGATCTTTCTGAGTTTGTAAGAGTCCTGTCCGAGATGTTGAATATGCCCTTTTCCTTGAGATCGGTGCTTAATATCTGTTCTTTTTTCTTTTTTGGTTTTGATTTTCCTGCTCTTCTTCCTCGTCTTCTCCTAACGTTCTTTTGAGTGGAGATGCGGTATGGACACTCTCTTTTATGGAGTTCCTTTTGTATCTGTCTCTCCAGTGAGATGCTCCTGGCGATAAAAAATCACTGTCGCTTTCAGAATTATATCTATTTAGGGCAGTGTATCTGTTTCTGACCTCAAGTTCCCTTGGTTTCTGTGTTGAATTATTCCTTACATTTTGTCCTCTTTGTCGGAATCTCACCGTGTTCCAGCCATCATCTTGTCTTGTGTTGTAGTTGGTTCTTCTAAAATTTCTTGTAGCTTGTGTATCTGTTTTAGTCCATTGTTTCACTCGATTATTGATATAATCCTGTTTATCACGAGAGAATTTTTTCTCTTTTCTCTGAATCACTTCCTTTTCTATCCTCTCCATTTTCTTAATTAAGACACTTTCATTGATTTTGTAGTCCTCGTTGTTCTTCAAGGGCTCTAGATACTGGTCTTTATTTTTTAACTACAATCAGTTGAATGAGCTTACATGAACATTCATGTAATATTTTGTCCCAGCTGGTGACGAAATCTTCGTTATTCTGCCCAAAAGTAGGAGTTTTGGTAACTCTTAGGCCTCTAGGTATTCTATTTACCTTTAGATACTGTTCTAGACCAGCGATGTCCCACCAGGTTTTAGTCTCTTTGATCAATAATTTCTCTAGATCCCAGAACTCTTTATCCAAGTCATTGTTAATATTAGTGCTGGGACTTGTTGTTTCCTCGCTAAAAAATTTTTGGCACATAAGGGTTCTAGTGCCACCTAAATTTGAGCGTAATGAGCTCATATTGTAAACTCAGGGAGCAGCTTATTATACCAGTGAAATAAAATAAATGTGTACAATAGAGGTGTATAGTAAGCGCTTAAAACCTAAAACGTTTACAATAAATATATAAAAATTCGTGCATAACTTATTCACGTTAAATTCCAAACAGCACTCCCACGTGTAGGGGCTGCAGTATAGACTCTCTTATTGACTCATATTTCGTTGAGTCACAATAAAAATGTTCAAATAGGGATAAAGTCTCTGCGCCTTCAGTGCTTGGGTGTAGACACTTCCATCTGTGTATAACCAGAAAATGATATATATATATGCGTACCGGAAATATGATCAAATAGTGCCTGTAGTGGTATCTTTAATAGGTCATCTCCCCTTGTCTTCTTACTCCATGTATAAACGCCCTCAGCGGGGTGTTAGAACACAATTTACATAGGCAGAAGGAGAAGATGTGTCAGTAAGAATGCTCTTACTATTTATAAAGTGACTTGTGCCGTATTTGTGCAAAATAATGTATTTTATATATGAAGTGCTCTGTGCCTATAGTGTTTCTATAAACCACTATATTTCTTGTGATTTCTAATATAGATAATCAAAATCACACCTCAGTGGTTAAAAAGAATAATAAAATAATAAAAAGAAGATAATGACTCACTCCTTTTTGTAAATGCTGCTCATATGAGGCGATCAATGACCTAATCTGGTACCTCTATAGAGAAAGTTTTTTTCTCATGAAAAAAACACAGAAGGAAAAAAAAAGGGGAAGCTAATAGTGTGATATAGTTTTTTCAAAATTTTAATCACACACATACATAAAAAATGGAATCGTACAATTTAAAAATCAATAATAGGCTTATCTGTTATACAGGTAGTTGGAGAGGTAGCGGAAGCTGGCCCAACGCGTTTCGTCCCTTTAACAGCTTTCTTGGGACTTCCTCAGGGGTTGTAGTACATTTCCCTGCATTCCCATACTCTTTTATACCCTAACTAATCATTTGGACCTCACTTCCGGTCACTCGCGACCGGAAGTGGCATGTGCGCATGCTCAAATACAATCCTGTATTAGAGTTAATTCCGTACGCGCGCCGGGAAACTACATTTCCCGGAGTGCTTTGCGCCAGAACCAGAAGTGCTGTTTCCTGATTCGTGAAGGAGTGACGCGTGACCGGAAGTGGTCATTCGTGTATAGACGCTATGTCCTTACAGTACTGATGCCCGGGAACTACATTTCCCATGGTGCCTCACACCGCATGCATCATACTAGTGGTCTATTTGTACCACATGACCAAAACTAAATATCGGAATAAAACACTGGATAATCACAGTGTTTTGTTAAAGCAAAGACATGAATTATGTTATAGGTGTAAATTAAGTGAATGTACACCTAGTTAATGTTATGTACTCCTCCTGTTTTGTATTTAAATAATACTACGCCTCTATTGTAATTGGCTGTAACCATGACAACCAGTTTCTCAATGGTATAATGACATATGGGAAATGCATGGAAGATATACGTATACTTATAAAAATAAGGAAGAATTGGGAAACCAAAATTTTAACTTCATCACCACATATAACAGTGGAGAAAGAATTCTCAAGAAAGCTATAAATAAACATTGGAACATCTTACGGACGGATGCAGTATTGAACCCGGTACTGCCTCTACATCCAAGAATAATCTTTAGAAAAGCAAAAAATCTGAAGGAAATACTGGCTCCTAGTATGTTAAAACCTATCCGCACAGAGAGTACAGACTCCTGGATGAAAAAAACTACTGGCTTCTACAAGTGTACCCATTGCTGTATTTGCAAATATACACACAAGGATGGCAAACAATTCAGCAACATGGATCTGTCTAAAACCTACAAGATCAAAGATCTGATGAATTGCTCTAGCACTTATGTGGTGTATATGTTGGAATGCACCTGCGGCTTCAAATATATAGGGAAAACAAAGAGACCCGTACGATTGAGAATACAGGAACATATCAGAGCTATAAAAAACCGGATGGATAATCATTCGGTACCAAGACACTTTAACAAATATCATAATGCCAACCCAGATGATGTGAAATTTAAAGCCATAGAGCATGTGGTTCTGGGTGATAGAGGAGGAGATCGTGACAATAAATTAGCTAAAAGAGAGATGTATTGGATATATCAACTAAACACATTAACTCCAACAGGTCTTAATGAATATTATGAACTAGCACCTTTTTTATAAGACAATCGATTTATATGATTAAAGTATATGGTAACATTTGGTTCGGACTTTGAACTAGGGAACGCCGGGAACTGTGCACTGTGTCACAAATATAGTACTGACGTCTCCTGGTTTTTTTTCAACGGACACAAAATGTACATATAAACATCAATTCCTTACCCATAATCCTCTCAGCACTGTATACCTCATTTTTCTTACCTTATTTCGTTTATCAGCCCCCATTTTTTAATAGCAGGATATTTTTTAATAGTAGGATATTTATATACATATTTTTTAGATATATATATTTTTTATATATATATTAATTTCCTTTTATATCAAACATATATTTAAAATGATCTTAGATTCTACCCATTGATTATAATAATTTATGCATATATGTATGATTTGAATGCTTTTAATACTATATGAAATCATCTTAGTCGTCATATTATGTTTTAAATCATGTTTCACAATATTATTATGGTATAACATGTTTGCAAACGTATATCTTCCATGCATTTCCCATATGTCATTATACCATTGAGAAACTGGTTGTCATGGTTACAGCCAATTACAATAGAGGCGTAGTATTATTTAAATACAAAACAGGAGGAGTACATAACATTAACTAGGTGTACATTCACTTAATTTACACCTATAACATAATTCATGTCTTTGCTTTAACAAAACACTGTGATTATCCAGTGTTTTATTCCGATATTTAGTTTTGGTCATGTGGTACAAATAGACCACTAGTATGATGCATGCGGTGTGAGGCACCATGGGAAATGTAGTTCCCGGGCATCAGTACTGTAAGGACATAGCGTCTATACACGAATGACCACTTCCGGTCACGCGTCACTCCTTCACGAATCAGGAAACAGCACTTCTGGTTCTGGCGCAAAGCACTCCGGGAAATGTAGTTTCCCGGTGCGTGTACGGAATTAACTCTAATACAGGATTGTATTTGAGCATGCGCACATGCCACTTCCGGTCGCGAGTGACCGGAAGTGAGGTCCAAATGATTAGTTAGGGTATAAAAGAGTATGGGAATGCAGGGAAATGTACTACAACCCCTGAGGAAGTCCCAAGAAAGCTGTTAAAGGGACGAAACGCGTTGGGCCAGCTTCCGCTACCTCTCCAACTACCTGTATAACAGATAAGCCTATTATTGATTTTTAAATTGTACGATTCCATTTTTTATGTATGTGTGTGATTAAAATTTTGAAAAAACTATATCACACTATTAGCTTCCCCTTTTTTTTTCCTTCTGTGTTTTTTTCATGAGAAAAAAACTTTCTCTATAGAGGTACCAGATTAGGTCATTGATCGCCTCATATGAGCAGCATTTACAAAAAGGAGTGAGTCATTATCTTCTTTTTATTATTTTATTATTCTTTTTAACCACTGAGGTGTGATTTTGATTATCTATATTAGAAATCACAAGAAATATAGTGGTTTATAGAAACACTATAGGCACAGAGCACTTCATATATAAAATACATTATTTTGCACAAATACGGCACAAGTCACTTTATAAATAGTAAGAGCATTCTTACTGACACATCTTCTCCTTCTGCCTATGTAAATTGTGTTCTAACACCCCGCTGAGGGCGTTTATACATGGAGTAAGAAGACAAGGGGAGATGACCTATTAAAGATACCACTACAGGCACTATTTGATCATATTTCCGGTACGCATATATATATATCATTTTCTGGTTATACACAGATGGAAGTGTCTACACCCAAGCACTGAAGGCGCAGAGACTTTATCCCTATTTGAACATTTTTATTGTGACTCAACGAAATATGAGTCAATAAGAGAGTCTATACTGCAGCCCCTACACGTGGGAGTGCTGTTTGGAATTTAACGTGAATAAGTTATGCACGAATTTTTATATATTTATTGTAAACGTTTTAGGTTTTAAGCGCTTACTATACACCTCTATTGTACACATTTATTTTATTTCACTGGTATAATAAGCTGCTCCCTGAGTTTACAATATGAGCTCATTACGCTCAAATTTAGGTGGCACTAGAACCCTTATGTGCCAAAAAATTTTTAGCGAGGAAACAACAAGTCCCAGCACTAATATTAACAATGACTTGGATAAAGAGTTCTGGGATCTAGAGAAATTATTGATCAAAGAGACTAAAACCTGGTGGGACATCGCTGGTCTAGAACAGTATCTAAAGGTAAATAGAATACCTAGAGGCCTAAGAGTTACCAAAACTCCTACTTTTGGGCAGAATAACGAAGATTTCGTCACCAGCTGGGACAAAATATTACATGAATGTTCATGTAAGCTCATTCAACTGATTGTGAATGAAAAAAAACGGGAACTAATCAACCTAGATACAGAGTTAAAAAATAAAGACCAGTATCTAGAGCCCTTGAAGAACAACGAGGACTACAAAATCAATGAAAGTGTCTTAATTAAGAAAATGGAGAGGATAGAAAAGGAAGTGATTCAGAGAAAAGAGAAAAAATTCTCTCGTGATAAACAGGATTATATCAATAATCGAGTGAAACAATGGACTAAAACAGATACACAAGCTACAAGAAATTTTAGAAGAACCAACTACAACACAAGACAAGATGATGGCTGGAACACGGTGAGATTCCGACAAAGAGGACAAAATGTAAGGAATAATTCAACACAGAAACCAAGGGAACTTGAGGTCAGAAACAGATACACTGCCCTAAATAGATATAATTCTGAAAGCGACAGTGATTTTTTATCGCCAGGAGCATCTCACTGGAGAGACAGATACAAAAGGAACTCCATAAAAGAGAGTGTCCATACCGCATCTCCACTCAAAAGAACGTTAGGAGAAGACGAGGAAGAAGAGCAGGAAAATCAAAACCAAAAAAGAAAAAAGAACAGATATTAAGCACCGATCTCAAGGAAAAGGGCATATTCAACATCTCGGACAGGACTCTTACAAACTCAGAAAGATCTCTCCTCAGTAAAGGATTTTCATTCGCACCAAGTAATAAACCCAACAGCTTCCAACTCTTTATAGACCTCAATAAATATATCAGGAAGCTAACACTACAAAGACATTTTTTAAAGAAGGATACAGATGAAATAACAGATGAAACAAATATGAATAAGTCTGGCCTGAAAAGGAGTTCCAAATATTACCCTCAGGAATCCAGAAGTAGCCAGATAGATGCATTTTTTGAATTGGTCAAGCAAGACATCTGCAAGGAACAGGCGCCACTCAAA
The DNA here is from genome assembly GCF_028390025.1 of Pseudophryne corroboree. Taxonomy (NCBI): domain Eukaryota; kingdom Metazoa; phylum Chordata; class Amphibia; order Anura; family Myobatrachidae; genus Pseudophryne; species Pseudophryne corroboree. Next base: position 297,969,417 of record NC_086454.1, on the reverse strand, counting down.
ATTAAGGACAATCTGACGAACTTTGAGAAAAATGCTCTGAAAATTCTGAAAGAGGACAACTCTATTGTAATGAAACCAGCTGATAAAGGAGGAGGCTTAGTCATAATGAACCGTATGGACTATGAGAAAGAGGTTAACAGATTGTTAAAAGATGAAAAATCGTACAAAAGACTGACTAAAGACCCTACCGGGGAATTTTTATCTGAGTTGAGAACAATCCTGCTGGAAGGTTTAAGAAGCGGTATCATCCATAAAGATGAGTATCAGTTCATGCTGAATACCAATCCCACTATACCCAACTTTTATTGCCTCCCCAAAATCCACAAAAGTATCAGGAATCCACCCGGCCGTCCCATAGTAGCGGGAATAGACTCTGTGACCGCAAATGTTTCGGAATATGTGGAAATCTTTCTCAATAAATATGTGGTAAAACTTGAATCGTATGTGAAAGATACCACGGCAATTCTCCAATGTCTAGAAAATTTTGAGTGGCAGGACGATTATCTCTGGGTGACTATCGACGTCCAATCTCTGTACACATCCATAATACATCATCAAGGCATAGCCTCCTGCAGAGAATTCTTACTACAGGATCCTGAACTAAATGAGGAACATAAGAATTTTTTTTTTTTTTTTTTTAAACACTGTTTATTGAAGTTTTTTCAAAATACATTGGAGGAAGGGGGTGGGAAAGACAGAAGGAAAGAGGGGAAGGGGGGAGGGGGGGGATACAGCAATGCAAGCATTTGTTATTCATTTTGTTAGTATATTAGAAACCGAATGTCAACGGAGGGGGGCATTTGAAGTGTGCCAACCATGGGGACCAGACCTCTGTGAAGGTTTCCGCCCTGCTTTCAATTATGCTAGAGAGGAACTCCATGTGATACGTATCCCATACAGCCGCAATCACCGCCGCAACGGAGGGGATTGTATGCGATTTCCAGTGGAAGGCAATCTTACATTTCAGTGCGGTCGCAATGTGCCAAATGAGTTTTTGTTTAGGTTTTGGAATTCCGGGGAGGGGCCTTGGAAAGATGAAGAAAGTAGGGGAGAAGGGCACCTTTACTCCGGTGATTCGTAATATCAAATTCCGAATGGCTTTCCAGCGCGGTGTTATCCGAGGACAATCCCAGAATATATGGAGCAGGGTTCCCTCTGACCCACAATTCCTCCAACATCTGTCCGATGCTGAAGGGAATATTCTACTGAGACGGGATGGTACCAAGTACCATCGGACATAAATTTTAAACAAATTTTCTCTATGTCTGATTGAGGTCGCTGAGGATACAAGATTTTGTTTAATTTGTTCCCAGGTGTCTGGTTCTAGGTGGTCCTGTAATTCAGCTTCCCAGGCTATTTCATGGGGGGTCCTTGTGGGTAGATCATGGGTGAGCATGAGCCGGTAAATAGATGATAGAAGGCCCCTTGAAGGAGATCGCAGGAAGCATAATGATTCAAGAGGTGAGCGTGTTAAGGAACTATGTGAGTGTAAATATGCAATGTGCAAGCTACGCAATTGTAGATATTGGAAAAAGCAGTGTGGAGGTAGATTATATTTACTCTGAATATTGGAGAAGGCTGGGAAAGAGCGAGATGGTGCTATGTCGTTAATAAACAGTAGGCCGTGCGTCTGCCAGTGTGGGAAAGTATGAGCGAGCTGTCCCTCGGGGAACAACGGGTTGTTCCAGAGGGGTGCCAGAGCGGGGGGGGAGGACAATAGGGAGAAAATCTTAGTGAGCCTGTCCCAAAGTGTGACAGTAAATAATATTGACGGGAAATTAGCGCTTTCTGGTGGTCTATCAGTTCGTGGGATCCAGAGGAGGGTGGAGATGGATCTCATACGTACGAGTTCGGATTCCAATTGAACCCATCTACGTGACGTTGTCTGTGAGTGCCATAAGACGGCCTGAGATAGGTGGGCCGCGTAATAATATAATTTAATGTTAGGTACTCCAAGTCCACCCTCTCTGTTCCTGTTGTAGAGTGTCTTGAAGCGAACCCGGGGTCTTTTACCTGACCACAGGAAGTGTGAAAATTTCTTCTGTAAGTCTGCGAACACCTTTGAGGGTATTCGTATCGGGAGTGCCTGGAATAGGTATAGGAGTCGAGGCAAGATGTTCATTTTCAGGGCGTTGGCTCTTCCGGACCAAGAAATATACTGATCTGACCATTTCTGCAGATCTCTAGTGACGTTATGAATAAGTTCAGGGTAGTTAGCTTTAAATAGTTGGGAGTGTTGTCTAGTGAGGAAGACGCCTAAGTATTTTAGGTGAGATTTCTTCCAATCAAACTTGAAATTACTGTGCAGGGATTTCTTTAACTGGGCGTGGAGATGAAAGTCTAGCACCTCCGTTTTAGAATCGTTAATTTTAAAGTTTGAAATGAGTCCAAATTCTTGTATAACGTGTAGAAGGTTTGGGAGGGAGATGTGGGGGTTTGAGAGAGTGAGCAGGATATCGTCTGCATATAAGGAGATTTTAAATTGAGAGGAACCAATTGTAATCCCTGAGATATCCGGGCAATCGCGGATCCTCGACGCCAATGGTTCCATCATCAGCGCGAAGATTAAGGGTGACAGAGGGCAGCCTTGTCTTGTACCATTCGCAATCGTGAATGGAGGAGACAGTTGGCCATTTACTAGGACGCTGGCTGAAGGGGATGCGTAAAGGGATTCAATGCCCGTAAGGAATCGGCCCGTGAATCCAAAGCGTCGAAGTGTGCGATCCATATATGTCCATGATATGCGATCGAACGCCTTTTCAGCGTCTAATCCCATCGCTAAGGAGGGAATTGCGGAGGCGTCTGCAAAGTGCAGGGTATCAATAGCTCTTCTGATGTTATCAAACGCTTGCCTGCCTGGGATGAATCCGACTTGGTCCGGATGGACCAAAGAGGCGATCATCACCGCGAGGCGATTAGCGAGTATTTTTGCGAATAACTTCAGATCTGAGTTCAGTAATGATATCGGGCGGTAGTTACTACACTCCGTGGGATCGCGGCCGGGCTTGGGGATGACCACTATTTCTGCTCTAGTGGTGGCGCTGTCGAAGGGCGTACCAGCCAAAATAGCATTGAACAACATCGTCAGAGCCGGGGTCAGTGTTCCACTGAATTTTTTATAGTATAGGGCCGGTAGACCGTCTGGGCCAGGAGCTGATGAATTCCTTAGTGATTTAATTGTGAGATCAACTTCTTCAGGGGAAATTTCCTGATTAAGTGAGTCTATCTGAAGCTGAGATAAGGTTGGGAGGGAGCTAGAAGAGAGGAAACTATCTATACGTTTTTGTAGACTGGTGGGGTCCTCCGGGGTGGGGAGATTGTATAGGGATTGATAATAATTCCTGAAACAATGGGCAATTTGTTGGGGATCATATGTCACTTTGTGTTGTTGGTCTTTTAGGGAAAGGATCCTATTTCTCTGTTTGCGGGCCCGTAGGCGAGAGGCCAAGAGGGAGTCCGCCTTGTCACCCTTAGAATAAAATTTGTGTTGTAGCCATCGCATGGTCTTAGCCGCTTTGGCCGACAGAATTTGATATAATTGGCTTTTAAGAGCCAGGAGTTTGCTATAGATCGTGCGTTTGGGGGTACGCTGGTGGCGAGCTGTGAGTTCTTTAATTTGGTTCTCGAGATCCGCGACCTCCCGGAGGTCCTTCAGTTTTTGCGCTTTCGTTAGGGAGATGAAGTGACCTCGAATGGAAGCTTTATGCGCTTCCCATATTATTGCAGGTGAGATCTCGTCAGTGGTATTTAGAGTAAAGAATTCCTTCAAGACTTCAGTAGTCTGGGTAAGGTATTCTTTTTTCAATAGGAGGGCCGTGTTCAATCTCCATCGAAAAGTTGTAGGGAGTGCAGGGGAGGAGTCGATGGTCAGGGACACTGCTAAGTGATCTGACCATATCACCGGGGAAGTTGAAGTTCTGACCAAGCCCTGTACAGTGGAGGAGTCTACCAGGAATAGATCTATTCTGGAGTGTAATTTGTGGGGGACTGAGTAGTGGGTGTACGTGCGTTCACATGGGTGTAGTACTCTCCAGGCATCGTATAGGCCCGAAGATGTTATGTAGTCTGTCAGTCGTCTGGATTCCCTGATTGTCGATGGGCTGGGATTACTGGATTGGGTGCGGTCCCATATCAGATCTGGTATTGCATTAAAATCTCCACCGACGACCACTCGTCCCTTTGTTATTTTTTCCAGTTGAGGGCGGAAGTCGCTGAGGAAGGAACCCTGCTCCATATTGGGGGAGTAAATTGAGGCCACAGTTAAGAAAGAGTTTCCAAGTTGAAGTACTACTATATTGAAGCGGCCCTTGGGGTCTGAAAAGGAGTTCTCGACAGCGCAGTGGAGTGAAGCATGGAGTAGAATGGCGGTACCTTTACGTTTTTGGGGGGTAGTGGAGTAGAAGGCCTGGGGGTAAGCTCTCGAGGCAAGGGAGGGGTGTATCGATTTGAAATGTGTTTCTTGTAGAAGAATTATGTCCGCCCTTTGTTTTTTAAAATATTGGATGGCCATAGTACGCTTTTGGGGGGAGTTGAGTCCGTTGACATTCAGTGACACAAATTTAAGAGTCATGGGGGGTTCCAGAGCCGGTTTCGGCTTAGGGAGGGTCTAACCCTCGCGGGGGTATCGCAGAGCTGTGTAGGGGGGATATGGGCGGGATGGGAAAAGCTGGGAGAACAAAACAAGGGAAATTGGGGCCTCGCGGCCAACCAAGTATCCGGGTATGGTCGTAGTCTAAGAGACACGACGTTCAACACCTCTGATGGACTCCATCCGTATGGGAGGGAGGTCCGGTGTTGTGGGGGCGAGACCTGGGGGCGACCAGAGGAACGTCTGGCGTCAATTGAGCATAGCAACACAAAAAGGGTTGATATGAACTTGAGCATGGGGAGGGGGGTAATCTGCACGGCAGGGAGGGGGGAACACCCCAATATCTTTTAGGTAGGGTCTTGATTGAACCGCAGGAGTCGGTGGGTAAACCCAACGACTGCTTGGTCTTGGTATTAGGAAAGATGATACCCTGGCGTATACAGTTGAAATATCACAGCCTAAGAATTGAACAAGGGTGAACTTAAACATGGAACCGTTAATGGAGATAAACAATTCTTACGCATACAAGCGAACGCGTCATTGTGTCGTCGCCGGGCGTCCGGACGAGGCCACCCCGGGGCACCCCCGCCGCTCCACCCGCGACGCCGACAACTCAGGGTGTCGGGAAGACGGTCCGTGGGGGACCCAGCGGGGGGCCCCGCCCCGGCACCCGGCGAGACCAACAGACAAACATCAACATTTATACAGACAATGATTCCAAAACATTAATCTTATGGAAAGAAAAACCTTCTGTTCATCCTTGAACTAGAAATCCTGGGAATTCAGCGGGCGGTCGACCACTCAGCTTGCGGGGGGATTCTCGACTTCGGGTTGTCCGTTGAGTCTGAGGAAGATTCTGGGGGAGAGGTCGAGAAAAGTCCCAGTCGTCTTAGTACGGACAGTCCATCATCGGGGTTCTTAACTGAGTGGGTTCGGCCGTTGTACGTGAACTGTAGGGCAAACGGGAATCCCCACCTGTAGAGGATCTGGCGGTTACGGGAACATAAGAATTTTATCTGTGATCTTATCCTTTTTATATTAACACATAACTATTTTAAATTCCTGAGTGACTTTTATCTCCAGATCTGCGGGACCGCGATGGGGACAGTTTTCGCGCCCAGCTTTGCGAATTTGCACATGGGATGCTGGGAAATGAGTTATGTATATAATAACAACAGGTTTAAGGAAAATATTATCCTGTATCGTAGATACATAGACGATATTATAATAATCTGGAAGGGAGATGAGTCTCTCTTATTGGAGTTTATGGAATACATCGCAGCAAATGACCTCAATTTGTCTTTCACCTTCAAAGTACACAACAAGGAGATTGAATATCTGGACTTGGTATTGATAGCAGAGGAAGGAACTGTATTCTGAAGGAACTACATAAAGGAAGTAGACAGAAATAGCTACCTTCACTTCAAAAGTAGCCACCAGACAAAATGGAAAACCAATATTCCTTACTCCCAATTTTGCAGACTTAAAAGAAACTGTAAGAAGGAGGAAGAATTCCAACAACAAATGACAACATACGCTACTAGATTTGAAGAGAGGGGCTATCCAACATCTGTGATTGAAGCAGCAAAATTAAAAACTTGTGAAGTTAAACGTGAAGACCTGCTCACTTATAAAAATAAGGAAGAATTGGGAAACCAAAATTTTAACTTCATCACCACATATAACAGTGGAGAAAGAATTCTCAAGAAAGCTATAAATAAACATTGGAACATCTTACGGACGGATGCAGTATTGAACCCGGTACTGCCTCTACATCCAAGAATAATCTTTAGAAAAGCAAAAAATCTGAAGGAAATACTGGCTCCTAGTATGTTAAAACCTATCCGCACAGAGAGTACAGACTCCTGGATGAAAAAAACTACTGGCTTCTACAAGTGTACCCATTGCTGTATTTGCAAATATACACACAAGGATGGCAAACAATTCAGCAACATGGATCTGTCTAAAACCTACAAGATCAAAGATCTGATGAATTGCTCTAGCACTTATGTGGTGTATATGTTGGAATGCACCTGCGGCTTCAAATATATAGGGAAAACAAAGAGACCCGTACGATTGAGAATACAGGAACATATCAGAGCTATAAAAAACCGGATGGATAATCATTCGGTACCAAGACACTTTAACAAATATCATAATGCCAACCCAGATGATGTGAAATTTAAAGCCATAGAGCATGTGGTTCTGGGTGATAGAGGAGGAGATCGTGACAATAAATTAGCTAAAAGAGAGATGTATTGGATATATCAACTAAACACATTAACTCCAACAGGTCTTAATGAATATTATGAACTAGCACCTTTTTTATAAGACAATCGATTTATATGATTAAAGTATATGGTAACATTTGGTTCGGACTTTAAACTAGGGAACGCCGGGAACTGTGCACTGTGTCACAAATATAGTACTGACGTCTCCTGGTTTTTTGTCAACGGACACAAAATGTACATATAAACATCAATTCCTTACCCATAATCCTCTCAGCACTGTATACCTCATTTTTCTTACCTTATTTCGTTTATCAGCCCCCATTTTTTAATAGCAGGATATTTTTTAATAGTAGGATATTTATATACATATTTTTTAGATATATATATATTTTTTATATATATATTAATTTCCTTTTATATCAAACATATATTTAAAATGATCTTAGATTCTACCCATTGATTATAATAATTTATGCATATATGTATGATTTGAATGCTTTTAATACTATATGAAATCATCTTAGTCGTCATATTATGTTTTAAATCATGTTTCACAATATTATTATGGTATAACATGTTTGCAAACGTATATCTTCCATGCATTTCCCATATGTCATTATACCATTGAGAAACTGGTTGTCATGGTTACAGCCAATTACAATAGAGGCGTAGTATTATTTAAATACAAAACAGGAGGAGTACATAACATTAACTAGGTGTACATTCACTTAATTTACACCTATAACATAATTCATGTCTTTGCTTTAACAAAACACTGTGATTATCCAGTGTTTTATTCCGATATTTAGTTTTGGTCATGTGGTACAAATAGACCACTAGTATGATGCATGCGGTGTGAGGCACCATGGGAAATGTAGTTCCCGGGCATCAGTACTGTAAGGACATAGCGTCTATACACGAATGACCACTTCCGGTCACGCGTCACTCCTTCACGAATCAGGAAACAGCACTTCTGGTTCTGGCGCAAAGCACTCCGGGAAATGTAGTTTCCCGGCGCGCGTACGGAATTAACTCTAATACAGGATTGTATTTGAGCATGCGCACATGCCACTTCCGGTCGCGAGTGACCGGAAGTGAGGTCCAAATGATTAGTTAGGGTATAAAAGAGTATGGGAATGCAGGGAAATGTACTACAACCCCTGAGGAAGTCCCAAGAAAGCTGTTAAAGGGACGAAACGCGTTGGGCCAGCTTCCGCTACCTCTCCAACTACCTGTATAACAGATAAGCCTATTATTGATTTTTAAATTGTACGATTCCATTTTTTATGTATGTGTGTGATTAAAATTTTGAAAAAACTATATCACACTATTAGCTTCCCCTTTTTTTTTCCTTCTGTGTTTTTTTCATGAGAAAAAAACTTTCTCTATAGAGGTACCAGATTAGGTCATTGATCGCCTCATATGAGCAGCATTTACAAAAAGGAGTGAGTCATTATCTTCTTTTTATTATTTTATTATTCTTTTTAACCACTGAGGTGTGATTTTGATTATCTATATTAGAAATCACAAGAAATATAGTGGTTTATAGAAACACTATAGGCACAGAGCACTTCATATATAAAATACATTATTTTGCACAAATACGGCACAAGTCACTTTATAAATAGTAAGAGCATTCTTACTGACACATCTTCTCCTTCTGCCTATGTAAATTGTGTTCTAACACCCCGCTGAGGGCGTTTATACATGGAGTAAGAAGACAAGGGGAGATGACCTATTAAAGATACCACTACAGGCACTATTTGATCATATTTCCGGTACGCATATATATATATCATTTTCTGGTTATACACAGATGGAAGTGTCTACACCCAAGCACTGAAGGCGCAGAGACTTTATCCCTATTTGAACATTTTTATTGTGACTCAACGAAATATGAGTCAATAAGAGAGTCTATACTGCAGCCCCTACACGTGGGAGTGCTGTTTGGAATTTAACGTGAATAAGTTATGCACGAATTTTTATATATTTATTGTAAACGTTTTAGGTTTTAAGCGCTTACTATACACCTCTATTGTACATATATATATATATATATACACACACGGTGTATATATATATATATATATATATATATATATATATGTGTGTGTGTGTGTATATATATATATATATATATATATATATACATACACACACATACAGACACACTAGTTTTGCGGACCCAGCATATACTGGGTCACCTTAGTCCCCTCCCCGTGATTGGCTCCACCCAGTTCTGGAAACCCCCCATGCAAATCCTGCGTTTGCCACTGCATAAGACATTTTTGCTACTTGCACCACTGGGTAACAGTGTCTAAATACTCCATAAAATTGGCTAGAGAGGTCCTTTCATGGCTTAAACCACGTTAGCAAACAGTGGGGTCAATGGAATGGGGTTAGGTGAGGACGGTGTAAAACAAAAATGAAGGCTACAAATATACTTCAAGGTCCATTCTTCAACCCAGCAACGCCGGGTATCCCCGCTAGTAACCTATATTTGAGATCAAGGGCAGTTTGCGGAGACTTTGAAGGCCTTGAAGTGGATCACGTTGCCTGTTGCTGGATTAAACAGTTTATCTCACTAGCTGATTTAATCGCCGATTATCAAAGAAAACAAGACAGAGCTTTGTATAAAGTGACCGGCTTTATTTAATAGATTGAACAGTAACATCTGATTCAATTGCTTTATTTCTGTTGTAAAGCTTCTAACAGATATTGGGGGTAATTCCAAGTTGATCGCAGCAGGCTTTTTTTTAGCAGTTGGTCAAAACCATGTGCACTGCAGGGGAGGCAGATATAACATGTGCAGAGAGAGTTAGATTTGGGTGGGTTATTTTATTTCTGTGCAGGGTAAATACTGGCTGCTTTATTTTTACACTGCAAATTAGATTGCAGATTGAACACACCACACCCAAATCTAATTCTCTCTGCACATGTTATATCTGCCTCCCCTGCAGTGCACATGGTTTTGCCCAACTGCTAAAAAAAATCCTGCTGCGATCAACTTGGAATTACCCCCATTGTTTTATTGTTGCACTTTAACACTATCATCTGCTGTTTGTACGCTATTAATGTTTATATGGCACAATAAAAACATCTGTTTATATAAAAAAAGGAAAGAAAACGCACTGGACACAATCACAGTCACCACCACAATGCTGTGAAAGTTTTTGATTTGGTAATTACTGAGGAAAGATCAATTTTACCTAACAGGAAACTCCTAACAAAATAATATTGGTGTAATCCTAAATGGTGGTGGATTAATATAGTGGCATCCTGGGGTCCCAGCACTTGCTTCTGTCTTTTAAAAAAATATATATACACTATGGCCCTCATTCCGAGTTGTTCGCTCGCAAGCTGCTTTTAGCAGCATTGCACACGCTAAGCCGCCGCCCACTGGGAGTGAATCTTAGCTTAGCAGAATTGCGAACGAAAGATTCTCAAAATTGCGAATAGAAATTTCTTAGCAGTTTCTGAGTAGCTCGAGACTTACTCCTACACTGCGATCAGTTCAGTCAGTTTCGTTCCTGGTTTGACGTCACAAACACAGCCAGCGTTCGCCCGGACACTCCCCCGTTTCTCCAGCCACTCCCGCGTTTTTCCCAGAAACGGCAGCGTTTTTACACACACACCCATAAAACGGCCAGTTTCCGCCCAGAAACACCCACTTCCTGTCAATCACACTCCGATCACCAGAACGAAGAAATTTCCTCGTAATGCCGTAAGTAAAATACCTAACTGTTGAGTAAAATAACTAAGCGCATGCGCTCTGCGAACATTGCGCATGCGCAGTAAGCGACTAATCGCAAAATAGAAAAAATCGGCAACGAGCGAACACCTCGGAATGAGGGCCTATATTTTTTTTCTTTTAAAGGCTTCCTATTCTTTTTTACATTTCTTGATAACTTGTATGGGGGTACGGGACTAGGGGGCTAATTCAGATATGATCGCAGCAGCAAAATTGTTCTCTAATGGGCAAAACCATGGGGGTCATTCCGAGTTGATCGCACGCTGCAATTTTTTGCAGCCCGTGCGATCAGATAGTCGCCGCCTATGGGGGAGTGTATTTTAGCTTAGCAAAATCACATGTGCAAGGGAGCTGTGCCAAAAAGATTAATGCAGTTTCTGAGTAGCTCTGAACTTACTCAGCCGTTGCGATCACTTCAGCCTATCAGATCCTGGAATTGACGTCAGACAACCGCCCTGCAAACGCCTGCGTTTTCCTCAACACTCCCAGAAAACGGTCAGTTGCCACCCAGGAATGCCTTCCTGCCAGGGCCGGATTAACAATGGGGCGGATGGAGCTGCAGCTCCAGGCCCCCCATTGAAAATAGGCCCACAGACCGCTGCAGTGAAGTTGCTCATAGCACACTTGTAAATGTTTTCTGTACCACTCTTCTGTTTTCCTGCAAAGTTTATTAAAACTCACGGATTCTACCAGAGCTGTCTGTAATCCATGTGGGTGTCCGGAGAAGGTGGGGGCGGAGCTTGACGTTCAGTATGCAAAATATAGGGGCGGCTCAGTGTCTGCAGCGTTCCGCATCCACTCTGTGTTTGCAGCCTCTCTGCTTTATCCCACCCCTGATCTGCTCCGCCTCCCCTCCTGTCAGTGGAGGGTAGATGCTAGAATCAAGGGGGCAAAGGGACCTTCTCCGTCAGAGGGAGGAACCACGACACAAGGGGGGAGGAGCTATGGAGTGGGGAAGTGAGCATGAGACGAGCAGCAAGCGTGCACATATGCCCTCTGGCCAGTCAAATAATTTGTGGCCTATAACTGGCTACTGGCTAGTGTAGTCAGACTGTGAGGTATTGCACACACAGTGACATCCAGCCAGATGTATGCGCCCAGCCCGTACCAAGGTCTTTGTTGTGCCCAGGCTGCACAAGAGTACTGAGCTTGAGCCCTTCCTTCCCCCTTCCAGCCCAGGCAGCCTCCGCAGCTTCACAGTGCTACTAAATGTGGGCGGAGCTCCAGCAGCCGGCTCCTGGCAAGTGAAGAAGCAGCTACAGAAGGAGGACAGTGGACTGCACTCAGACATAGGTACATCGGCCCTCATTCCGAGTTGTTCGCTCGCTAGCCGCTTTTCGCAGCAATGCACACGCTAAGCCGCCGCCCTCTGGGAGTGAATCTTAGCTTAGCTGAATTGCGAACGAAGTATTCGCAATATTGCGAAAAGATTTTACTTTGCAGTTTCTGAGTAGCTCGAGACTTACTCTTCCAGTGCGATCAGTTCAGTGCTTGTCGTTCCTGGTTTGACGTCACAAACACACCCAGCGTTCGCCCAGACACTCCCCCATTTCTCCAGCCACTCCCGCGTTTTTCCCAGAAACGGTAGCGTTTTTTCACACACTCCCATAAAACGGCCAGTTTCCGCCCAGAAACACCCACTTCCTGTCAATCACATTACGATCACCAGAATGAAGAAAAAACCTCGTAATGCCGTGAGTAAAATTCCTAACTGCATAGCAAATTTACTTGGTGCAGCCGCAGTGCGAACATTGCGCATGCGCAGTTAGCGGAAAATCGCACCGATGCGAAGGAAAAGAACGAGCGAACAACTCGGAATGAGGGCCATCATTCTCTCTCTCTCTCTCTCTTTATCTCACACACACACATGAAACTTATTTGTATTATAATTCAGTTACATTTTGTTTTTTCTTTTTCACACTTCTGAAATAACAGATCTTATATGCTCTTCTCTCTATGATATATAACCCTTGAATGAGAAAGTGAAATGTATTTCTTCACTTTGAATGTGGTTGAGTCCCCCCCCCCCCCCCCCACCGCTCTCTAATGTACTGCTATTTAACAGTGTAGTGTGGGGTATAGAGGGGTCCGTGATGTATAGGTGGGTCAGTGATGTAGCATAGGGGATAGAGGGGTCCGTGATGTAGCATAGGGGATAGAGGGGTCCGTGATGTAGCGTAGGGGATAGAGGGGTCCGGGATGTAGCGTAGGGGATAGAGGGGTCCAGGATGTAGCGTAGGGGATAGAGGGGCCCGTGATGTAGCTTAGGGGATAGAGGGGTCCGTGATGTAGCGTAGGGGATAGAGGGGTCCGTGATGTAGCATACGGGATAGAGGAGCCTGTGATGTAGCGTAGGGGATAGAGGAGTTTGTGATGTAGCATAGGGGATAGAGGAGTCCGTGATGTAGCTTAGGGGATAGAGGAGTCCGTGATGTAGCTTAGGGGATAGAGGAGTCCGTGATGTAGCTTAGGGGATAGAGGAGTCCGTGATGTAGCTTAGGGGATAAAGGAGCCCGTGATGTAGCGTAGGGGATAGAGGACACCGTGATGTAGCGTAGGGGATAGAGGACACCGTGATGTAGCGTAGGGGATAGAGGACACCGTGATGTAGCATAGGGGATAAAGGAGTCCGTGATGTAGCGTAGGGGATAGAGGAGCCCGTGATGTAGCGTAGGGGATAGAGGAGTTTGTGATGTAGCATAGGGGATAGAGGAGCCCGTGATGTAGCTTAGGGGATAGAGGAGTCCGTGATGTAGCGTAGGGGATAGAGGAGTTTGTGATGTAGCATAGGGGATAGAGGAGTCCGTGATGTAGCTTAGGGGATAGAGGAGTCCGTGATGTAGCGTAGGGGATAGAGGAGTTTGTGATGTAGCATAGGGGATAGAGGAGTCCGTGATGTAGCGTAGGGGATAGAGGAATTTGTGATGTAGCGTAGGGGATAGAGGGGTCCGTGATGTAGCATAGGGGATAAAGGAGTCCGTGATGTAGCGTAGGGGATAGAGGAGTTTGTGATGTAGCATAGGGGATAGAGGAGTCCGTGATGTAGCGTAGGGGATAGAGGAATTTGTGATGTAGCGTAGGGGATAGAGGGGTCCGTGATGTAGCGTAGGGGATAGAGGAATTTGTGATGTAGCGTAGGGGATAGAGGGGTCCGTGATGTAGCATAGGGGATAAAGGAGTCCGTGATGTAGCGTAGGGGATAGAGGAGTTTGTGATGTAGCATAGGGGATAGAGGAGTTTGTGATGTAGCATAGGGGATAGAGGAGTCCGTGATGTAGCGTAGGGGATAGAGGAGTTTGTGATGTAGCATAGGGGATAGAGGAGTCCGTGATGTAGCGTAGGGGATAGAGGAGTCCGTGATGTAGCTTAGGGGATAGAGGAGTCCGTGATGTAGCTTAGAGGATAGAGGGGTCCGTGATGTAGCGTAGGGGATAGAGGGGTCCGTGATGTAGCGTAGGGGATAGAGAAGCCCGTGATGTAGCATAGGGGATAGAGGACACCGTGATGTAGCGTAGGGGATAGAGGAGTTTGTGATGTAGCATAGGGGATAGAGGAGTACGTGATGTAGCTTAGGGGATAGAGGAGTCCGTGATTTAGCGTAGGGGATAGAGGAGCCCGTGATGTAGCGTAGAGGATAGAAAAGTCCGGGATGTAGCATAGGGGTATAGAGGGGTCGGTGATGTAGCATAGGGAATAGAGTGGTCCATGATGTAGCGTGGGGTATAGAGAGGTCAGTGATGTAGCGTGGGACAGGGCCGTAACTACGCACCTGGCACACAGCGCAGTTGCCCTGAGGGCGCAACGGCCAGCGGCATGTAATGAGTCAAATTGACTCATTACATGCCGCCTCTGCTGTGTGCGCCACGCTGGTGAGGAGAGCTGCAGAACCGGAGGCAGCGGAGAAGGGGGAGGAGGGAGGGGGACTGGAGCTGCAGCAGCGCTATGTAATTGGTAGAGGTGCCACTGCAGCAGTCGCCTCTCCTTCCGTATAGGCTGCCCGGCGCTGCTGTGAATGCTGGGATGCGGTTCCTTCATCCCAGCATTCACAGCGGCGGCGGGCAACCAATACGAAAGGAGAGGGGACTGCTGCAGCGGCGCCTCTACCAATTACATAGCACTGCTGCGGCTCCAGTCCCCCTCCCTCCTCCTCCTTCTCGCCTGCCTGCACCGAGGGATCTGCCAGCACGAGGAGCGATGGTAAGTATCTCTCTCTCTCTCTCTCTCTCCCTCTCTCTATTTCTCTATCTATTCTGAAAAAGGGGGACGCTCTCTGCCGTAATGTGTAAAAAGGGGGACGATGTCTGCCGTAATGTGTAATAAGGGGGACGCTGTCTGCCATAATGTGTAAAAAGGGGGATGCTGTCTGCCATAATGTGTAAAAAGGGGGACGCTGTCTGCCGTAATGTGTAAAAAAGGGGACACTGTCTGCTGTAATGTGTAAAAAGGGGACGTTGTATGCCGAATGTGTAAAAAAGGGGACGCTGTCTGCCGTAATGTGTAAAAAGGGGACGCTGTCTGCCGTAATGTGTAAAAAGGGGACGCTGTCTGCCGTAATGTGTAAAAAGGGGGACGCTGTCTGCCGTAATGTGTAAAAAGTGTACGCTGTCTGCCGTAATGTGTAGAAAGGGGGACTGTCTGCTGTAATGTGTAAAAGGGGCTCTACCTGGTGTAGTGGCGCTACTGTGCAGCATAATTTGAATAATGGAGACTACTGTGCACTGTAGTATGAATTGGTATTGTCTTATGGCCACGCCCCTTCCCCGTGAAGCCATGCCCCCTTTTTTTTTTTTGCACGCCTTAGGCGTGCACTTCCTCTACCTTGCATGGGGGGAGGGCACCAATGCCATTTCTTGCACAGTGCTAAAATGCCTAGTTACGGCAATGGCATGGGGTATAGAAGGGGTCAGTAATGTAGCATGGGGTATAGAGGGGCCAGTGATATAACGAGGGGTATAGAGGGGTCAGTGATATAACGTGGGGTATAGAGGAGTCAGTGATGTGGCGTAGGTTATGGTAGAGTCTGTATTGTAGTGTGGGGTATAGAGGGGTCAGTGATGTAGCGTGGGGTTTAGAGGAGTCAGTGATGTAATGGAATGTATAGAGGGATCCGTGATTTAGCATGGGGTATAGACGGTCTGTGATGTAGTGTAAGGTATAAGGTCTCCTCTCATCCCAGTTAAGTGGTTTCTATGTCAGTAAGTTTATATGTGTTGTATGCGTGTGTGTGTGTGTGTGTGTGTGTGTGTGTGTGTGTCTGTCAGTAAGTATTGTCTGTCAGTAGGTGGTATCTGTCAGTAAGTGGTGTCTGTGTCAGTAAGTTGTGTCTGTGTTGTGTGTGTCAGTAAGTAGTGTCAGTTAGTAAGCTGTGTCTGTGTCAGTAAGGTTCTCTATGAGTGTCAGTAAGTGGTGTCTGTGTCAGTAAGTTGTGTCTGTGTTGTGTGTGTCAGTAAGTAGTGTCGGTTAGTAAGCTGTGTCTGTGTCAGTAAGGTTCTCTATGAGTGTAAGTAAGTTGTATCTGTGTCAGTAAGGCGTCTCCATACCTCCCAACATGACCCTCTCCAGAAGGGACAGAATGCTCTGCTCCTGAACTTACCTCTTAATGTATTATTGCCAGCACCTGTGCTGAAACACCTTATCCATTAACCTGCTCAACACAGGTGCTGGTAATCATAAAGATGAGAAAAGTCCAGGATGAGAGCATTGTGTCCCTCCTGGAGAGGGTCATGTTGGGAGGTATGAGTGTCTGTCAGTAAGTTGTGTGTGTGTGCGTCAGTAACTGTAATCTATGTCAGTAAGAGATGTCTGTGTTATTAAGTGCTATCTGTTAGTAATGGTATCCGTCAGTAAATGTGTTTGTTTCAGTAAATGGTGTCTGTGTCCCTTATTTAGGACCTCCCCCTTGCAGCACTTGTCACAACTCCTGCCGAGGCACACAATAGGCCCGTCATAAATTTCAGCTCCAGGCCCATGTGGACCTTAATCTGGCACTGCTTCCTGCAATCAATCACCTTGCGCTTGGCGCTGCGATCCCGATCTTCGTTAGTTTCATCGCTGCCCGGTGTCCTCCATCGCCGGGCAGCGACGCGCCTGCGCATTGCGGCTGCAGCGTATGCGCAGTTTGGACTCGATCGAGCAGCTGCGAAAAACTGCAGTGTGTGATCGGGTCGGAATGACTCCCCATGTGCACTGCAGGGGGGGCAGATATAACATGTGCAGAGAGAGATTTGGGTGGGGTGTGTTCAAACTGAAATCTAAATTGCTGTGTAAAAATAAAGCAGCCAGTATTTACCCTGCACAGAAATAAAATAACCCACCCAAATCTAACTCTCTCTACACAGTGCACATGGTTTTGCCCATTAGAGAGCAATTTTGTTGCTGCGATCAGGTCTGACTTAGGCCGTAGGGCACTGATTTGGCTGCCTGAAGATCTGTCCTGCACAGTCAAGAATCTTTCCCGACTTCAGGAGTACTCAATAAGTATGTTCCACTTCATTCTGCTCTGCACTGCTCGTGATAGGGAAGCCATGTGCAACCAACATTGGTGCTCAGACTGCTGTAAGTAGACAGTGAAGAGTACCATTGATCTTATCAGCGGCAGTGACTGGCACTCTGCACAGAGGACCTAATTCAGATTTATACGCAAACCCAATGGTTACGTACAAATCTGATGGTGTGGGGTCTGTGCAGGTACAAGACCTGTTGTGCGCATGTGCAGAACGGGTCTTGCGATACCACTTGCAGCCCCATGGCTGCGGCATTTGGGGGGAAGAGTGATAGCAGCACCCAGCACCATTCTTCAATTTAATGGGAGCATGATCCTTCATTAAATTGTACCTGGTCACATGCAATATCTTCTGATTGCAGCACGGCCAACCAGAAGATATCGCTGGAAGATTATCTTCTTGCAGCCGCCCAGTGGGCATTTCTGACTGGTCGCATCAGATGCACCCATGTCAGAAAAAAACCCAGCCTGATGCGACCCCGCCAGGCACTGGTTATAGGCTATGGGTGGTCATTCCGAGTTGTTCGCTCGCTAGCTGCTTTCAGCAGCCGTGCAAACGCTAGGCCGCCGCCCTCTGGGAGTGTATCTTAGCAGAAGTGCGAACGAAAGGATTGCAGAGCGGCTACAAAATAATTTTGTGCAGTTTCAGAGTAGCTTCAGACCTACTCAGCGCTTGAGATCACTTCAGAACTATTTAGTTCCTGTTTTGACGTCACAAACACGCCCTGCGTTCGGCCAGCCACACCTACGTTTCCCCAGCCACGCCTGCGTTTTTATCTGGCACGCCTGCGTTTTTCCGTTCACTCCCTGAAAACGGTCAGTTGACACCCAGAAACGTCAACTTCCTGTCAATCACTCTGCGGCCAGCAGTGTGACTGAAAAGCTTCGCTAGACCTTGTGTGAAGCTACATCCTTCGTTGTAATAGTACGACGCGCGTGCGCATTGCGTCGCATACGCATGCGCAGAAGTGCCTTTTTTTGCCTGATCGCTGCGCTGTGACCAAAATCTGCTAGCGAACAACTCGGAATGACCCCCATAGTTAGGCTAGCTATACTCTAGAAAGTTATGTTTTTTGAACCCACTTAACAAGGCGCCACCTCAAAACTGTGCAACCAACACTGAAATAGTGGAAAAATAAAAATGCATTTACGTTCCTTATGTGTGGATCAATTTCCTCTTCAAGGCAGTGGCAGAGAAAGACCCTGATTGCAGGGGTTGAAACGCGTTGGCTACACGGTGTTGCGGACCCACGGTTCTGGAAGTGTCCTGAGAGTGCTAAACGGTACCTTTATCCCATCCAAAGTATTGCCTACCCGGGTGGACTCTCTTTGGGTTGTTAACAACGCTTGTTTGAGAACTGTTTACTCATCGGTTCTCCACAGCCATTGGTGATTGTTCAAGTTCTTTGGGGGCACCGAAATGGAACCATAGGGGGATTTGTTTCATTGTATTTACATTGTATGTTCATGTGTGATCCGTATTCATGTATTAAAATAAGATTTTACTCACCGGTAAATCTATTTCTCGTAGTCCGTAGTGGATGCTGGGACTCCGTAAGGACCATGCGGATTAGCGGCTCCGCAGGAGACTGGGCACAACTAAAGAAAGCTTTAGGACTTCCTGGTGTGCACTGGCTCCTCCCACCAAGACCCTCCTCCAGACCTCAGTTAGGATACTGTGCCCGGAAGAGCTGACACAAATAGGAAGGATTTTGAATCCCGGGTAAGACTCATACCAGCCACACCAATCACACCGTATAACTCGTGATACTATACCCAGTTAACAGTATGAAATATAACTGAGCCTCTCAACAGATGGCTCAACAATATCCCTTTAGTTAGGCAATAACTATAAACAAGTATTGCAGACAATCCACACTTGGGATGGGCGCCCAGCATCCACTACGGACTACGAGAAATAGATTTACCGGTGAGTAAAATCTTATTTTCTCTGACGTCCTAAGTGGATGCTGGGACTCCGTAAGGACCATGGGGATTATACCAAAGCTCCCAAACGGGCGGGAGAGTGCGGATGACTCTGCAGCACCGAATGAGCAAACTCTAGGTCCTCCTCAGCCAGGGTATCAAACTTGTAGACTGTTGCAAAAATGTTTGAACCCGACCAAGTAATAGCTCGGCAAAGTTGTAAAGCCGAGACCCCTCGGGCAGCCGCCCAAGAAGAGCCCACTTTCCTCGTGGAATGGGCTTTTACAGATTTAGGGTGCGGTAGTCCAGCCGCAGCATGTGCAAGTTGAATCGTGCTACAGATCCAGCGAGCAATAGTCTGCTTAGAAGCAGGAGCACCCAGCTTGTTGGGTGCATACAGGATAAATAGCGAGTCAGTTTTCCTGACTCCAGACGTCCTGGAAACATATACTTTTCAGGGCCCTGACTACGTCCAGTAACTTGGAATCCTCCAAGTCCCAAGTAGCCGCAGGCACCACAATAGGTTGGTTCACATGAAAAACTGATACCACCTTAGGAAGGAATTGGGAACGAGTCCTCAATTCCGCCTTATCCATATAAAATACAGATAAGGGCTTTTGTATGACAAAGCCGCCAATTCTGATACACGCCTGGCCGATGCCACGGCCCACAGCATGACCACTTTCCACGTGAGGTACTGTAGCTCCACGGATTTAAGTGGCTTAACCCAATGCGACTTCAGGAAATCCAACACCACGCTGAGATCCCACGGTGCCACTTGAGGCACAAACGGGGGCTGACTATGCAGCACTCCCTTAACAAAAGTCCGAACTTCAGGCAGTGAAGCCAGTTCTATTTTGGAAGAAAATCGATAGAGCCGAAATCTGGACCTTAATGGAACCCAATTTTAGGCCCATAGTCACCTCTGACTGTAGGAAGTGCAGAAATCGAATTAGCTGAAATTTCTCCTTTGGGGCCTTCCTTGCCTCACAGCACGCAACATATTTCCACCATATGCGGTGATAATGGTTTGCGTTCACTTCTTTCCTAGCTTTAAATAGCGTAGGGATAACTTCCTCCGGAATGCCCTTTTCCTTCAGGATCCGGCGTTCAACCGCAATGCCGTCAAACGCAGCCGCGGTACATCTTGGAACAGACAGGCCCCCTGCTGCAGCAGGTCCTGTCTGAGCGGCAGAGGCCATGGGTCCTCTGAGATCATTTCTTGGAGTTCTGGTTACCAAGCTCTTCTTGGCCAACCCGGAACAATGAGTATAGTTCTTACTCCTCTCCTTCTTATTATTCTCATTACCTTGGGTAAGAGAGGCAGAGAAGGGAACACATACACCGACTTGTACACCCACGGTGTTACCAGAGCGTCCACAGCTATCGCCTGAGGGTCCCTTGACCTGGCGCAATATCTTTGTAGCTTTTTGTTGAGGCGGGACGCCATCAAGTCCACCTGTGGCCTTTCCCAACGGTGTACAATCATTTGGAAAACTTCTGGATGAAGTCCCCACTCTCCCGGGTGGAGGTCGTGTCTTCTGAGAAAGTCTGCTTCTCAGTTGTCCACTCCGGGAATGAACACTGCTGACAGTGCTAACACATGATTTTCCGCCCATCGGAGAATCCTTGTGGCTTCTGCCATCGCCATCCTGCTTCTTGTGCCGCCCTGTCGGTTTACATGAGCGACCGCCGTGATGTTGTCTGACTGTATCAGCACCGGCCGGTGTTGAAGCAGGGGTCTAGCCGACTTAGGGCATTGTAAATGGCCCTTAGTTCCAGAATATTTATGTGTAGGGAAGTCTCCTGACTTTTCCATAGCCTTGGAAGTTTCTTCCCTGTGTGACTGCCCCCCAGCCTCGAAGGCTGGCATCCGTGGTCACCAGGACCCAGTCCTGTATGCCGAATCTGCGTCCCCCTAGAAGATGAGCACTCTGCAGCCACCACAACCGCGAAACCCTGGCCCTTGGAGACAGGGTTATCCGCCGATGCATCTGAAGATGCGACCCGGACCACTTGTCCAACAGATCCCACTGGAAAATCCTTGCATGGGACCTGGCGAATGGAATTTCTTCGTAAGAAGCTACCATCCTTCCCAGGGCTCGCGTGCATTGATGCACCGACACCTGTATACGTATTAGGAGGTCTCTGTCTAGAGACGACAACTCCTTGGACTTCTCCTCCGGGAGAAACCCTTTTTATCCTGTTCTGTGTCCAGAACCATACCCAGGAACAGTAGACGCGTCGTAGGAACCAGCTGCGACTTTGGAATATTCAGAATCCAGCCGTGCTGTTGTAGCACTTCCCGAGATAGTGCTACTCCGCCGATCAACTGCTCCCTGGACCTCGCCTTTATAAGGAGATCGTCCAAGTACGGGATAATTATTTCGGCCATTACCTTGGTAAATACCTCGGGGCCGGGGACAGACCAACGGCAACGTCTGGAATTGGTAATGACAATCCTGTACCACAATTTTGAGGTACTCCTGGTGAAGAGAATAAATAGGGACATGCAGGTAAGCATCCTTGATGTCCAGTGATACCATGAAATTCTCCAGGCTTGCAATAATCGCCCTGAGCGATTCCATTTTGAACTTGAACCTTCGTATATAAGTGTTCAAGGCTTTCAATTTTAGAATGGGTCTCACCGAACCGTCTGGTTTCGGTACCACAACATTTTAGAATAGTAACCCCGGCCTTGTTGAAGGAGGGGTACCTTGATTTCACCTGCTGGAAGTACAGCTTGTGAATTGCCGCCAGTACTACCTTTTTCAGAAGGCAGCAGGCAAGGCTGATGTGAGGTAACGGCGAGGGGGAGTCGCCTCGAACTCCAGCCTGTATCCCTGTGATACTATTTGCAGAACCTAGGGATCCATCTGTGGGCAAGCCCACTGGTCCCTGAAGTTCCCGAGACGCGCCCCTACCGCACATGTCTCCACCTGTGGAGCCCCAACGTCATGCGGTGGACTCAGAGGAAGCGGGGGAAGATTTTTGATCCTGGGAACTGGCTGCTGGTGCAGCTTTTTCCTTCTTCCCTTGTCTCTGTGCAGAAAAGGAAGCGCCTTTGACCCGCTTGCTTTTCTGAAGCCGAAAGGATTGTACCTGATAATACAGTGCTTTCTTAGGCTGTGAGGAAACCTGAGGTAAAATTTTTTCTTCCCAGCTGTTGCTGTGGATACGAGGTCCCAGAGACCATCCCCAAACAATTCCTCACCCTTATAAGGCAGAATCACCATGTGCCTTTTATAGGCAGCATCACCTGTCCACTGCCGGGTTTCTAATACCTTCCTGGCAGAATGGACATTGCATTAATTCTGGATGCCAGCCGGCAAATATCCCTCTGTGCATCCTTTATATCTAAGACGACGTCTTTTATATGCTCTATGTTAGCAAACTATTATGTCTTAGAGTATTAATATTATCTGACTGGGTATCAGACCACGCTGCAGCAGCACTATTTATGCTGAGGCAATTGCAGGTCTCAGTATATAACCTGAGTGTGTATATACAGACTTCAGGATAGCCTCCTGCTTTTTATCAGCAGGCTCCTTCAAGGTGGCCATATCCTAAGACGGCAGTGCCACCTTTTTTGACAAACGTGTGAGCGCCTTATCCACCCTAAGGGATATCTCCCAACGTGACTTATCCTCTGGCGGGAAAAGGTACGCCATCAGTAACTTTTTAGAAATTACCAGTTTCTTATCGGGGGAACCCACGCTACTTTACACACTTCATTCATTCATCTGATGGGGGAACAAAACACTGGCTGCTTTTTCTCCCCAAAAATAAAAACCCCTTTTATGTGGTACTTTGGTTCATGTCAGAAATGCGTAACACATTTTTCATTGCCGAGATCATGTAACGGATGTTCCTAGTGGATTGTGTATATGTCTCAACCTCGTCGACACTGGAGTCAGACTCCGTGTCGACATCTGTGTCTGCCATCTGAGGTAACGGGCGCTTTTTTGAGCCCCTGATAGCCTTTGAGACGCCTGGGCAGGCGCGGGCTGAGAAGCCGGCTGTCCCACAGCTGTTTTACGTCATCCAGCCTTCTATGTAAGGAGTTGACATTGTCGGTTAATACCTTCCACCTATCCATCCACTCTGGTGTCGGCCCCACAGGGGGCGACATCCCATTTATCGGCCTCTGCTCCACCTCCACGTAACCTTCCTCATCCCACATGTCGACACAGCCGTACCGACACACAGCACACACACAGGGAATGCTCTGACTGAGGACAGGACCCCACAAAGTCCTTTGGGGAGACAGAGAGAGAGTATGCCAGCACACACCAGAGCGCTATATAATGCAGGGATTAACACTATAACTGAGTGATTTTTCCCCCAATAGCTGCTTGTATAAACAATATTGCGCCTAAATTTAGTGCCCCCCCTCTCTTTTTAACCCTTTGAGCCTGAAAACTACAGGGGAGAGCCTGGGGAGCTGTCTTCCAGCTGCACTGTGAAGAGAAAATGGCGCCAGTGTGCTGAGGGAGATAGCCCCGCACCTTTTTTCGCGGTCTTTTCTCCCGCTTTTTAATGAATTCTGGCAGGGGTATTTATCACATATATAGCCTCTGGGGCTATATATTGTGATATATTTGCCAGCCAAGGTGTTTTTATTGCTGCTCAGGGCGCCCCCCCCCCCCCCCCCCAGCGCCCTGCACCCTCAGTGACCGGAGTGTGGTGTGTATGAGGAGCAATGGCGCACAGCTGCAGTGCTGTGCGCTACCTTGGTGAAGACTGATGTCTTCTGCCGCCGATTTTCCGGACTCTTCTTGCTTCTGGCTCTGTAAGGGGGCCAGCGGCGCGGCTCCGGGACCGAACATCAATGGCCGGTTCCATGCGGTCGATCCCTCTGGAGCTAATGGTGTCCAGTAACCTAAGAAGCCCAAGCTACCACCAGTTAGG
The DNA here is from genome assembly GCF_028390025.1 of Pseudophryne corroboree. NCBI lineage: Eukaryota > Metazoa > Chordata > Amphibia > Anura > Myobatrachidae > Pseudophryne > Pseudophryne corroboree. The sequence continues at coordinate 297,945,508 of NC_086454.1, read as the reverse complement.
TAGGTTCGCTTCTTCTCCCCTTAGTCCCTCGCTGCAGTGAGTCTGTTGCCAGCAGATCTCACTGTAAAATAAAAAACCTAAAATATACTTTCTTTCTAGGAGCTCAGGAGAGCCCCTAGTGTGCATCCAGCTCAGCCGGGCACAAGATTCTAACTGAGGTCTGGAGGAGGGTCATAGTGGGAGGAGCCTGTGCACACCAGGTAGTCCTAAAGCTTTCTTTAGTTGTGCCCAGTCTCCTGCGGAGCCGCTAATCCCCATGGTCCTTACGGAGTCCCAGCATCCACTTAGGACGTCAGAGAAATTGACAATACTACACATGAGAATCCATTCTCTTTACATATACCGAGCTGATGATGCCTGAGCTCTAAAGGGAAGAGGAAATTGATCCACACATATGGAACGTAAATGCATTTTTATTTTTCCACTATTTCAGTGCTGGTTGCACAGTTTTGAGGTGGCGCCTTGTTAAGTGGGTTCAAAAAACATAAATTTTCTAGACTATTATTCGAGTGTACTGGAGGGACACTCAACATTTGAATCAGCTAGATAAGGCTGCCTATTGGTTTCTTTTGCGCATAAGATTTATCACCTCAAGTATCTCATACATACAAGGCTAGCTATACTATCCCTTTAATCTGGGACACCTATGATTTACACAGGTTCTGTGGCTGGCTAATACCCCTTTTACACTGACAATTTTATCCCGGGATTTTGCACGTGAACGCGCATCATCCCGGGATTTTTGTCAGTGTGAAAGGGTACAGGGACAATTTCCTGGGACGAGCATCCCGGGATTTCAACCCAGGTCTCGACCTGGGTTGAATCCGGGACCGTCCCGGGAAGCTGTGCAGTGTGAACGGGTATACCGGGTCAAGGCTCAAAGAGCTAAAAGATGTCCTGGTTACACCTTTAACAGAATTATTTAACCAGTCACTAAATACAGGTGATATTCCAGAGGACTGGAAAAGAGCAAATGTAGTTCCACTGCACAAAAGTGGAAGCAAGGAAGAAGCAAGTAACTACAGACCAGTAAGCCTTACATCAGTAGTAGGGAAAGTAATGGAAAAACTATTAAAAGAAAGAGTAGTGGAATATCTTAAATCAAACAACTTACAGGATCCAAAACAGCATGGATTTACTGGTGGGAGATCATGCCAAACAAATCTTATTGACTTTTTTGACTCTGTGATGAAAATAATAGATCAAGGGGGAGCTGTAGATGTAGCATATCTAGACTTTAGTAAGGCATTTGACACTGTCCCACATCACAGACTGCTAAATAAACTTGAAAGCCTGGGGGTGGATTATAAATTAGTGAAATGGATAAGAACCTGGTTGCAGGATAGGAAACAGACAGTTGTAGTTAATGGAGTGCAATCTATGGAGGGAAATGTTACCAGTGGAGTACCCCAGGGATCTGTACTTGGTCCAGTTCTCTTTAATATCTTTGTTGGTGACATTGCAGATGGTATTGAAGGGAAGATATGCCTTTTTGCAGATGATACAAAGATATGCAACAGGGTAGACACACCGGGAGGGGTCAAACAAATGATTGATGACCTAGGTAGGCTTGAGAAATGGTCAAGAACGTGGCAACTACAGTTTAATGCTAAAAAATGCAAAATCATGCACTTGGGTCTCAAAAACCCAAAGGCTAAGTATAGTATCAAGGGTACTATAATGGAAACTACTGAGGAGGAAAGAGATTTAGGAGTCACTATTTCAAGTGACTTGAAGGCAGGAAAGCAATGCAACAAAGCAATGAGAAAGGCAAGTCAGATGCTTGGTTGCATAGGGAGAGGAATCAGTAGCAGGAAAAAAGAAGTGATAATGCCACTGTATCGGTCATTGGTAAGGCCCCATCTGGAATACTGAGTCCAGTTCTGGAGACCCTATCTCCAGAAGGACATAAATACATTAGAGAGTGTACAAAGAAGGGCAACTAAAATGGTGCATGGCCTACATCACAAAACTTACCCGGAAAGGCTAAAAGATCTTAACATGTATAGTTTGGAGGAGAGAAGGGAAAGGGGAGACATGATAGAAACTTTCAAATATATAAAGGGTCTTAACAAAGTTCAGGAGGGAAACATTCTTCAAAGGAAAAGAAGCATTAGAACTCGAGGGCATACATTGAGACTGGAGGGGGGGAGGTTCAGGGGAAATTTAAGGAAAAATTACTTCACAGAAAGGGTAGTGGATAAGTGGAATAGCCTCCCATCAGAGGTGGTAGAGGCTAAGACTGTAGGGCAATTTAAACATGCTTGGGACAGGCATATGAATATCCTTACAAAGAATCAAGGTTAAAAAAGGGTTGAGATTGCCTAAAGGATAAAATAAAAAAGGGGCAGACTAGATGGGCCAAGTGGTTCTTATCTGCCGTCAAATTCTATGTTTCTATGTTTAAGGCGACCCGGCACCCGTTCTCTGCATAGGAGGAGGCGGCGCTTAGAGAAGATTATCTCCAAGCACCGCCTCCGGTAGAGTCAGCGGTGACGTCACCGAGCCGGCAATATGCCGGGTCGGGCCGCTAATGTAAAAGGGTCATTCCCGGGAATGTGTCCCGGAAAATATACCGGGACACATTCCCGGGAATGACCTCGGCCTGCGAGTGTAAAAGGGGTATTATTTAAGTCTGCATTTCACATGGCTTTAAACAGATTAAAACCAGTGGAAATGCAGACTTAAATTAGCCATAGACCATGTTTTGGACTAAAGGGATATTATGGTAAGCCTAGCTATAGGGCTGTGTGGTGGTATTATGAGTTATATGATTGAAGATGGTGATAAACTGTATGTGCCTGACAGTGTGCTGTATATAACAGACCTCTGCATTTGCTGTGTGTAATATTATCTATATTTTTGTCATATTTAGATGACTAAATATTAACCTTTATGTTCTAGGGTCCATGGGCAATGGTTAGAAGGTTGGGACTGTATTAAGGTTATTGCAACTATAGATCCTGCGATTTCCCTTTTTGGGGCGTTGCTGGAGGGAACCCTTAGCAAAGTTATCTGTAAGTACAAGTTTAATCTCTCTGCATCGGTGCAGGTTATAATGTGACACTCCTTGTCTTCACAATGGGAAGGTTCCGCTCAATGATGATCATGAACTGTCTCTATATTAGTAGGAATGCTGTCCATAAATACCAGAAATTGTGGCTTTGCTGGTGTCATTCTAGATTTGGCTTACCCCGAGATTATTGACTTTTGGATCCCGTCACCCTCCCGTAATCCCTCCCTTCCCTGGGTTTCCTTGCCCCACACATTACATATAACTGATTGTTGTGTTATTGGGCCTGATTCATAGTTACATTAGTACTAATGCTGCCGCAGATGTGATTTTTGACACAGGATGTGCAAATAAATGCTAATTGAATAGCCGCTACTTTCTATAGAGACCCCCACCGGGGCCTTCGCAACTAACCGCAACTGCGTACACTTGTGCAGTATTAACGCAGATTCGGAAATCATAGGGGGTCATTCCGACCCGATCGCCCGCTGCAGTTTGTCGCAGCGATCGGGTAGGAACTGCGCATGCGCTGGCACCGCAGTGCGCGGCGCATGGCAGTCGTCGGTGCCCAGCGATCACCTCTGAGACAGAGGCAGTCGCTGGGCGGGAGGGGGCCGAACGGCGCCGTTTAGTAGGCGCGGTCCGGCCAACACAGGCGTGGCCGGACCGTTGGGGCGCGGCGGCTGCGTGATGTCTCACGCACACAACTCCCAGCCAGCCGCAGGAGCTGCGCTGGCCGGGGGTTACTCCACAGATACAAAGGCATCGCCTCTGTGCGGTGCTTTTGTATTTGTGCGTCCCCCCGCATGTCTGAGTTTACAATCGTAGTTGTGCTAAATTTAGCACAGCTACGATCAACTCGGAATGACCCCCATAGACTCTCACGAAAGTCATTGGTCAGGCAAAATGGCCACCTATCCTTGTATACCATTGTATATTCCCCCATAGATTGTACGTTTAAGAGCAGGGACCTCTGACCTCTTTGACCCTCTGTTATTGCCCAGTCTTGTTTTATTACTGTTGTGTGCCCAATTGTAAAGCACAACAGTATATGCTGGCGCTATATAAAGTGCATGATAATAAACAAATAAATCATCACCGATTTAACATTGGAAGCAACAATGTCTTTCATAGGGACAGATTCATTTTAAGATTCCCAGAGTAACGTATCACCTAAATATTATGGTCCAAGTTAACAGCTAACTAGCTAATCGCTTTATGGTAAGTTCACGTGATTGTATTATCAGAACATTTTATGGCTGTATCATTTATGAGGTCATTTTCTATTTTGCTTATAATTATCTGTCCGCTTCGTAATCTCTTTTCCTCATCTGTAACGAGCTGCAATCTGAAAGAGATAAGGGCCTTTATTCATGAAAAAAACAGCATTGGTAAGCCATGGCTACCCGGGGGGCTGGAGGTAAAACTGTAAAATAGCAATCGCAGTGTACAGTGTGCCGGGCTTTATACCTCCAACTCCAACTGGATTAAGCCCTCGGGGAGCCCAGGGCACCGAAGACAGGGGGGTCATCCCCTCCTACCAGCAACCATTCCCTGGCTGTATCCACTGCGCGTCTCCCGCCCCCCTCCTTCCCTCCACCCACCTAGCACAGCAACAGCAAAATGTACTCACCCAACCTGGGGGGAAGGAGACTCCGGGCTGCTGGGGAGGGAGGGTTCCACATGGGGAGGAATGCAGTGAGTCCCATGCTGTGGCTGTATGATGCCCTGCCCCCCCCCCTCCCCCCTCCCCCCTCCCCCCCTTTCAGACAGCACGGCCATGGGGATTCATTCAGGAAATCTTCAGCCTCTGCTGCTGCTGGCACCATAGCACCCCTTACGGACATAGATTACTCTTACTGACACACACACACACACACACACACACACACACACACACACACACACACACACACACACTTTATTAGCACATACATACTTACTGACAGACACCCATTGCAGAAACCACTTACTTACTGACTCACAAGTACATACAACACATATAAACTTAGTGACACAGGCACCATTGACATGGGCTAAGGAGACCCCGCCCCCCACCCTTTCCTGTGACGTGCACACATGCACAGAAATGCCAGGGTCGAAAAGTCACCCGTCCGTCCCTCCCTCCTAGTCTATGTATTAGCGTGTCCCCATCCCCTCCTAGTCTGTACTGTATGTGCATTATTGTACCCCCCCCCCCCCCCCCTCCTACTCTTTATGTACATATTGTGTCCTGACTCCTCGTTCCCTATAATTTGTAGTCTGCATCCCTGTCCTTGATGTTAACCTACTTTCCTCTCGGCAGCTCAGCTCCTCCTCTGGTCTCACCCTCTGGCATCCAGGAATGTTGGATAAATGAGTACTGTGCGTCTATTGTGGTTGCCCATGCGGTGCTGCAGCTTGAGCCACAGCAGGAAAGGGGAGGGGCTGAGAGAACGGCCCCTCTTCCCTATCCGGCTGGCCCGCCCTTATCACTTAGCAGCGCTGTCTGGGGGAGGGGCTGGAAGTAGATGGGAGAGCTGCTCCTCCCTCGCGTCATTCAGCACAGCAGCATGACTAAAAGGCTGGGGGGAGGAGGCGTTCAGGACGGAGGAGAGACGCGATCGGCTCCTCCTCCTGCTCCGGCCAGGACTTTAAGTGACTAGGGTACTGTCTGGCAGTGGCGGCGCGGAGGGTGCAGCACTGGAGGCGGCATACAATGAGCAGCTCCATACGCCCCATTGTTAATCCGGCCATGCCGCCAATGTCTGGGCAGTTGAAGTGGCCCTGGAACAAGGAATCGGCTGGGTGAGGAAATGGGCTGCAGGATGGCTTGATTCTGGCACTCTCCCCTCTCGGTTCCCATCACACCTGGAGGGAAGGGTCTGCTATGCATAACAAATGTATATTCTAGTACCCAATAATAGCAAAAAGACCCCTTAGTGACATGAGTATCCACCTTTGTAGGCTTAGTCACCAGCCCAGTCCCTAACTAGACCCTTGTGGCTGTGGTTTTCCATGTGCCCTATTCAAAGCCGTTTTTAAAACAAAGTTAAATTGTTTCCCTACTAATAACAGGAAAGTGGTGGTATGAATCCAGCACAAGAGCACATAAATACAAATGAATATGGACAGTCCTCTAGAATACAGACAGTGGTAAGCACAGGGTTGGAGTGGCCCACAGGGGCAACCCCTGGTGGGCCCTACTGCCTGGGGCCCCACCTCCTCTTCTAGGGATCAGGTTCCAGGTGTGCACTTCAATTGTTACCTTATATTGCACAGGACTTTGGTTTATTTTCTACATTGCACTGGTATTATTAATCTGGTACATTATCATGCATGCACTAGCAATATTTACTATATATATATATATATATATATATATAGGAAAAAGGGGTGGGGGCTGGGCTGCACACCCTGTTACTATAGAGATTAAGAGCAGTGGCGTGCGGTGAGGTCAGTGGCTGGTGAGGCACTACAGCCATATCCGTGTCCGCCGGATCCTGCTGATGACCCCCACCGCCGCCGAGCCAATGCCCGCTACTGCCTCTGAGCCGATGCCCGCTGCCACCGCCAATGGCTTACAAACTTGCCCACCATCAACTGACCCAGCCCTCCGCTACTAATTTGCATCTCAGTCCGATGCCGCCAATGCCCGCTGCCTGCCTGCTCATCATACTTGTGATATATTGTACATTGTTATAGAAAAAAAAATTAGTGTTTGGGACTGGGAAGGGAGTGGGAGGAGGGCATGAATGCAATTTTGTTGTCCAGGGCTTCCATTAACTTAATTGAGAAGGGTCTGAATGGGTTAAAAAATGTAAAAAAAAATGCGTGAGGTCCCCCCCCTAAGTATAACCAGCCTCGGGCTCTTTGAGCCGGTCCTGGTTGTTTAAATACTGGGAAAAAATTGGACAGGGGTTCCCTGTATTTAGACAACCAGCACCAGGCTCTTAGTCCGGTCCTGGTTCCAAAAATACAGGGGACAAAAGATGTGGCATTACCCCCCCCCAACTAGTCACCCCTTCCCGGGGTTCCCTGGAGGAGTGGGGACCCCTTAAATCAAGGGGTCCCCCCCTCCAGGCACCCAAGGGCCAGGGGTGAAGCCCAAGGCCATCCCCAGCACCCCTGGGCTGTGGGTGCCGGGCTGATAGCCATAAGTGTGTAAAAAAAAGAATATTGTTTTTTGTTGTGGAACTACAAGGCCCAGCAAGCCTCCCCCGCTTGCTGGTACTTGGAAAACCTCAAGTACCAGCATGTGGGGAAATAACGGGCCCGCTGGTACCTGTAGTTCTACAAAAAAAAAAACACAACACACACCGTGAAAGTAAAAATGTATCAAAACACACACACTCACACATACTTACCTACATCCCATGCCGGTCACGTCCACTTGTCCAGTAGAATCCAGTAGGGGGACCTGTAAAAATAGGAGAGATTACTTACCTACATCCCACGCCGGTCACGTCCACTTGTCCAGTAGAATCCGGTACCTGTAAAAATGAACATTAAACTTACAAACAAAGTAATCCACAGGAGGAGAGAGAGAGAAAGAGAGAGAGAGAGAGAGAGAGAGAGAGAGAGAGAGAGAAATGAATGAATATTATGCCCTCGCTGACGCGGGAAGACGTTAGCACAGACGGGAGAGTGCTGCTGCTGGCTGGGAGGATGGAGCAGGCGCCCCCAGTAGTTGTGACCCCTTTAGCTGTGCCCCCAGTAGCAGTGCCTGAGTAGTTGTGCCCGCTGTCGCTGTGCCCCCTGTCACTGTGCCCGAGTAGTTGTGACCCCTGTAGCTTTGCCCCCAGTAGCTGTGCCCCTAGTCGCTGTGCCCCCTGTAGCTTTGCCCCCAATAGCTGTGCCCCGTGTAGTTGTGCCCCCAGTAGTTGTGACCTCTCTAGCTGTGCCCCCAGTAGCAGTGCCTGAGTAGTTGTGCCCGCTGTCACTGTGCCCCCTGTCGCTGTGCCCCATGTAGTTGTGCCCCCAGTCGCTGTGCCCCTTGTAGCTTTGCCCCCAGTAGCTGTGCCCCTTGTGGTTGTGCCCCCAGTAGTTGTGACCTCAGTCGCTGTGCCCCCAGTCGCTGTGCACCGAGTAGCAGTGCCCCCAGTCGCTGTGCCCCAAGTAGCAGTGCCCCCAGTCGCTGTGCCCCCTGTAGCTGTGCCCCTTGTAGCAGTGCCCCCTGTAGTTGTGCCCCCAGTCACTGTGCCCCTTGCAGTTGTGCCGCAGTCACTGTGCCCCTTGTAGTTGTCCCCCTTGTAGTTTTGCCCCCAGTCGCTGTGCCCCCTGTAGTTGTGCCCCCAGTCACTGTGCCCCTTGTAGCTTTGCCCCCAATATCTATGCCCCTTGTAGCAGTACCACTTGTGGAGGTGCCCCCTGTGGCTGTGCCCCAAACCCCAAACACAGACACATAAAATAAAAAAACACACACACAATACTTACCGCTCCTGCAGCGCTGCCTCCATCTCCATCCGCCGGCTCCTCTCTACTGTACTATGGGAGAGACGTCATGACTCATGACGTCTCTCCCATAGTAACGCCGCTCAGACACCAGGGGTCAATTATGACCTCTAGTGTCAGTCAGCGGCGCCGGCTGCAGCGGGCGCCGCCGCCCACACAGCCCACGGCGCCTGCTGCAGCCGGGAAGGGGGCTCGCTAGTGATTGGACAGTGGATCCAGCACTGGATCCGCTGGGCCAATCACATCTGGGGGAATAACAGGGGCGTGCATTCATCGGTGCTGAATGCACGCCCCTGTCATTGCGGCACCAGTAAAGGTGCCGCTTCCCCATGTATTTTCAATAGGCTTTCACAGCCCATTGCTGCGCCCCGGTCCCTGCCCGCCCCCCGCTGCCCCGGACTATAATGGTAGCAGCGGGAGGCACCTCTCCCGCTGCCTCACATGCAGTCACAGTAACAGGGGGGAATGGTTAAAATAATAGAAGATATTTATAACAGACTCTGTGCAGGGCCGGTGCAAGGTTTCTCGGCACCCTAGGCAAGACTTCAGCCTTCCCCCACCCCCCCACCATCACACCTATCAGCCACCACAGGAAAAAATAAAACACATTGGCATCCACAGGAAAAACAAACACATTGACCCCTTTCAGGAAAAAAAGAAAAAAACACATTGGCTCATACTTACCTACTCTCCCGGAAGCTGCGGGAGGCTCCCGTTTTTTGGGGTAGCCCCCCGCACCCCCAGAAGAGAGGGCAGGTCTCCCGCATCCTGCTCGCACCCTAGCAGGATGGAGAGATAACCTCCCGGGTCCATCGGGTGGAGAAGGGGTTAAAATGGCGCAAATCGCGTCATTTTAGCCCCACCCACTTCCCGCGGACCCGCGAATCGCGGCATTTCCCGGTGCGGGGGCGGGGCTTAGTGATGTCACAGTCCGGCCCCGCCCCCCGAAGACACCTGCAGCGTCTCCTCTCCGGGCTTCTCCCGGAGAGGAGACTTACAATGTAGGTAAGTATGCATTGGCTTCCACAGGGTAAAAGAAACACACATTTGCCCTGGCAGGAAAAACCAAAACACAATGCCAGGGCCGTAACTACGTGTGTGCCAAGTGGGCTTGGCACACAGCGCAGTTGCCCTGAGGGCGCACGGCGAGCGGCATGTAATGAGTCAAATTGACTCATTACATGCCGCCTCTGAAGTCTGCGCCGTGCGCCGCAGCCGCGCTGGAGGAGAGAGAAGCGCCGGAGGCAGCTGAGAAGGAGGAGGAGGGAGGGGGACTGGAGCCGCAGCAGCGCTATTTCATTGGTAGTAAGCGCCGCCGCAGCATCCCCCTCTCCTTCCGTATAGGCTGCCCGGCGCTGCTGTGGATGCTGGGATGCGGTTCCTCCATCCCAGCATCCACAGCAGCGCCAGGCAACCAATACGGAAGGAGAGGGGGATGCTGCAGCGGCGTTTACTACCAATGACATAGCGCTGCTGCGGCTCCAGTCCCCCTCCCTCCTCCTCCTTGTCCGATGCCTGCACAGAGGGAGATGCCAGCACGAGGAGCCTGTCAGCGGGGAGAAGGTAAGTATATCCCTCTCTCTCTCTTTCTCTCTCTCTCTTTCTCTCTCTCTGGGGGACACCGTCTGCCATAATGTGTAAAAAGGAGGCCTGGCTGCTGCAATGTGTAAAAAGGGGTCCTGGCTGCCGCAATGTGTAAAAAGGGGACCTGGCTGCCGCAATGTGTAAAAAGGGGTCCTGGCTGCTGCAATGTGTAAAAAGGGGTCCTGGCTGCCGCAATGTGTAAAAAGGGGGACTGGCTGCCGCAATGTGTAAAAATGGGGCCTGGCTGCTGCAATGTGTAAAAAGGGGGCCTGGCTGCCGCAATGTGTATAAAGGGGGACTGGCTGCCGCAATGTGTAAAAATGGGGCCTGGCTGCTGCAATGTGTAAAAAGGGGGCCTGGCTGCCGCAATGTGTATAAAGGGGGACTGGCTGCCGCAATGTGTATAAAGGGGGACTGGCTGCCGCAATGTGTAAAAAGGGGGACTGGCTGCCGCAATGTGTAAAAAGGGGGCCTGGCTGCCGCAATGTGTAAAAAGGGGGACTGGCTGCCGCAATGTGTAAAAAGGGGGACTGGCTTCCGCAATGTGTAAAAAGGGGGACTGTCTGCTGTAATGTGTAAAAAGGGGGACGCTGTCTGCTGTAATGTATAAAAGGGGCTCTACCTGGTGTAGTGGCGCTACTGTGCAGCGTAATTTGAATAATGGAGACTACTGTGCACCGTAGTATGAATTGCTATTATTTTGTGGCCACGCCCCTTCCCCATGAAGCCACGCCCCTGTATATTTTTCACGCGCCTACGCCGCGCACTGCCCCTATCTTGCATGGGGGGGGGGGGGGGGGGCGCGCCAATGTCGTTTCTTGCACACAGCGCTAAAATGCCTAGTTACGACACTGCACAATGCTCCCCAGTACATAACTTGCATTTAGCCCTTTATTTTTGTCAGAACAGCAAATTAATGTGCTCCTGCTAAGTACAAAGGGAAAATGTGATGGCTTCTCCAACATATGTGCAAGGCCCTATCTTAGTATCAAAATTCTTATTATTATTTCATACCTTCCAACTTTTCCCTTCTGTAAAGAGGGACACACGTGCGGCGAAAAGGGGCGTGGCTTCACGGAGGACCCGCAATCGCGAGCCACGCCCCCGTTTTTGTCATTGAAGGGGCATGCCCAGCGCTCTGTGAGCCGCTGGCATGCCCCCTCTCCCTCTGTCTCCAATGAATAGACGCTGTGCGCATGCGCACAGCGTCTATTCACCGCTGCTCTGCTAAGCAGGGCAGCGAGAGACAGAGCCTCACAACTGCCCCCCCACCGCGGGACACTGCGGCCCGCGGGTGGGACAGCGGGACAGTCCCCAAAAAATGGGACTGTCCCGCAAAAATCGGGACAGTTGGGAGGTATGTTATTTACTTATATAGTGCCACTAATTTGTACACAGAACATCAGAATTCATATCTCTCCCTGTTCCACTGGAATGGGAGTGATACTCTCTAAAATGCAAACACACACACACACACACACACACACACACACACACACACACACACACACATCCATATAACCTGACCATATGTTTTTGGAGCGTGGGAGGAAACAGGAATACCCAGAGGAAACCCATAGAAACATAAAACGAACATGCAAACTCTACACAGACAGGCCATGACCAGGAATTGAACTCATGACCTGAGTGCTGTGAGGCAGTAATGCTTACCCTGTGCCACTGTCCCACCGATTGGATTATAACGTATCAAAAATGTTGCAGACTGTATAGAGAATACACCCTACAGCAGGTTGGGAAAGGGATCCTGACGCTTAGGATGCCGGTAGTCAGAAGAATGACAGCAGCATCCTGCTGCTTATAGGTGGTCATTCCGAGTTGTTCGCTCGCTAGCAGTTTTTAGCAGCCGTGCAAACGCTATGCCGCCGCCCACTGGGAGTGTATTTTATCTTAGCAGAAGTGCGAACGAAAGGATCGCAGAGCGGCTACAAAAAATAAAAATTGTGCAGTTTCAGAGTAGCTTCAGACCTACTCAGCGCTTTCGATCACTTCAGACCATGCCAGCCACGCCTGCGTTTTTCCTGGCACGCCTGCGTTTTTTCGAACACTCCCTGGAAACGGTCAGTTGACACCCAGAAACGCCCACTTCATGTCAATCACTCTGAGGCCGCCATTGCGACTGAAAAGCATTGCTAGACCTTGTGTGAAACTACATTGGCCGTTGTGAAAGTACTTTGCGCATACGCATGCGCAGAAGTGCCGTTTTTTCACTTAATCGCAGCGCAGCGAACATTTTAATCTAGCGATCAACTCGGAATGACCCCCATAATCCCAACCCCTCGTTGGAAAGTATGCTAACCCTCTCCCCTACCTGCAGCAAAACCCTCCCTTCCTGCAGTCTAACTCTAATTCCCCCCCCTGCAACCTAACCTTACCCTGGTGCCTATCCCTAACCCCCTCCCCCCACAGCCTAACTGTAACCCTCCCCGGCATACTTACATTCAGTATGCTGACTCTTGGGATTCCGGCATCGGGATTCTGAGCGTTGTTGGGCAGCTTATTTTTAGTGTGTGCAGTTAGATTTCAGTACTAATAAATGGCAAAAAAAATAGAACACGACAAACTGACAAATACGTTTTCTGAGCAGCAGGTACGGATGTCTTGTTCAGCCATACACTATATATCTTGTGATATACTATGTTGGTTCATTGACAAACAGTTTTTATGTTGTAAATATAGGGCAAATGTGGCACCACCAGCCAATGTGGAACTGCAAGTCCCAGCATATCCTGCCAAAAAAAGAAGCAGGGCATACTGGACAATGTAGTTTCACACCAGCTACAGCTGACACATGGAAAAAAAAACTCCACTACCTACTTGCAAGGAGGAGTAACCATCAGACGGAGAAGCAATCAGTCGGCATCCATCACAGCACTATGGACCTACAGGTCTTCCGTAGCTCTGTAGGACAAAGTAAAAAAAAGCCTGTAGTAGTATCACATGCTGGTGTTGGTCCCACAGTGACAATTGGATCAGGCTGCAGATGCATAAACCACTGGTCCACTTTCTGTAGATGAGGCGGACCAGGACATAAATGACGGAGCGGCCTGGGGCATATGTGACATATGCCCCCCCCAGTGCAGCCCGCCTGTTGCTCGGGGAGGGGGCTCGGTGCTGCCACTGAATCTGCCTATACTCTCAGCAACTGCAGGCCTTTTGTGATACTATGGGTGAGATTCAAATGATATATCACGCCCAATTTCCTTTCTAAAATGATCTCCGTTATTGCGCATATTGCGCACATAGTAATCAGGTTTAGCTGTGTAAAAGGTTAGGTGCCTCGCTACTCCGGACGTAGCGAGCTGAAATAATGATAAAAGGTCCCTGAGGGCAGAAACAGAACGAGTGTGGAAAGGGGTGAAAAGAATTGAATCCCGCCCAGTATGTGTGCAGGGAACTTCTTTAACTGGGTGTACTACGGTATGACAGTGCTCGGGATCCCAGCGCCCAGCATACCGGCGCTGGGATCCTGACCGCCGGTATTCCGGCAGCAGGGCAAGCACAAAAGAGCCCCTTGCGGGCACGGTGGCGCTCGTTATTCTCCCTCCAGGCGGATCGTGGACACCCCAAGAGGGAAAATAGTTGTCGGTATGCCGGCTGTCGAGATTCCGGCGTTGGTATGCTGAGCGCTGGGATCCCGACAGCTGGCATATCAAATGACACTCATACTGAGACACACACACACACTGACACTCATACTGGGACGGACACACAGTGGCACTCATACTGAGACACACAGTGACACACTGAGACACACACACACTGACACTCATACTTAGGCAGAGGCACACACACTCATACTGAGACACACACACTGACACTCATACTGAGGTAGAGGCACACACACTCATACTGAGACACACACACTGACACTCATACTGAGGTAGAGGCACATGTACACTCATACTGAGAAACACAATGACACTCGGGCGGATCCAGAAAAAAATGACAGGGGGGGCACCATGACAGAGGAAATGAGGGGGAGGTACTTTAGAGCGCACATAAGACGCACGTGCTCCAGAAAAGTGGGTTTGGCCTTGCAACAATAGGTGTGGCTTCAAAGAGAATGCCATATCCATGAGGCAGTGGGTGACGCCACAGAATGTGACATAGGGAGATTGTTTGTGACATAGTGGGTGACGGGGAGAGATAGTGGGTGACAGGGAGAGGCAGACAGGAGTGAGAAGTGATGGGGTGAAATAGTGGGAGAAAGAAAGACAGTGGATGACAGGGAGAATGTGACGGGGAGAGGCAGTGCGTGATGTCAGGTAGAGAGTAAAAGGCAATGGGTGACAGGAGAGAAAAGTGATGGGGAGAGATAGCTGGAGACAGAAAGGCAGTAGGTGACAGGCAGTGGGATCTATATATGGGACACCGGTCTAGATGGGAATGGGGCAGAGAGATGGTGGTGGGAGGGGAAAACACTAGGCTGTAGAAGGGGGTACACTGGGCTGAATGAGGGGATGTTCTTGCTAAGGAGCAGTGAGATGGGGCAGGGTGCTGGGAGAGGGGAGACACTGGGCAGGCAGGGTGCTAGATACTGGGATAAGGGAGTTAGTGAGATGGTGGGGGACACTGGGCTGGATTGGGGGGCCCAGGGCACTATGAATGGGGAGGCACTTGGCAGGATGGGAAGAGGGCAGTGAAAGGGGTATCACTGGTCTGGTGAGGAGGGATCAGTATGTCTAGACTCACTGGGGGGTTCTAGATGGGAGAGCAGTGAGATGGGAACAGTGGGCTGGTTTGGGAGGGAAGGGGAAACATTGGGCTGGCAGGATGGGAGATACTGGGGCTGGGGGCAGTAAAGGTGGGGGCACCAGGCTGGAGAAGGGGGCAGACACTGAGAGAGCACTGGTCTGCTGCTGTTTCTGTCTGGACATGCGAGTGCAGCACCGCAAACTCACTCAGTAGCCCTTCCCGTGTCCCTGCACCCTACCTGCTTCCTCGGTCCCCAGCTCAGCTCAATCACCCCTGCACTGCCAACTCAGGTGCAGGGATCTGTCTCCTGGTGGCGGGTCCGGCTGGCTCAATCAGGCAGCAGCTTGCTCCATCTAACAGGCGGCGGCATTGACAGCTCTCACTCCCCCGCAATCAGCGTTCCGCGGAGCCCCTCCTCCCCCATGTACTAGTGCAGCCAAGGAGAGGGTGACACTAAAGTCCGGATTAAGCCCAGCCCGCGAATCAGAATGCAGGAGGCGGAGCTGGGCTGTTCGTTCCTAGGTAAGCTGCTACAGGAAGGAGGGACTGACAGCCGGCGGCCTCATTGTGCAGTGCAGCATTAAAAAAAAAAAAACTCCTAAATGACAGGGGGGGGGGGGGGGGGGGGGGGCACGTGCCTTGGTGCCTTTCCCCCTGAATCCGCGTATGATGACACTGATACTGAGTCAGAGGCACACCACCACACACTCAGACACACACACACTGATACTGAGACACACTGATACTGAGACACACACACACATACTGAGACACACACTGATACTGAGACACACTGATACTGAGACACACACACACATACTGAGACACACACTGATACTGAGACACACACACACTCATACTGAGACACATACTGATACTGAGACACACACACACACACACACACACACACTACCACAGTAGTTACCTCCAGCTTATATCACAGGAGAAAGTCTGAAAGAGCAGTCAGCAGAGCCATAGACAGACCGCCGAGGACCTAGCATACTCGGGGGGCGTGACCTAATCACAGAGATGTCGACACGCCCCTTTTATGAAAAAAAAAAAGCCCCATCAAGCAGCAGGCTATGGAGACGGCCCGGCAGATGGGGGACACGGGACTGGCCGAGGGGGAAACCAACTCTCTGCCTGGGGGGGGGAGGGAGAGCGGGTTGGCGGCTAACCGTCAAAACGACCAGGGCTCCTGACAGCCTCAGCATACCGCCCCCTCAGGTCCTGGCGCCCATAGGCAGCTGCCTAAATCTGCCTAATGGAAGCGCCAACCTGACACTGTGCTATAAGTATCTTCTTTTTATTATTTTAATCATTATGACAGGGGAGGCACTGCCTTCCCTGCCTCCCCTGACTGCACGTCCCTGATTAAGAGGTGCTATCATGCTGAGGCTTCTAATACTATGCTGGAGGAAGTGAAATGCAGATGCACACTCCTAGTACTAAGAACACTGACAATAAGAATCATTTAAATAAACCCTCACAATTAACATGGAGTATAACTGAGGTTCTTAGCACATATTTGCACAAATATGCGGACCCATGTACTGCGACCAGGTGACTTCATCACATGGGTCCCTAACATGTATATATTTATCTAGGGGCCCAGTCTATGCACTCTCTAATGGTTAGGTAAATCAATGTGGCAGCTGGCCACACACCCTCCTGAGAATGGCCACACCCCTAAACATGAGCCCCTACCACTGTGTTCCCACGGTGGGCCCTTCATGTCTCAGTCTGACACTGGGTAAGCTTGCCTCTCTCTGGGGCCTAGGTACAGTACATCCATGGCAGCCCATGAAGCTGCTGCGAGGCTCTGCAGTACAGATAGTTGTAATGATCTGCTAAATATGCAGTTTTATAAAGTTATTTTTTAAACCATTTGATTTATATATTAACCATTATTTATATAGTGCCAACACATTACGCAGCACTATTCCAAGAATATGTAATCATTCACATAAGTTCCTGCTCCAGTGGATTTTACCATCCATATATCCTACACACGGAGACACACTAAGGCACAATAACCTACCAGTATACTGGCCATGTACAAACCAGGGACATTCCCAGAGAGGAAGGTATTAGAGGTGATGGCGGTTGAAAGATAAAATGAACCAAATGCAGTTATACCTACTGTAAGACTGCGGGGAATGCAGCCAATATACCGGCTGACAGGATCCCGGCATTCAGGAGACCAATGCAGGAATCCCAACAGCCAGCATTTTACCAACAGACAGAGGCCCTCATTCCGAGTTGTTCGCTCGCTAGCCGCTTTTCGCAGCATTGCACACGCTAAGCCGCTGCCCTCTGGGAGTGAATCTTAGCTTCTTAAAATTGCGAACGAAGTATTCGCAATATTGCGAAAAGATTTTTCTTTACAGTTGCTGAGTAGCTCGAGACTTACTCTTCCAGTGCGATCAGTTCAGTGCTTGTCGTTCCTGGTTTGACGTCACAAACACACCCAGCGTTCGCCCAGACACTCCTCCGTTTCTCCAGCCACTCCCGCGTTTTTCCCAGAAACGGCAGCGTTTTTTCACACACACCCATAAAACGGCCAGTTTCCGCCCAGAAACACCCACTTCCTGTCAATC
Source organism: Pseudophryne corroboree (assembly GCF_028390025.1). Lineage (NCBI taxonomy): Eukaryota > Metazoa > Chordata > Amphibia > Anura > Myobatrachidae > Pseudophryne > Pseudophryne corroboree. The sequence continues at coordinate 297,928,162 of NC_086454.1, read as the reverse complement.
ACATTACGATCACCAGAACGAAGAAAAAACCTTGTAATGCCGTGAGTAAAATACCTAACTTTTGAGTGAAATAACTAAGCGCATGCGCTCTGCGAACATTGCACATGCGCAGTAAGCGACTAATCGCAATATAGAGAAAATCGGCAACGAGCGACCAACTCGGAATGACCACCAGAACCCCAGCACCCAACCGGTATTCCCACCAACAGAGTGGGAATAGAACCTGTGGCGAGCAAAGCAAGCCCGATGCATGGCGAGCGCACTCGCTGCCTCGCTTACGTGATTCCGGCAGATGGGATGCCGCTGTCGGTATAGTGACAGCCAGCATCTTGTCTGCCGGGATAGTATATATATCCCGACTGTGGATACAGAAAAGAGCCTAGCTCTGTAAGTATACAGTGCTCTGAAACCTCACAAGTGTACTGTAGACTACACAGCGTTTTCTATCCGTCCTCATTCCTGCTTCCGCCATCCAACCGGAAATGCCTTTTATCCTGATAAAAAAACAAAATGCTGCACCCACTGATACACCACTGATTTACCTCCATACACCATCGCTTCCACAACTGGGCATTGGGAACAATGGGACTGATTATTGTTCCTACAATGCGCATTCTCTGTAGCTGAGTATCAGTGATGCAATATCGTGTACATTTTTCTATCACATCTACATTTACCACAAACAGGCATAGCTGGGATGTAACAAGGTGTCTTGGTTCCCAGGTATTCCACATAGGAAAAGGGAGGGTGTTCCAGTTGCCAGGGAATTCCCTTTCCCCACAGACTGGCCAGCAGCAACTACATGCAGTATAAAGGGTGGAATGGAGCTGCTGCACATGCCCAGTGGCTGTAGATTTTCTTAGTGTGTGTGTGTGTGTGTGTGTGTGTGTGTGTGTGAGATTTTACCTATGGCTGCAGGACTGCCGCCACCCCAGGTTAAATCCAGCACCCAGCTCAGTGTCAGTGAAGCCAGATGCAGTTCCTGACTACACTGGCTTCACTGTGACTGGCAGTGACTTCCTATTGGAAGCCCTACCTGTCAATCACAGACAATGCAGTCCCATTAATAGACGTTTCCTCCCTCTGGGATTGCCAGATCGGCAGGGCTGAATTAAGCCTTGGGGGGGGGGGTTGGGGGGCGGGTGGCCTGGGGCGCATAGGACAGGTGTGCCCTGGTGGAAGGGGAGGGTGTATATAAGATTGTGCATACCTCCCAACATGACCCATTCTGGGAGGGACAAAATGCTCTCTACCTGGACTTAACTTTTAATATATGATTGGCATCACATATGTTGAACTATTTCATTGATGAAAAGGTGTTTCAACAAAAATGGTTACTATCATAACTTAAGAGGGAAGTCCAAGTAGAGAGCATTTTGTCCCTCCTGGAATGGGTCATGTTGGGAGGTATAGATTGTATATATTAAATATAAGCCAATGGCATATATTAGATTTAAACTAATAGATTAATAAGGCCTGGGTACTTTTTATATCTCCACCTAATAGAGAAACAGCTATTTTATAATGTTTTCCTGTAGTGGAACAAAGACAATTTAAGCTTAAAATACAAATAGAAAAAGAAAATATATAATTTATCTTGCAAAAATGCAATAACAGCAGCCTCTGTACTACTAACACACTGGGACAGGACTCAGGAGAATGCTCTGTGTGTCTCTCTCTCTAGACATGAACGCTTTCATTAGATAATAAGTTACACAGGATCCTGACACCCAGGTGTGAGGAGGATCCCTGGGTCACTTACAGCTCTCTCCCCTCTGCTATCTCTCCTCTGGTCAGGAAGCTCTGAAAGTATCTCTTGAAACCTGATACTCCTGTGTCTCTGCCTGCAATGCATACTGTCCTGCTCACATTCTGGTGGCCTGGTTCCGCTGCTGCACAAGAGGGAGAGCTAGTGATGTCAGTGTGCTCTGGCTGTGGGGGCCCCTTGACAGAGAGGGGCCCAGGTAGGAAGCCACTCCCTGCCTTTGGCACAGCCCAATCCGATCCTGCAGCCCATGCAGTCCATAGAAGCCGGGGGTTTGTGCATGCGCAGTTGCACTGCGGCGTCTGCGCATGTGCTGGTTCTGGCACCTGCCGTGTCCATTGCGCAGGTGCCGGGCTGGTGGCTGGCTGTCTACTCTCCCCGGCCCTCCTACTAAACATAAGTAAGAGCCGCCGCTGATTATCAGACATCATAACCCTAACCTTCTGGACTGGCTATGCCTCGCTTAGTTATACTGTGTTAACTGTCTACACTTGCAGATCCCCTAGTGCCTCGTGTCTCATTGCAGTACATTGTGGCAACCATTATATTCATAACCTTCCTGACCTTATGTACCAATTGGTGCTGCATTGCATCCACCGCCTCAAAGCCAGTCCTGGTTGTGCCTCAAACATCAAGCCATCTCTCTTCCTTTTAATCTCTGCCAATTACCTCTGTTGCAGATCCGGGGTAAGCGCAACCTGCGGGATAACAGCTGCATAGACCAAACCTACTTGCAGGGGTCCCTGTGCCTCTGGGGAAGCAGTGCTAAACCAATACTGACCGAATTACATAGATAAATAAAAAATAGTCACTGTTGTGATAAGAAATAAAAATACACACATCTGTAGCATAAATACATTTTAAATTAACAAAATGCACACATCCATGGTTCAGGCAGACTCTGCTTTAACCTATCTGTTTTCAAGAAGAGGTCAAGGACATACTTGGTGAAAAACCCCTTATGTAGGGATGGCCATTGACCATCGATGATTCAAAATCATTGATGGTCTATGACCAATGGTAACTACTTTTCTCTTACGTTCTAGAGGATACTGGGGTCCATTTAGTACCATGGGATATAGATGGTCAACTAGGAGCCATGGGCACTTTAAGAATTTGATAGTGTGGGCTGGCTCCTCCCTCTATGCCCCTCCTACCAGACTCAGTTTAGAAAATGTGCCCGGAGGAGCCGGTCACGCTTATGGAAGCTCCTGAAGAGTTTTCTGCATTTATTTTCTATGTTTGTTGTTTTCAGGCAGGACTGGTACCAGCCTGCCTGCTTCGTGGGACTTAGGGGGGGGAAACGGACCAACCTCTTGAAGGGCTAATTGTCCCGTTCCCCGCTGACAGGACACTGAGCTCCTGAGGGAACTATTCGCAAGCCCCACCACGGCGAGCGTACATTCCCACAACACGCTGCCATTCCTAATAGAGCCAAAATAATGAAGAGTGGTGAGTACTGAGCCGGCGTCCCGGTTAGCGGGGCGCCGACCATTATGGCGGCACGAGGGTACGGAGACGCGCGGCTTCTACGTGGGGCGGAATGCTTCTCCAGACACAGTACACAACTGCGTCTCAGTACACTGTACACAGTACCCAGACTGGCAACACAGCCTTAAAACGGTTTCTCTCCATTTTAAGCACCAGATTCCTCAGCCAGTATAGAAAAAGCAGGAAAACCACGCGCCATTAAAGGGGTGGGGCTTCACTATGAGAGGATCCAGCAGCTCACCAGCGCCATTTTCCCTCTGCAGTGGACACAGACGCTGACAGGACAGGGACGCGCAGCTCCTCCGGTGTGACTCCAGATTACATCAGCAGTACCAGGGGGGGAGCGACTATTAATGTACTAAGTCCCCTATCAAGGTACTTAGTCTGCGACCCGGCTAAGCTTGGCATTAGCGATAAGGGCGCGGTGGGGCCTGGCTTCAAACAACTCTGTGTCTCCCTGAAGGGCTCTTTGTGGGTTAATTGTGCTTAACCTTTTCCTGTGTGTGTGCTGTCACACTTACATTATGTCAGGCAAAGAGTGTGTTTCTTGTACAGCGGAGTGTTCCTCTTCACCTGGGGTCTCACTACTGGGTACTCAGGGTTCTCAAGCTAGCGGGGCTGAACCGGAGTGGGTTAATTCTCTCAAAGAAATGATTTACACTCTTTCTACAAAATTGTCCCGCAATGAGAAAGAGACGCAATACTTAAAACAAACTGTGGATAAGTTTATGAACAGAGACTCGGTCCCCAAAAAAGCGTCTCAGTCCCCTCCCATTTGTCCGCAAAAGCGATCTCTGGCCTATATCCTGAAATCTGACGCTGAAGGGTCAGACTTGGAGGAGGGTGAGGTAGACTTGGAGGGGGGGGATGTGGCTCTGTCACAGGGAAAGGAAGCTCTTATAGAGGCTATCAGAGATGTTCTGCATATTCCTGATAAGGTGTCAGAGGAGAGTGAGGAATCTTACTTTAACGTAAAAAAGAAGTCCTCAGTTACTTTTCATGTGTAAAAGGAATTGAATACCATGTTTGAAGAACCATGAGTTAATCCTAATAAGAAGTTTCAGATCTCTAAAAGGTTGCTCTCATCTTATCCTTTTCCTCTGGAGGATAGGAGAAAATGGGAAAATCCACAGATAGTGGACGCATCAGTCTCTAGGCTGTCACATAAAATTGTATTGCCTGTTCCTCGTGCAGCCTCCCTAAAAGACACGGTTGATTGTAAAATTGAGACTACACTCAAATCATTGTACACAGCTGCTGGGGTGGCCCAAAGCCATTGCGTATGGTCAGGTAACCTAATTGAGGGGCTAGATTCCTTATCTAGGGGGTAGGTTGTCTTACTCCTGCAGCATATACAGGACTCTGCAAACTTTATGGTGGAAGCCATAAAGGAAATAGGCTTGCTAAACGCACGCACCACCGCTGTGGCAGTTTCGGCATGCAGGGGCTTGTGGCTACGCCAGTGGACTGCTGACGCGGACTCCAGGAAAGGCGTGGAAGGCCTACCATTCACAGGAGAGGCCTTGTTTGGAGATGAACTAGACAAATGGATCTCCAAAGCTACTGCTGGTAAGTCTATGTATCTTCCTTCCGCAGCCCCCCCCAACCAAGAAGACTTATTCAGCTTCTAAGTTACAGTCCTTTCGGACGACCAAGTTCAAGGGCAAATCCAGAGGTGCTTCTATGATCTCCAGCGGTGCAAGAGGTAAACCACGCAAACCAGCAACTGCAGGTGCTCAGGAACAGAGCTCAGGCTCTGCTTCCTCAAAGACTTCAGCATGACGGTGGACCGCAATGCCTGGAAGGCTGTCAGGTGGGAGCCCGACTACAATTCTTCAGTCAGATCTGGTCAAATTCGTGCCAGGATCCCTGGGTCATAAATCTTATTTCCCAGGGCTACAGACTGGAGTTCCAGGAGCTCCCACCTCACAGATTCTTCAAATCAGGCTTGCCAGTTTCACAAGAGGCAAGTATAACTTTACAACATGCCATCCAAAAACTGGTACAGACTCAGTTCATTGTTCCAGTTCCTCCTCATCTACTAAACAAGGGGTACTATTGCAACTTGTTCGTAGTTCCGAAGCCAGACGGTTCGTAAGACCGATTCTGAACTTCAAGTTTTTTAACCCGTACTTACGAGTGTTCAAATTCAAGATGGAGTCTCTGAGAGCAGTGATCTCAGGCCTGGAGGAGGGGGAATTCCTAGTGTCTCTGGATATCAAGGATGCGTACCTTCATATTCGGATCTGGCCGCCACATCAGGCTTATCTACGATTTGCACTACAGGACTGTCAATACCAGTTCCAGACCCTGCCGTTTGGTCATTCCACTGCATCGAGGGTGTTCACCAAGGTGATGGCAAAGATGATGTTTCTACTCCGCAAACAGGGAGTGAACATAATTCCATACCTGGGCGATCTCATGATAGAAGCGCCAACCAGGGAGAGGTTGCTGGACAGGTGGACTTTGAACCTTCCGAAATCTCACCTACAGCCAACACGGAGGCTCCCATTCCTGGGTATGATACTGGACACGGAGTCACAAAAGGTGCTCTTCTTGTTGGAAAAAGCATTGGTAATCCAGTTGATGGTTCAGGATGTCCTGAGGCCAACCCGGGTGTCGGTGCATCTCTGCATTCACCTTCTGAGGAAAATGGTGGCCTCTTACGAGGCACTTCAATACGGAAGGTTTCACGCAAGACCCTTCCAGCTTAATCTGTTGGACAAATGGTCCGGATTGCATCTTCACATGCACCAGAGGATCCGTCTGTCGCCAAAGGCCACAATCTTTCTTCTGTGGTGGCTGCAGTCTTCTTACCTCGTCGCAGGACGGAGGTTCGGAATTCAGAACTGGATTCTGTTAACCACAAACGCAAGCCTCAGAGGTTGGGGAGCAGTCCTTCAGGGGGTGAAGTTTCAAGGAAGATGGTTAAGTCAGGAAGTCATCCTTCCAATCAACATTCTGGAACGCAGGGCCATATACAATGCCCTTCTGCAGGCCTCATATCTTCTTCAAGATCGGGCAATTCAGGTCGTCGGACAATGTGACGGCAGTAACGTACATAAACCAACAGGGCGGAACGAAAAGCAGAGCAGCAATGTCAGAAGAGGTGTCAAACTTCCTCTGATCCCAAGAATTCTAAAGCGAATAAAAAGGAAAAAGGTTCAAGCAATACTCATTGCTCCGGACTGGCCAAGAAGGGCCTGGTATGCGGACCTTCTGGAGATGCTCCTCGAAGATCCGTGGCCTCTACCTCTTTGTGAGGATTTTCTGCAACAGGGCCCGTTCGTCTATCAGGACTTACCGCGGCTACATTTGACATCACCCTTTGTGCCTCCCACTGCACCTTGGGATCTCAATGTGGTGCTGCAGTTCCTCCAATCGGACTGGTTTGAACTGTTACAGGAGGTGGACGTAAAATATCTTACGTGGAAGACCGTCACACTGTTGGCCTTGGCTTCAGCAAGACGTGTGTTGGAGCTGGGGACTTTGTCTCACAAAAGTCCCTATTTAATTTTTCATGGGGACAGAGCTGAACTCAGAACTCGTCAGCAATTTCTTCCTAAAGTGGTGTCCGCATTTCACATCAACCAACCTATTGTGGCTCCAGTTGTCACCGACACCTTTGCTACTTCAAAGTCTTTGGATGTTGTGAAGGCTTTGAAGGTGTATGTGAAAAGAACAGCTCGTCACAGAAAAACGGACTCGCTGTTTGTTCTTTATGATCCCAATAAGATTGGGTGTCCTGCTTCAAAGCAGACTATTGCACGCTGGATCAGACTTACTATCCAGCATGTGTATTCCACGACAGGTTTGCCATGTCCAAAATCTGTACAGGCCCACTCTACTAGTTCGGTGGGTTCTTCCTGGGCGGCTGCCCGGGGTGTCTCGGCTTTACAGTTCTGCCGAGCAGCTACTTGGTCAGGTTCGAACACGTTTGCTAAGTTCTACAAGTTCGATACTTTGGCCTCTGAGGACCTTCAGTTTGGTCAATCAGTTCTGCAGGAACCTCAGCACTCTCCCACCCGGTTTGGGAGCTTTGGTACATCCCTATGGTACTAAATGGACCCCAGTATCCTCTAGGACGTAAGAGGTAAATAGGATTTTAATTACCTACTGGTAAATCCTTTTTTCGTAGTCCGTAGAGCATACTGGGCGCCCGCCCAGTGCTTCGTTCTTCCTGCACTGTTACTTGGTTAAGTAATGTTGGTTCAGCCGTTGCTGTTCCTGTTTCAAGTTTGGTTGACTTGGCTTTCCTCTTGTTGTGTGTGCTGGTTCGGAATTTCACCACTATCCTCATCTATCCTTCTATCAAAGTATGTCCGTCTCCTCGGGCACAGTTTCCTAGACTGAGTCTGGTAGGAGGGGCATAGAGGGAGGAGCCAGCCCACACTGTTAAATTCTTAAAGTGCCCATGGCTCCTAGTGGACCCGTCTATACCCCATGGTGCTAAATGGACCCCAGTATCCTCTACGGACTACGAGAAAAGGATTTACCGGTAGTTAATTAAAATCCTATTTTACCATCGATGGAGGAAAACCAGATGGTTTTCAGCCATCGATGATAAAAAGTTATAGAAAATATATATTTACTTTCCAGGGTGTCGGGAACACAGAGCATAGCTCTGCACCGCGACACCAGGGAAGCCATGCCCCAGGCCCTGATTGGCCCTCAACTCGCTCAATACTATAGTATGGGTAACCATCGATGGGTGAGACTATCGATGGTTCTCTTACAGATGGTTTCCCACCATCAAGGTTATCCATCAATGGTACCATCGCTACCCTTATGTGGCCAGTAATTGACCTCATCAAGGTTTCCTTAGGCTGCTCCAGTGAAAGCAGGAAGCTGACAGAAGGCAGGAGCCGTGCAGCTCATTATGCTTTGTACAGCACCTTACCTTTGCTATGGTGACTTCTGCTTCATGCATACTTAGTAAGAAGTACGTAAATGTTTTGTTTAAATTGCTCTTGGCCATCAGCACCTTTCATATTATACAAAGAATGCCTGCAGCAGTACCCAGTGCCTCCTCCGTAAACTTACTCCTGCTCACAACTAGCTTCTCTCCAAAGTTAGAAAGCATTCCACTACTGCACTGTCTCCTTACTGTGCATAAATGCTGGGCAATAGGACCCAGGGAGGTCTGTCCTCCAATCTGATGTGCTACTGCACCGTGACTGCAGCCATCTTGTGGATCTTTACATAGTATTGTATGAGGAGAGACATGATGAAGATATAAGTCTCCCACTTAACTCCAAAGAGACCCCAGTGATTACCTGCATGAAGCTGTTCCAGGATCCTGCATCACTACCTAGAAGCAGCATACACTCACCAGCTGGTAAGCCGTAAAGAACACCACTTGCACAAAGCTTTGATTCCATCACCAGTGTGTATACAACAGTGAGTACGGCTGCATCTGTTATACATAAATAAACCGATACCACTGGTTAAGCAACTGGGCTGTTCATAGTTTGAGTCATCTGCTGGTCTGTGCCTATATAAATGAAAACAACAACACTTGCACACACATCATTTCCAACATTCCACCCTGGAAGAGGTGATGAGAAGCAACACGAGAACAAGTTACCTGAAGCATTTGGAAGTACATGAGACAGCAGAGGTGGTGCAAGGGACATCAATGTCTTCGATGTGATGTCACAGGTGGGAAACATCATTTGACACAAGGTGGCACACGGAACATCGATCTCACAGGTGGGAATCATCCTTGGACACAAGGCAACTGGAACAACCGCAGCAACTCACTGGAGATGAGGACAGGTAATGCTCACATCAAGGGTCTGATTCAGAGGTGGTTGCTGCAGCATCTGCTCCTGCATCTGTTGATGGAGTCGTGGCAGATGCAAATGCTGGTATCAGCCGTGGGGCTGATGTACTAGCATGTGCCTGAATGTGCCAACACCGATACGCCTGCTTTCTGCTTCCTTGCATGCTCTGCACTATTGCTTGCACCATTGCCACTTGCACCAGCCCTATGGCAGGTGAGGCTTCTCTGTCCAAGTCTGACTTCTATGGAAGCAGTGATGCATCTGGGAACGCAGCCTCTGTATTGGAGAGTGGTCCACACGCTGTACTCCATCTCATTTTCCTGGCTTCAGTGTACATAGGAGTCACACTGACCTCAGTACGACCCCAGACTAAATGTGTGGCTTCTCAGAGACTGTATACAGGAGTGATCCAGAAAGTAAAGAGCGCTTGCGCAATCCAGCTGCGCAGGTAATTCAGTTCATGTTCGGGTGATGTGCGGCACTTCCACTTTATTTTGGTCCCAACGTGCATGCAATGACCCCTTTAGTAATCCGGGTTACCCACGTAAATCCAGGCCTGTAAACTAAGGTCCTAGTACATGTTTGTATGCAATGTCAATGTTTTTGCAATGGAGCAATTATCAGCAGACTGCGCGTGTACTGCGATCGCATTGGTACCTTTGCGATTGCACTGACAAGTTATACGCAGAGTGATTGACAGGAAGGGACCTTTTCGGGGAGTTAACATGGACAACGTAGGCGTGTCACGGCCATTTTCAGGGTATGTATCTGCTGTCAGCTGCGATCATGTACACAGAGAAATATGGCACCAGTGTCGCAGCTATCGTGACCAGTCTGCATAGACGTAGGTCATCCCTAGGAGTCGATGTTCCTCGTTATTGCATCAGTGCTGTGTTTGAGTACGCAGCTGCGGAGGACCTTGTGATGGCTCCGGGTGGGCATCTATCTTCTTTCCTGGGCGGCAGCGTCACTTGCGATGATTAGCAGTTGTGTAACCTAGAAGAACGCAGTGCGTAGGCCTTTGCGTACAGACATGAATTAGGCCTTAAAGCATCTGGGACGATTATATGTATAGTGTATGTACATTGAGAGAAAATAAGCGTATATTCCTTTAAATAAGATTAGAGTTAGTGAGTATGGAAGTCCCAGCAAGTGAGAGTTCCCATTATTAGTGCAGTGTTATTAATGTGATAAGGTAGTAATGAAAGCACTGTAAGTATACAGAAGTTAATTGTAGTGATAGCTAATCTCTTGAATAGTGAGCTATAATTTTGCCATTTATTAATATGTCATGACATTTATTGCATTTCATTTCTGTTGAAGTAACGTGTTGGAATTACTTGAATCCTTTCCTGGTAATAGGCACTAACTCGTCCGGTTTGGGTTGGAGAATAAATTAAAATATTAGTCAATGTAAAGCCCTCTCTGCACTTACTTGTATCTATCTGGGGAAATGCTGCCTTCTCTACCAGAAAGTGGTACAGTGACCTCTCGACCGGAATGTGGTACAGTGGCCTCTCTACCGGGACATAGTACAGTGGCTTCTCCACTGGAACGTGGTACAGTGGCAACGGTACTGGGACATGGGGGGTAATTCTGAGTTGATTGCAACAGCAAGTTTGTTAGCAATTGGGCAAAACCATGGGGGTCATTCCGAGTTGTTCGCTCGTTGCCGATTTTCGCTATATTGCGATTAGTCGCTTACTGCGCATGCGCAAGGTTCGCAGAGCGCATGCGCTTAGTTATTTTACACAAAAGTTAGGTATTTTACTCACGGCATAACGAGGTTTTTTCCATCGTTCTGGTGATCGTACTGTGATTGACAGGAAGTGGGTGTTTCTGAGCGGAAACTGGACGTTTTCTGGGAGTGTGCGAAAAAACGCTGGCGTTTCTAGGAAAAACGCGGGAGTGTCTGAAGAAACGGGGGAGTGTCTGGGCGAACGCTGGGTGTGTTTGTGACTTCAAACCAGGAACGAAACTGACAGAACTGATCGCAATGGCTGAGTAAGTCTCGAGCTACTCAGAAACTGCTAAGAAATTTCTACTCGCAATTCTGCTAATCTTTCGTTCGCAATTCTGCTATGCTAAGATACACTCCCAGAGGGCGGCGGCTTAGCGTGTGCAATGCTGCTAAAAGCAGCTAGCGAGCGAACAACTCGGAATGAGGGCCCATGTGCACTGCAGGTATGGCAGATAAGGTATTCTTATGTCGTATTGTTATAATTATACTCCCGGGAGATTTGTTGTAACCGTTATCACATTATATGTACTAAATTAAATGTTTCTTACTTTTGATTGTTAAGCGCAACTTGGTACATTTTTTTACATTGGTTTATCTCAGGGGATTGGCATTCCCTTCCCAAGTCGCTGCTGACAATCACTTATACACCACCACTCACTGAGCGCTCAGCTTATTTTGCTTTTGCCCTTCCGTGGGTGATACCTGGGTGCGGGACGCACCCCCCGCACCCGCCTTCTGACGCCAGTGCCTAGATGGGCCAGGTGTTTGTGTTGTCCACTTGTGTCGCTTAGCTTAGTCATCCAGCAACCTTGTGCAACTTTTTGGCCAAAAAACAATATTGTGAGGTGTGAGGTGTTCAGAATAGACTGGAAATGAGTGGAAATGGTTGTTATTGAGGTTAATAAAACCGTAGGCGCAAAATTACCCCCAAATTCTGTGATTTTAGCTGTTTTTATGTTTTTTTCAAAAATCATCCATATCAAAACCAAAACACGAAAGGGTGGTGAAGCCAAAACCAAAACACGAAAGTGGAATTAGAACCAAAACGCAAAACACGAAAAGTGACCGCCGCACATCTCTAGACTACAACAGGGTTAATTATTTTTATGCTGTCCTTCTGTATTCCTGGCTGTCTCCTGCTTGTTTTATGTTGACCTGTTGCACTTTATTGTCTGGGTCAGGTCAGGTATGAGGCAGAGTTTAGCAATTTAGGCTGCACCTACAAAACTCATTGAAGCAGACTAGTAAATGTGTATCCTCAGAGCAGCACAGACACATTTATACTAGTTGAACTTACTGTAGCTGCCGTGGGTGAGCAATAAGTCAATGCATGTTTGTGTATCACTGGCACAGTTTCTGCAGCAGCCCGCTCCACATACTGGCCCTCATTCCGAGTTGATCGCTCGCTAGCTACTTTTAGCAGCCGTGCAAACGCATAGTCGCTTCCCACGGGAGAGTGTATTTTTGCTTTTCAAGAGTGCGAACGCCTGTGCAGCCAAGCGGCTACGAACACATTTTGTGCCGAACAAGACCAGCCCTGTAGTTACTTATTCTGTGCGATGATTGCTGCGATGAAGGGCCCGGAATTGACGTCAGATACCCGCCCTGTAAACGCCTGGACACGCCTGTGTTTTTCCAAACACTCCTAGAAAATGGTCAGTTGACACCCACCTGTCAATCTCCTTGCGTTCGGCTGTGCGAATGGAATCATCGCTAGAACCTGTGTAAAACAACGATGCTCTTTGTACCCGTACGCGGCACGTGCGCATTGCGGTGCATGCGCATGCGCAGTGTTGCCATTTTTTTAAATGATCGCTGCGCAGAGAACAACTGCAGCTAGCGATCAACACGGATTGACCACCATTGTCTGGTGGGATCCAGTCTGTGTGTGATTGTGTAGAGCAGAGGGGAGAGGAGGTTGAAAAGCAGATGTTGGAATCTCCTCATCTCCCTCTGCCATAAACTAGAGAATTCTTTTCACCTCACCTTACCTCCTGTCTCCACTCTTCCGATGACTGACAAACAGTTGGGTCCGGGAAGCTTGCAGAGCAGAGCTGGAGGAGGCGGAAACTATGGAGCTGCTGCTGAGCCTCTGAGCATGCTGCTGCTGCAGATACTATTAACGCTGGCAGCAAGTACAATTAAAAAAGCATTCAAATGACAGGAGGGGCCCCCTCCCTGAATCCGCCAGTGGCTGCCTGCCTATGCTGCACCGCCACCACTTAGGTGCCCAAGTACCCTATTGCCATCACAGTGAGCTTAGAGCCTGATGGTGCCCAGCAAACCCTGTCCACTCCAGGCTTCCACTGTATAGCTCCTGCTGGTGAGATCTCTGCATTACTACTGTGTAACCCCTGCATCAGGTAGGTGGTGTGGCGAGTTACTCCAGTTGCCTCTGAAGGCAACCTTCAGTATTATTTGCCTAAAAGTACCATTACTGAGTTTTCCCATAGGTGGAAAGATATCAGACCAACCTTGCGCGGTACATCCGGCCATACATAGCGCCGACACTAATCGCATATGTACTAACATATGTGATTTGTAGAACTGTCCTTTGCAATGACCTACTGTCCCTGGACCTCCAGGTTTATGACCCGAGAGTCCCCATGCACATGCACAGTAATGTGGCGGCCTTGGGAGATGCTGTGATGGATCCGATCAGATGCCTCTATAAGATTACCTCTGCATCGGAAACCCGGCGGCCGGTTCTTGGTACATATAGGAAATTAGTTTTCTTGTTAGTACATTCTGCCCTGCAAATGTATTATAACAGCGAATACAGAACAATACAGTGAGACAAAGGGCGGGATGCATCAATTTTTGCATTTTCAATGCGATACATATTGGCATTTACTAACGTATACATGATTAAATCACAAAGGACAGCTTTTGCGGTAAGAGCTGTCCTTTGCAGTGATAGGACTTCTGGGTTTATGAACTGGCATCCTAACTGTGCATGTGTTGGATGACGCATGCGCTGCAGGGTGTGCTGGGAGGGATCCAATAAGCTTCTACTGGGCAACACCATCTGAACATGCCATTGCCCACTGCATCCAAGCCCCAGAATCTGTCTCATTCCGGGGCTTGGTACATATGAGGAAAAAGCAGCCAAACTTCCGGAAACTGCATTGTTTGGAGGCTTGGCGGTATTTTTAGGTTTCCTGCAAACCCGCCCTAAGTGGGAGACTTTAGTTGCCTTTGAATAAAAGGAGAGTCTGTGGACTGGCATTATTAAGCAGGGATTGAGTGGGTATTTTAATTGCAGGCATTGCACTAACACCAAAGCTAGCCACACAATATCCAATTATTGGGGCGATTTCCCAATAGTGGGGTGATCAGCCCATTTTATACCGTGTAGTGTGTTTACATAAGCATTTTGGCCAAACCCCAATAAAACATTTAGAAATCGCTCAGCTTCTCGTATCTGGAGCTTCCAGTGGCAGAAAAACTGGACTATTTGTCAGTTCGACCAACAATATAGCAGTGTGTACTTAGCTTGACACTCTCTCTAGCTATAAAAGTTTGGACGAGCATTGTGGGACACTTTTTTGCCTTACTTAACAAGGGAAGTTAATCGACTACTTGTAATAGATAAAGATTAACCACTTGGACAGGACTTCTTTGCTTGGACTTAGCCAATTAACAACATCCGCCCTTTGTGGTTTGAAACTAACTCTCTTGCTTTCTTGCACTAATAATTGCTTGTTTTATGCTGCAGTATTCTGTATTATGGCCATAGTTGCCTACCCTCCCACATTTTGCAGGAGACTCCCTGAAATAGTATCAATCTCCCTGACTCCCTGAATAGACCAGCAATCTCCCTGATTGCACCTTACCTCCATTATGTAGTTGTTACATTCTTGCGGGGGGAAAAATCAGAGATACATACATTCAAATAGGCTCATCAGTGCCATTTCCCTGCATTGGTTATAAGGTACAATGGGGGGAATTCGAATCAGACCTGATCATTGCTGTGCGTTTTCGCACAGCGGATGATCAGGCACAAACTGCGCAGGCATGTCGCATGGGTACAAAGCGGATCGCCGCTCAGCGACAGGTTTGTGCGACAGATCCGTTCGCACGGGCGATCGCAAGGAGATTGACAGGAAGAAGGCGTTTGTGGGTGGCAACTGACCATTTTCAGAGAGTGTTTGGAAAAATGCATGCGTGTCCATGCATTTGCAGGGAGGGTTCCTGATGCCAATTCCGGCCCTGAACATGCTGATGTGATCGGAGCGGCTGAGTAATTCCTGGGCTGCGCAGAGACTGCACAAAATCTGTTTGTACAGCTCTGCACACTTGCACAGCTAAAATACACTCTCCCCCCGTAGGCAGCGACTATCTGATCGCAGCAGTGCAAAAATCGCTTGCTAGCGATCATTTCTGAATTAGGACCGATGATCCCTAATGCTACATGCATTTTACATAAGGTTTCTCGTGGCCACTTCCAGTATATGGAATGTCTTGTAAAACACAATACACGAAAAAATCCTGAAAAATATCAGGGTCTTTTCTTCAACAAGTAGATCATACTAACTTTGGGGCTCATTTACTTTGGATGTAAGTCATTTTCCTGACACACATCTCAGATGTAGCTGATAGGCGTTACTTTCACAACCTCCCTGAAATGCTTTTTAAAAAGTAGGGCCCATAGTTGCCAACCCTCCAGCATCCTGCGGGAGCCTCCCGTTTCAGCCATAAATCTCCTGGTGCCCTGCTTTATAGGTCAACTCTTCAGATTCTGTCAGGGGTGACACTAAGGAGTTTCCTTGCAAGAACATTGATTTGCAGTAGCTGCTCAGGAATCACTGCTGACGGCTCTCATTACCCCCTTGTGTAACCCCTGAGAGAGAGAGACAGCAGTACCTGATCACACACTCCAATTATCTGTGCTGGAGTGCACTGACCCATTGCGTGCCTCTGCTGCTGCTGCTGCTACTGCTGCTGGTGGTGGTGTAAGAATTGTTGTTAGTAATCTTTCTGTAGTTAACTAAAACACATTTGTTTAATTATACCCCTTTTCCACTAAAGCACGGGTCGCAGCCGTGTTGCCTGACACGGCTGCGACCCGTGCTACAGCCCCTTTTGAACAGCGCTCACCAACCCGGTATTTCTGCTGCGGGGTACACTGGGCTCCACAAGTCTGGACAATGGGGTGTAGAGTAGGATCTTGATCCGAGGCACCAACATGCTCAAAGCTTTGACTGTTCCCAGAATGCACAGCACCGCCTCCTATATCACCCCGCCTCCCAGCACAGGAGCTCAGTTTGTCAGTTGGTGCTGCAGTAAGCAGGCACTTAACAGAGGGGCTGCTCCAAGCAGCCCTGAGAAAAGCTTTTTATGAGGTAAAAAGTGAAGACTTCAAGGGCAGCAGCGGTGGTAAATGTCTTGTGACATTCTCTGCTGCAGCTCCAGCTCTCCCCAGCGGCGCTGTACACTCCCGAGCCCTGGTTGCCGGGTACCTACAGCGGAGGCTCCGGTTTTCTTCATGTTAGACACACACGGCTGGGGCTCTCCAGGATCGCGTGGCCGTGCTTCGGGAGGTGGTAAGTGGGTCCCGCTCGCGGGACCCAGTCTTTATCGCGATCCGGCTTGGTCAGTGGGAGGTGGGCCGCGCGCGCTGGCGGTGGACACTGTGGATACAGGCGATCCCACTAGATCACCAGGGCATGGGCGCAGGTCAGGTTTTCTCTTAAAACCGATTTTAATATCGCCCACAGTACCCGGTGGTTTTGCCAGCAAGGGGGATAAGGCTTAGACCTGAAGCCCCTCCCCCAGCCCCAGGGTGCCATTTCCAGCAAGTGTTCCCACCCTGGAGCTGCATCTCTGTCTTTTCCTCACTCCCTGTCAGTGTCTGCGGCGCCATTACTCCTCAGCTCACTGTTCCTGGTACTGCTTGGGCAAATCCTCCTATGTAAAACCGCCTGGTTGTCAGCGCTGTGCCTTTACATGACACTTAAGTATTCTACCTGCCTTTTTAGTCAGTGTTAGTAAGAAAGAGTGCATTTAGTCAGGGGTTTATAGTACAATTACCCTGTGATATACATCCAGTTACTTACTGTGTAGTGTTATATCTATTGACTATGGAGGTCATTCCGAGTTGTTCGCTCGCAAGGCGATTTTAGCAGAGTTGCTCACGCTAAGCCGCCGCCTACTGGGAATGAATCTTAGCATCTTAAAATTGCGAACGAAGTATTCGCAATATTGCGATTACACACCTCGTAGCAGTTTCTGAGTAGCTTCAGACTTACTCGGCATCTGCGATCAGTTCAGTGCTTGTCGTTCCTGGTTTGACGTCACAAACACTCCCAGCGTTCGCCCAGACACTCCTCCGTTTTTCCGGCCACTCCTGCGTTTTTTCCGGAAACGGTAGCGTTTTTTCTCACACGCCCATAAAACGGCCTGTTTCCGCCCAGTAACACCCATTTCCTGTCAATCACATTACGATCGCCAGACCGATGAAAAAGCCGTGAGTAAAATTACTAAGTGCATAGCAAATTTACTTGGCGCAGTCGCAGTGCGGACATTGCGCATGCGCATTAAGCGGAAAATCGCTGCGATGCGAAGATTTTTACCGAGCGAACAACTCGGAATGAGGGCCTATATAGCTGTGTAAGCTAGTCCAGTGCAGTACTATTGTCTGTAATAACCTCTGCATTGTACAAACTGTGACTATCTGTGTGTGCATTGATAGCTGAGTGGTGTCCATCTCGTGTCTTTCACTCAACTTGCTATCCCTATATTCTATAACCTGAGGGGGCTTGGTGCATCAGGTGTTATTTAATATAGGATTTTCACAGAGATATACTGTATTACGTATTTTTCTCTGTGATTTAGTCACCATATCTCTCCTGTATCTCTGCTGGTGCTGACTACACTGCGCAGGGGTTTGGGTTTAGGGATATAGTGCTGCTAATAATTGTACTGTGTTACCTCATACTGCAAGTTATATCATGTCTGCTTCTGAGGGTAACGGTTCTGGGGCGGAACACACTGCTGGTGTTGCTGAAGCCACAGGCACATATGGGGAGAATATAGCAACTGTGGGCTCTGGTTCTGGGGGCTCCTTGCCCCCCAGTGGGACTGTGGCAACGGAGGCACATACTGGCCCTCCGTGGGCCGCTTTTTCCATGCTTCTGCATACGCTAGTTAATAAACTAACACCCCCTATAGGACCCCCAATGCCGGTACAACCGTATGTGGTCCCTGCAGCTAACCCGCCGTGGGCGGACGATTTATCTGCTCAATTAAAGACGTTGAACCAGTCCCTAACTACTAAAAAGTCTGACCATCGCTCGCCTAAGTCCAAGAGGTCCTCTAAGCGAGCGCTCGTCTCCTCACAATCCACTGCTGTCACTGACACCTCGTCTGATGAAGACAGCACATACACTGACCCCACAGGTTCTGACTCAGATACGGCTGATGGGGAGGGTAGTTCACATGTGGATGTTCCTGATTTTTTGGAGGCTATTAAGTTAATTCTGCAGATTACGGATGATCCCGAGCCATCCGTTCCTCCTAAGAAACCAGATAGGTTCAAGCGTCAGAAAGTAATTAAACAAGTTTTACCTCACTCTGACCACCTAGTGGATATACGTCAGGAACCCTGGCAAAGCCCGGGTACGAAGTTTGTGCCTCAAAAGAAGATGCTGGCTCGCTATCCCCTCGCGCCAGAGCTGTCTAAGAATTGGGAAACGCCTCCTCCAGTAGACTCACATGTGGCTAGGATGGTGGTTTCCTCAGCTCTACCTGTCACTACCGTCACGTATCTAAAAGAGTCTACGGATAAACGTGTCGAGGGTTGTCTAAAAGCGATTTACACCCTCACGGGTGCTGCACAAAGGCCCACTATTGCAGCTACATGGGCGGCAGAGGCTATTGAAGCATGGGCCTTGGAGTTAGAAGCTGAAATCTCCTCTGACCATGCTAGACAATGCTTGTCATATATTGTCACAGCTTCTCGCTATATTAAAGAGGCGGCTTCTGATGCCGGTATCCTAGCAGCCAAGGCCTCTACTATGTCAGTCCTGTCTCGCAGGATATTGTGGCTGAGATCCTGGTCTGTGGATCTGGACTCTAGAAAAACCCTTGAGGTACTCCCTTTCAAGGGGGATATTCTGTTTGGGGAGGACTTAAATAAGATAGTGGCTGACTTGGCTACTGCCAAAACTGCCTGTCTGCCTAATACAGCTCCTTCTGTGTCGAAGGCCAAAGGCACGTCCTTTCGCCCCTCAGGTAAAGCAAAAGGTCAGGCGTACCATAAGCAGGCCCTCACTTCCAAACCAGGTAAGCCGAAGCCCAAAAGAGCCTGGGCTGCCCGTCAGCCAGCAGCCAAGACCGATAAGCCTGCCGCATGACGGGGCGGGCCTCCCCCTGGGGGATCCCAGGGTGGGGGGCCGGCTTCTAGGGTATACCCAGGAATGGTTGAAGACCACTTCAGATGCCTGGGTACGGGAAGTCGTCACTCGAGGTTACGCCATAGCCTTCAAAAACCGACCCCCTCATCGATTTTGACAGACAGACGTCCCGTCGGACCAGACAAAGGCAAACACTCTGCATTCGGTGGTACAGACCCTCCTGGATACAGGAGTCATAGTACAGGTGCCTCTTGCTCAGAGGGGCCGGGGGTACTATTCTCCGCTGTTTCTAGTCCCGAAACCGAATGGGTCCTCCCGGCCCATTCTCAACCTCAAGGCACTGAACAAGTTTGTGAAGGTTTCCAAGTTCCGTATGGAAACCCTTCGCTTTATAGTTCTGGCCTTGGAACCTGGGGACTACATGGTCTCCCTGGACATACAGGATGCTTACCTGCATATTCCTATAGCAGTGTCACATCAACAATACCTGAGGTTCGCTATTGGCAACCTCCATTACCAGTTTCGGGCGTTACCTTTTGGTTTAACAACAGCTCCGCGAGTCTTCACCAAAGTTATGGCGGTGATGACGGTGGTACTCCGCCGTCAAGGGGTCAGGATACTGCCGTATCTGGATGACTTGTTAATCCTGGCAAATTCCCCAGATCTTCTCCTGCGTCATCTGGATATGACGGTCTGGTTTCTACAAGCCCACGGGTGGCTCATCAACTGGAAGAAATCCTCCCTGGTCCCTGCTCAGAGCATGGTGCATCTAGGAGCGCTGTTGGACACTCACAACCAGAGGTTGTTCTTGTCTCAGGAGAAAGTCCTGAAACTTCAGGACAGGATTCGATGCTTCCTTTCTCGTCCGCAAGTGTCGATACATTCGGCAATGCAGGTGCTGGGCCTCATGGTATCAGCATTTGACATGGTGGAGTATGCTCAATTCGATTCTCGCCCTCTCCAGAAGCTGATTCTAGCCAAGTGGGACGGCCTGCCTCACCGGATCAGGTCTCAAATGATCTCTTTGACTCCGGAGGTCCATCTGTCGCTGCTCTGGTGGCTCCAGGACCGACAATTGTGCAGAGGCCGTCCCTTCTGGATATCCAACTGGGTCCTGTTGACGACAGATGCCAGTCTAAGAGGTTGGGGCGCGGTGCTGAAGCAGCACTCCTTGCAGGGTTGGCGGACCAAGGAGGAATCTTTCCTCTCGATCAACATTCTGGAATTGCGGGTGGTCTTCAATGTGTTGAACCTAGCCCAGCATTTGATTCAGAACTGTCCTGTTCAAGTACAGTCGGACAACGCCACCACAGTGGCTTACATAAATCATCAAGGTGGCACTCAAAGCCGTTTGGCAATGAAGGAAGCCTCACGGATTCTACGTTGGGCAGAACGCCATCTACCGGCAATATCGGCAATATTCATTCCGGGAGTGCTTTCTCAGTCGTCAGGACGTGCATGCCGGCGAGTGGGGCCTCCATCCAGAAGTGTTTCAACTCCTCGTGGAAAGGTGGGGTCTACCAGATGTGGATCTGATGGCGTCTCGACACAATCACAAGGTTCCGGTCTTCGGAGCAAGGACAAGGGATACTCAAGCAGCATTCGTGGATGCGCTGGCAGTGCCGTGAGGTTTCGGCTGCCGTACATGTTCCCTCCGGTGTCACTCCTGCCCAGGGTAATTCGGAAGTTCAAGCAAGAAAAAGGAAATCTGCTTCTCATAGCTCCGGCGTGGCCCAGACGGCACTGGTTCTCAGACCTGCAAGGCCTATCGTCAGAGCGTCCACTTCTACTTCCACAACGCCCAAACCTCCTCGTTCAGGGCACCTGTGTCTACCAGGACCTAGCCCGGCTGTCTTTGACGGCGTGGCTCTTGAAGCTTCCGTCTTAAGAGCTAAGGGTTTTTCTGAAGAGGTCATTAAAACTATGTTGCGGGCCCGGAAACCGGCCTCTGCTCGGATTTACCATCGGGTCTGGCATTCCTACTTTGTTTGGTGCGCATCTAACCATTATGACGCTTCCAAGTTTAGTACAGCCAAACTTTTGGCTTTTCTACAGCAGGGCCTAGATTTAGGCCTGCGTCTGGCCTACCTCAAGGTTCATATTTCTGCCTTGTTGGTGTGGTTTCAGAGAAAAATTGTGACTTTACCTGATGTTCATACTTTCACTCAGGGTGTGTTGCGTATCCAACCTCCCTATGTCCCGCCTGTGGCTCCTTGGGACTTGTCGGTGGTTTTGGAGGCGTTGCAGGAGCCTCCATTTGAACCTCTTGGTTCAGCTGACCTTAAGTGGCATTCCCTTAAGGTGGTGTTCTTGCTGGCTATTGCCTCTGCTAGAAGAGTGTCGGATTTGGGTGCCTTGTCTTGTAGTTCCCCATATCTGATTTTTAACCGTGACCGGGCGGTTCTTAGGACTCATCCCGGATATTTACCTAAGGTGGTTTCTTCGTTCCACCTTAATCAGGAGATTGTGGTTCCAGCTTTTGTCTCTCCTGATTTGTCTCCCAAAGAGCGGTCTTTGGATGTGGTACGGGCTCTCCGTATCTATGTGAAGAGAACGGCTTCTATTCGAAAGTCTGATTCTCTCTTTGTTTTGTTTGGATTTCACAAATGTGGCTGGCCTGCTCACAAGCAGACCCTGGCCAGGTGGATTAGAATGGTGATTGCGCATGCTTATGTGAAGGCTGGTCTGTCACCTCCTGTTCATATTACGGCCCATTCTACTCGGTCTGTTGGACCTTTTTGGCCGGCCCAACGTGGTGCGACCCTTGATCAATTGTGCAAGGCGGCTACGTGGTCCTCAGGGAACACGTTCATAAGGTTCTATGCCTTCGATACATGCGCTTCCCAGGATGCTTCCTTTGGATGCCGGGTTCTTGTGCCCGCTACAGTGCGTCCCCTCCCATAAGGAACTGGTTTAGGACATCCCCATTGTCCAGACTTGTGGAGCCCAGTGTACCCCGCAGCAGAAAACGAGTTTTATGGTAAGAACTTACCCTTGTTAAAACTCTTTCTGCGAGGTACACTGGACTCCACAAGGCGCCCACCCTGACGCACTTAGCTTCTTTGGGTTGATATGGCATTAGCCGCTGACACTTCTCTTGTCGTGAGAGTGTGGTGTATGTGGCTACTAACCGTTGTCGTCTCTTTTCCTGCTACTGCATTGGGCTGGTTAACTAAACTGAGCTCCTGTGCTGGGAGGCGGGGTGATATAGGAGGCGGCGCTGTGCATTCTGGGAACAGTCAAAGCTTTGAGCCTGTTGGTGCCTCGGATCAAGATCCTACTCTACACCCCATTGTCCAGACTTGTGGAGCCCAGTGTACCTCGCAGAAAGAGTTTTAACAAGGGTAAGTTCTTACCATAAAACTCGTTATTGCCGGGTTGGTGACGCTACTACTGACGCGGCAGGGGCGGCGCTGGGAGATTGCATGATCTCTTAGCGCCGCCCTCCCTATACACTGTGAACGGGAGCCGTGTCGCCTCGACACGGCTCCCGTTCACACTAGACAGCTAGCCGGGTTGAACACGTGTTCAACCCGGCTAGCTACCCGGGTAGGATTCCCGGATTACTTGATACGGGAATTTTCCGGGGAACCCTTTTCCACTAGGGCAAAACACAGGTAAATGCGCGCCCCCGCACATTTACCCGTGTTTCTAAGAGCTAGTGGAAAAGGGGTATTAGAGTATCTGGTGTGTGTAATGATTTGGTTAATGCTGTAATGGTATAGATAACACATCCAATAAATATAGGTAGTTCCTACAAGATGCAGACAATACAGTGTTCACAATAAAATAACATCTTCTACACCAAAATCATAATTTACTTATATGTATAGGCAGAGCCGGCCTTAGGCATAGGCAAACTAGGCAAATGCCTAAGGCATTTGGTATGCTTAGGGGCACCAGCAGCTTCTGCTGATTAAAATGATATGCAGCATGCCTATATTCTGTGTGTGACTGCGGCTGTATCTGCATACGAAATGCTACGTTGCAGTGTATTCCTGGAAATCACTGTAATGTAGCATTTCGTATGCAGATACAGCCGCAGTCACACACAGAATATAGTGATAATGTCGATATTATCTTAAACAGTAAAGCTATACCTTTAAACACACCTTTACCATGGAGCTGCTGCGGTCGCTAGCTCACGCTACGTACTTCGTATGCTATTTGCGCACAGAGTCCCGTACCGTGTACGCACTCAGCGTACAAACGCCGCACTGTGGGTACAAAGCACACACAGCGTGCGCACACACAATTGATAACCTTTAAACCTTGTTAATGATATAATGCAATGATATGATTACACTTTAAACCTTTAGCAGCAAAGTACTGCAACAATGTTATACCTTAAACCTTAAGTAGCGCTGACGGTATAAAGTACCCGCAGTGCGTACACCTTATCAATGCCTATACACTTTATACAGATAAATACACTCTAAAACCCTTGCAGGAAAGTGAAGACACAGCACAGTTTTGTAGTTGAACCACAGGGTTTCTAAGGCCACAGTGGATTATTCAAAAAGGTTAAACAGTACAAATTATACACTACAGGCTAACAAGATAAATCTAAACAGAATAATGGCTACAGAGAATGTACATACGTGAGAATGTTCGCAAGCGCAACCCGGCCGGTCCTCCGCTGGTCATACAGATAGCGTTCAGAGTCTTCTGACCGGCCAGGCAACAATGGGCTTTTTATACACAACATGCATACACAATACAATGGTCACTGTAATCTCATTGTCCATTGGACACAGGGATGTGTCCTTACATTACAGAAGAGGTCATAGGTGGATTTGAAAGGGTGGGCGATGTCTTTCCCCAACTGCTCTTGTGGGTGGTATCCTCTGGATTCCCGCCGCATACATAATGTACAGTAAATACAGTTAATGTTCATATTCTGCTTCTGCACATAACTATACGCAGGAACATGCAATCTTTCTCTAACCAACCCCGGAATGTTACCCTCAAAATACCCTACAGCTGGATACTAGACATCACCTTCCAACCTTTATCTGACCCTTCCTATCATGCAAAGGCGAATCTCTCTGTCCAGGAACTGTTTAAACTATTAATACTCGCTGACATGGTCTAGGGGAACTATATCTAAAATGTACA